>NC_034595.1:9505554-9553232 GCF_900095145.1 Mus pahari | reverse complement strand
TTCCCTTCCCTTCCCTTCCCTTCCCTTCCCTTCCCCTTCCCCTTCCCCTTCCCTTTCCCTTCCCTTTCCTTTCCCCTTCCCTTCCTTTCCTTTCCCTTCTCTAAGTTTCTTTTGTCAGGGGTATTCTATAACAGCTATGAAACAGAGAAGCCACACTAGTCTTAGGTCTCTGTTCCTCCTGAAGATGTAGTCATAGGTTTTAGAACCATGATGTAGCTTGGCAAACATTTGCAAAATATCTTGATATTGTGTTTGTTACTTGGTCTTGTGATCAAGCTATAAAACTGGGACGTAGAGACCGAAATAGGATTCATGTTATCACCTGACTGGTGTCTTAGACTAATTCTTCCATCTGGAACTAAGTGGAAAGGTGATATTCAGGAGAGGTGGTGTGGGTGTGTGTGGGTGTGAGTGTGAGTGTATGTGTTGGTATGTTGGGTAGAAACAGATTTAATGGTACAAAGATAAATGATATTTTCAAGATAGAGATTAATCCAAAGGAAGTAGCATGGGAGGGGCCTAAGACAGTTACCCAGCAAGACAAAAATAAGCAGTCAGATGCAGGTGGGAAAATAGCAAAAGGAGTTGGTTGGTTGTACTTTAGCCAAAAAGAACTGGATGTTATGCTTCAGGAGATGCAGAAAAAGAAAGGTATCTAATATCCATCATGTCTGTATTTAAGACAAGGAACCATTGCAAGGGGGTGTTGTTTTTTATTATAGTTTGTGGGTTTTATATTTTATATTTTTATACATTTGTCTTTCTGTGTTGCCCAGGCTGGCTTGGAAGTCACTGGATAGCCCAGACTGCCATCACGTTTGCAGAAACCCTGCCTCAGCTTCTCACGTGCTGGAATTGCAGGTGGGAGCCACCGTATCTGGCTTAGCTGATTTGTTTTGTTTCATTTCGTTTTCAGCAAGTACATCTGTGTGTTTGCAACGGGTACCTTTATTCAAAGATGGTTACAGATTACTTCAGAGTCTGTGGCCCTTGGAGCACCCCTGAGACCTACTATCATGATAGCTGTTCTGATGAGGAAACCAAGACTCCAGGGACAAAGGGCTGGCCCTATACCTTGAGGTCAGAGAGGGAGAAGCAGGATTCTGGCCTTGTGGCCCTTCCCTCTTGCATAGCAGACCCACAGAGCAGTTTGCAGCTGGATGATCTTCCACCCGTCATCATACCCATCACAAGTCCACAGCTTAGAGAAACACACTTAGTCTTACTACAACGGCCTCGCCCTCCAGCTGATGAGGTTTCCAACCTTCTGTTACTGACAGAGTCTGCTTGGGGACCACATTCAAGCTGTCTTCATAAGCCAGGACACCCAGAGCATCTGCTTGCCTTCCATCTAAGCCCTCAGTAAGTCCTGTGAGGAGCAGGTCTCCAATCCACTTGTAGAAAAGTTTAGGAAAAGCTCACATTCCTCTAGGAAGCCCAGTCTTACCACTAACCAGTACATCCCTAGATCTTGGTTTGATGGTGCAGTGTCTCTCTGAGTAACCCAGGTAGCAATCCTCCTGCCTCAACCTCCTAAGCACTGAGATTATAATCATGTGCCAGCATACCAGACCTGAGAACGGTGCTCTAATCTCAAATAGGATCCCAAGAGAAGTGTCTTACCCAAATCATTCGCATTCTCCATGCCCAGCAGGTTCTTGAAATTGTGTTTGTAGATGTTAAAATCCTAATTCAAATGTTCTGGGAACCTAGCACTTGGGAGGCAGAGGCAAGAAGATGGTTAATTTGAGGCCAGCCTGTACTATATCATAATTGCTGGGCTAGCCTGAGCTGTGGGATGAAACTGTCTCAAGCTCAGTTGGTCTTGTACTTGTCTAACATGCACAACGTCCTGGGTTCAATCATTAGTACCACGTAAACTGTATGAGGCCCATGCCTGCAATCCCCATGCCTTGGAAGTAGAGGCAGAAGGATCAGAAGTTCAATATCCCTTGGCTACATAGTGGGGTTGAGGCCAGTTTGAATAATATAGTATATAAGGCCCAGGAGGGAAAGAGGGAGGGAGGAAGGGAAGGAGGGAGGGAGGGAGGGAGAGAGAGAGAGAGAGAGAGGAGAGAGGAGAGAGAAACGGCTCAGCCCACGGCTCCTCCTTCCAGGCCTGGAATTCTTAGTGTGTTCCTGGGCTCTCCAGGGCTTGCCATTGCTCTCATTTCTGCATCCTTCTCCCTTTTCCCTCCAAACACTGCAGACTCGAGGTTCCAGAGAGTAGAGGGGGGGGGGGGCTGACCCTAAGTGTGGTACCCACCTCAGGGTAAAATTAAGATAAGAATGCAACGCCATAAACTGAATGGTAAACAAACAAGGAAGAGACATCTGGTCCACACCATGATCTTCTTCTCTACAGACACTTTCATGACATATCAGGATTCAATTTGACCTGTGGCTACCAATGTGAGGACAGGGAGGCTGTGGTCCTGGGAGAAGACCACCCTCACAGGAGATGTGCTGGGGCCTTTGAGTTGTCCTGGACCTGAAGGTAATTCCAGGAGCCTTCTGATCTACCCCACTGAGGAAGCACACCTGTAGTCATCCTCAGCAGCTGACAGGACTTCTTCCCGAAACCTGTGGAGTACCCTCCTGAAACTGGCCCATTAGCTCTCGGTGAAGGCATGAAGCCCTCTGTCTGTCCGAACTCAGCATCCCCTGCCCTTCGGGAGAGATCCCAGTAGCATCTCTACTTCATCCCTGTGCTCAGAGATAGCTCAGAGATAGCTCCCTGCCAGTGATCACCCCTCCTGACTTTAGTTAGCTCTTTTTCTCTCCTGTGGCCCTCCAGACACAGACAGACAGACAGACAGACAGACAGACAGACAGACAGACAGACAGACAGACAGACAGACATATCAAAAGTAAAAATAAATGAATAAATCATCCTTTTACCTCCATCCTCCTCTGACTATGGCCTTCTCTGTTACTGTGTTTGCCTCAGCTCCCCCTCCCCCTCTTGCTTCCATCCTGTTCTGCTCACAGCAAAACACTTTCTACCAAAGTTGCTGTGATCTGTCACTGGCCAAACCCAGTTGTTGGTTTGAGTAGCCATCTTCCTTATAGCTGGAGGATCCTGAACACCTATGGACTCTCAGGATAGCAGCCTCGGCAGCACCCCAGGCCCTTGAGGATGACCGGCTCTTATCTTCCATACACACACACACCTGCTCAGCAGAGCCACGCCATCCCCACACTCCCAATAGTGGGACGCCATATTCCAAGGTCCTAGGAATAACCTGGTTCTTCCTTCAGAAAAACTAAAACTTCTGAAGGCCCTAATCTCCTGAGTTTTCTATCTCTTTTCAGTTTTGCATATGCCTGACCTCATTCACGGGGTGCTGGTTTATAAAAGACAGCCTCATTTGCAAGAGGCTATTGTATGCCTTAGACTCTAGCTTCCACCAACAAGGAATCCTTTGATTGACTTGAGGACACTCACCAAGAGTTCACAGTCCTACCCAGCCAGTCTCCAGCTGTTCTCCCTACTCCTCCTTGAGCCTCCCCCTCCTCCAGTTTCTCCTCCAAGACCTTCTGAACTCCCCCATCTCCGGCACAGTCAGGTAGAACCTATGGCTGATTGCCTTCCATGGCTATAAACCAATCATAGCCATGTATTGATCATTCTTGGCATTCTATTAGGGTCATTCGGGGCTTACTGTCACATTTATTTTCATTTCAAAACAGCGTTTAAAGGCAATCTACAACTACTTGATACCTAAACAAACACCCAGACCCATTATGTCAATAATCTGGTAAATGTTTTACTTGCTGCTCTCCAGCTGCCATGAGGAGACAGCCGACCATTTGCCAGATGCTCAGATGATACCTGAAGAGCAATCTACAGGGAAATTATTCCGAGATAGAGTGACACACTGGCCATTTCAGAGTTGCTAAATTGGGGAGGGCATGGTGTCGTGATAGTTCTGACCCTGGCCATGTCCATTAACCAGCCCTACTTAGTCCCTGGAACTGTTTGCTCACATACATCATGACCATGTCTAGCTGGTGCCCAGGACTGGTGGAAGAAGAGGTGTGAACACCTTTCCTGTGCTTCAAACCTTGCAAGCCCTTTGTGAGTCCTGCTGCCATTGCTGACTTGGGCAATCGAATTCGATGGGGCCAGTACCATTGATGTTGTGTGGCTAGAAGAGAGCAAGTACACTGACTTGGGAAGTCCAACTGAGCAGGCTGTCTCCCATCCTGGGCTTTTGTTGTTTTACATTAGCCTTTGGAAGACGGTGATACTGAGGATGGTAAATGGCTTCCAAAGGTCAAGAGTGGGGACTGAGTCTTGGAGCTCTCAGTAGCAAGAATCTCTAGGGTGTCTGTACTGGACGTACATACATACCTATTTCAGGATGTCATGTGTATGTATGTGTGGTTTGCTTTGTTTTGCTTAAGACGAGTTCTTATTTAGCCTAGGCTGCTCTGTAACTCCCTATGTAGTCAGTATGACCTTGAACTTCTCTCCTACTGGGTTCCCAGAGCAAAGCTACTGTGCCTGCTTTATGCAATACTGGAAACAAAACCTGGAGGACTTTGTTTGTGTTGGGTAGGCACTCTATGAACTGAGCTGCGTCGCCCCCAGATTGATTGGTTTTTATTTGGACAGGGGTACTTTTTGAAGCACAGGCTGGCTAGAAGTCATTATATGGCGCAGGCTGATCTCAAACCTGAGGTCAATCCTTCTGCCTTGGGATTACTGGTATATGCCAACACACCCAGGAACAGTGTACACTCTTTATGCACATTCAAAACATTTCTTCTGCTGCTAATATCAGCCACAGCTGCATCCACTACAAGGAAGAAGTTCAGAACCTGTTAACAATGCAGTCCACCCACCCGGCAAACCCCAATCTACCCGCCTGCTCTGGCGGCTACAGACTCCTTCAGTTGGGGTGGCTTTGGGATGATTACTGCAGTTCCCTACCTGCCCTCCTTCTCTGACATCTGAGGACACTACATGAGCCTTCTTCCTCCCTGGCTATTGAGTAAACATCAAGTGAGGTCATATACTTGAAAGCTTTTGGTAAACAGTACCAAACAGCTGTATGCAGTGCTGTTTGCATATAAACAATCCAAATTACTTATGGTGAGTATCATGAGGCCCAGTATGATAAATGAGGGAAAATCCATCTCTCTCCCTCACCAAGCAGAAGCATAAAACCGCCCAGAGTGAGTCCTGATGCCTTCTAACAATAGAGGGAAGAGAGAGAGAGTCCTAGATCCCAGTCTAGCTTTGGGATTTTGCATGAGTGCTCTGAGATTTTGGATTTGAGAGTCACCAGCCTTGCTGGTGGTAATAATTTGTATAATCTTAGGCAATGTATCCAATCTTCCCAAGTCTCTCAGTTGGTAGAGCTCTTGTCTGGCATGCATGAAGTCCTGGGTTCGGTTTTCAGTGCTGCATTAAAATAGGCCTGATAATCCCAGCACTCTCAAAAAACCAAAAAGAAAAAAAAAAAAAAAAAGATGGAGTCAAGGGCACCAGGAGTTCAAGGTCACAGCAAGTTCCAGGCCATCCTGGGCCTTATGAGATGTTTTCTATAATCATCACCATCATCATCATCACACCTACCTCATCAAAGCTATGTTAATGTTATTATACTTAAACCAATAATGTGTGGCTCAGTGCATGGCTACCAGTGTTGTCTGTGTTTTCAGTAGGGAAGTCAGCCGGAGGACAGAAATGAGTGGCTGTATTGAAGTAGAAGTAAATCACTTCTACTTTGCCACGGCTCATTCTCACTAAAGGAACTGTGTAAGAGGTCTGCATCTGGATGGGGCCTGGAACACTGAGTGAAAGATGCATGAGCTATTCGGGTGAAGGGATGCTTCTCTGCCTCCATTCAGGTGTTGTCATCACATGCATATCAGTTCTAGTTTCTCACTGGCAGAAAAGGAGAAAAGGTCTGATAGGTAACCTGATTTATCATGTCAAGGCACTGGCTACCAAGCCTAACCACCTACATTTAATCCCCCACACCTACATGGTAGAGAGAATTGACTTCTACAAGCTGTCCTCTGAAGTATACTCAAATATCATGACAAATGCACGTTGTTGTGCACGCACACTAACTAATCAATCGATCAATCAATCAATCAATTATTTAATTTCATTTTTAAAAGGCTGCTATAGAGGATGGCCTAGTCGGCCATCAATGGGAGGAGAGGCCCTTGGCCTTGCGAAGATCATGTGCCCCAGTATAGGGGAATGCCAGGGCCAGGAAGAGGGAGTGGGTGGGTTGGGGAGCAGGGTGGAGGGGGGGGTATAAGGGACTTTCAGAATAGCATTTGAAATGTAAATGAAGAAAATATCTAATTAAAAATATAAATAAATAAATAAATAAATAAATAAATAAATAAATAAATAAATGAAGGCCACTATAGTGGCATGTGCTTCTAGTCTTAGCACTTGGGAGGATGAGCCAGGAGAATCTCCCTTGCTTGTTTAAGGCTAGCCTGGGCTAGATAGACCTTGTCTCCAACAAAAAAAGAAAGAAAGAAAGAAAGAAAGAAAGAAAGAAAGAAAGAAAGAAAGAAAGAAAGAAAGAAAGAAAGAAAGAAAGAAAGATGACATTGAAGTTGAGGATGAGGAGAAGCAAACAAGATATGGTGGCTCACACCTGTAATTCTATATATTTCTAGCACTTCCGAGTCAGAGGCAGGCAGAATGGAATGTGAATTTTAGAGAGATAGCTAACTGGCCGCAATACAGCATGGACAGTTCGGAGATAACCTGGCAGGCTTCTGTGGGCGTGGCTAGCATGGGTGAACCCTGGTTCAGCCATGTTGAACATGTTTGTTCCTGACAGCAGGAACACGGCTGTCAGGAACTCAGCCCTGCTCCTTAGCAACGGGCCTGCTCTTCAAATGGCTGCCACTTGAGAGCTTGTCTTAGGGATGACAGGAGACCACCTGGAAAAGCTTGTCTTAGCTTTACCAGGAGACCCTAGAGCAGTGGTTTCTAGAAACAGCAGCAGCTGTAAGGCACACACAACTAGGTTCATCCTTTGTCACCATCCCTGTCACTTTAGTGACACACTCTCCCTTCTGCCATTCACCTCAGTTTCATTTGCAACCTGGGGGACTCCACAGAAGCTGGCCCTTCACTGTGCAAACCCTGATCCATTCAATGGTCAAAAGCCAGGCAGGGTGGTACAATCCTGTTATCTCAGCGCTTGAGAAGCTAAGGTTGAAAGATTTCCACAGGTTAATTCAAATCCAGCTTGGTCTACAAAGTGGATTGAAGGTCAGCCAGGACTACAAAGGGAAACGGTTTGAAAATTAATATAACAACAACAACAATCAGTGTTGGTTCCATCCAGCATTCTTGAAAGTGAAAAAGTATAACATAGAATATAGTTTCGGGGCATTTGGCACTGTATTGTAGACCTTACTTTGTCTGCTGGGCAAGCCCCAAACTTGCTAATCACATCGGGTAGTCCAGGCTCCTAAGCCAGATAGACCAGTCAATAGGTCAGTCACACTCCTTGCCCCCATTGCCTGTTTCCCATTGTTTGCCTGAGAACTAATCCCGGTTCCAAGTGAACTGCAACTTGGCTTGGCTCAGTAACTGTGAACACAGTGACCTAGAAAAAACGGGCAGCTCAATGCTTCGTTTATTGTCCAGCATGACATCAGTCAGAAAGCATTGCAAAAATAATAATATTATGATCATGGAGGGAAGGTCTGTTCCATGCCGCATTCTGTGCTTGCTGTCTTGGGCACACTAGCATCCATTCTCACAACAAGGTGTGTGTTACCACTCTCTTTAAACAGGAAACGCAGACCAGAATGGGCTCAAAGGGTCAGGGTGGCCCTGGAGTCGCTATCGATCCATCTTTTGGAGTCCTTTGCTTGACATCCTTTTTCCACCAGGCAGACACTTTACAACAAAGTGGCTTTGAACTAGCAGTTCGTCCCATCTGCTGGGAACCCAGCGGGAGCTGTGTAAGTCAGCCAGACATCTCTCCCTGAGTCTGACCCACACTGGGTAAAACCCAGTTGGTTTGTATTTCTAAGGAAGCGATCAAACTACCCTTCTCAGAGCCAGTGTGGGGAGGGGATGTTCCAGAAGGCCTGAATTAAGCTGAGAGGTCTAATTTGGGGACATTCTTAATACACAAAATTTCTTCCAGAACATTTGGTCCTTTGAGATTTACCCCAAATTGCCAACGATTAGACAGAAAATTCCATCTCCCTCTCCCTGGTTGCTTCACAAGTACCCGTCGTTTGCCCCGCCCCCACCCCCACCCCCCATACGTTCACCCTGGTTTATTTCTTTAGACAGCTTGAGTACTTCCTCATTTGCATATGTGACTGACTTCATTGATTCACTGGTGAAGCTCCGTCTGGATGGTTACTTTGTTAGGAACCTGCTCCTTGTCCCCTGGAATAGACAGGAAAGAGGTCGGTTGCTGCATCTCTCCTTCTCTTAGAAAACTCTTGAGTTTTAAACTCACCATCCAGATTACAACATCTCTACTTCCCCACAGTTCCAAGGAAATTAGTCAGGGCTTAAATTAAACTTTAACCTTGTTTCAAATTAAAAATACAATTTAGCACATTAGTTTCATATGTCCCTGCTTCCTATCCTAAAAAAAAAAAAAAAGGCCTCTAATAGCTTCTTGACCTAGGAGCGTCAAGTCCTGCTTAACATTCTTCCATTCTTTTATTTACTTTTAAATTTTTTTATTTATTTATTTATTTATTTATTTATTTATTTATTATTTGCTCTGTGTGCACCATGTATGTGGAAGTCAAAGGAAGTTAGTTGGCTGTCTCCTTCCAAGTGGGTACCGGGGATAGAACTCTGGTCTTTATGCTTGGCAGCAAGTGCCTTTACCCATGCTGAGCCATCTTGCCAGCCCTATCTATTCTTTTATCTGATTTTAGTCCTGAACTTCTCCCAAAGCAACAGTGAGTTGTTCCCACCTTTGCCCTGACTACAATGCAGGTGCAAGGCAAGTTAGACTCCTTCAAATAAAATGTTACATTGAATTTTGTTTTGTTTTCTGAGACAGTGTCTTTGGAGCCAGAATAACCTGGGACAAGGTTGGCCTTGAACTTGCAGAGACCCTCCTGCCTTAGCCTCTTTATTTCTAGTACTACATGCCTAGGTCATCTCACCTACCTTGTCATTTTAATTTTGTTTGTTTAGTTAGTTAGTTAGTTAGTTAGTTAGTTGTCTGAATCAGGGTCCAGTCTGGCCTTAAACTCAGAGTGTAGCTGAGGATGACATTGAACTCTTCACCCCTTCAGTCCTGGGACCAAGAGTATGTGCTACCAAGTACAGCTTATGAGTGCTGGGTATTGAACCCAGGACTTCATGCCTAGGGGGCAGAGATGGTACCTACAGCACCAACCCTGGATTACTTAACAGATGTGTTTCCAGTTCTGGAAGTAAGGAACGGGGTTTCCACAAGCTAGGCAAGTGCTCTGTCACTGAGCAACACTCCAGCCTCAGTGACACTCGGGTACACACACATCTGCACATGTATGTTTGTGTAGCCACAGCAAAGGCTAGTCCTGGTTTGGTCTCAAACTCCGACTGACCTTCCTGCCTCAGTGTCACCCTTGAAAAAACTACACCTAGCTGGGTTTTTCTGAGTTGCTGCTTTTTATGTTTCTATTGTTTTTAATCATGTGTATGTTTTTAATTATGTGTATATGGGGGTGGGCATATGTGCACGTGAGTACAGTGTCTGTGTGAACCACCCGATGTGGACCTGCCTAGAAACCAAACTCTGGTCCTCTGCAAGAGGAATACGTGTTCGTAATCATCAAGCCTTTGCTCTAACACCAACCAGGCAGACTTGGAGGTGTCTGTACATAGTGACAAGCAGATTCTACATTTTATATGAAGACATGCAGAACCAAAGAACCAAGCTGGAGCTCCTACGAGAGCACACATCCCAGAAAACTACAACAGTGTGGGTTCAACACAAACAGACTGCTGTCTAGAAAGGAACCCACAGATTCACAAGCACTCCCCACTGATTTATGACATACACGACGCTTCAGCCCAGTATGAATGGTGGCTGCTTTCAGTAAGTGGGGCCAGATCAACTGGATAAATGGACTTTAAAAAATTAAGAAAAACACATTAAAATTAATTCCAGATGAGTTGAAGCAAAACAATAAGATGTTTTTACAATATACATGAACATATATACATGTGCACACTCGATGTTGTACATCCATGGTATGCACATAGTAGAATAAGTTGTAGTATAAGCAAAGTTTCTCAATGAGGACAAGAACGACCAGCCACTAAATGCATCAAACCGATAAACCGAATGACGTCATAAGCAAAAAAAATGATGGTTTGGCCAGATGGCTCAGTGGGTAAAGGCACTTGCCATCAAGCCACATGACCCCTAGAAGTTACGTGATATAGACAGAAAAATGACCCCAAAAGCTGTTCAGTGACCTTCTCTTATATACCATGGCTCAAGCACACGCTTGTACACACACACACACACACACACACACACACACACTAAATAAATGTAATTTAAAAATGAAGAGGGCTCATCTGCAACATGACTGCACAAGCCTAGAATCTCAGCATTCGGGAGGCAGAGGCAGGAGAGTTAGGAGTACCAGGCTGGATGAGAGCCTGTCTCAGAACAACACACACCAATGCAGGGCAGCTCGTCAGGAGGCCTCACTCAGTATTTAGAAGTGCAGGAGACAGATTTAGAAAATATACTTTCAAAAGTCTATCTGGCAAAGGATCAGAAAATAATATGATATAATATGATGAGCGAAGACCTCCTGAAAGTGCAGTCAAATGCAGTCATCTATATAATGATAGTCAGGATGGTAGGAAAACAATGGGAGGAAAGAGTGTCTCTCTGACTGTCTGTGTCTCTCTGTGTCTCTCTGTGTCTCTGTCTCTGTCTCTCTCTCTCTCTGTCTGTCTCTCTCTCTCTCTCTCTCTCTCTCACACACACACACACACACACACACACACACACACATGGCCATCCATATCAGCAGATTACTCATACATGAATTAAAAATAGGCCAGCAATTTGTTTCCTAAGACAACAATTCACTGTCTGGCGGTTCCTCAGAAAATTGGACATAGTACTACCAGAGGACCCAGCAATACCTCTTCTGGGCATATACCCAGATCTTCCAACTGGTAATAAGGACACATGCTCCACTATGTTCATAGCAGCCTTATTTATAATAGCCAGAAGCTGGAAAGAACCCAGATGTCCCTCAATAGAGGAATGGATANAGAAANTGTGGTACATTTACACAATGGAGTACTACTCAGCTATTAAAAACAATGAATTTATGAAATTCTTGGGCAAATGGATGTATCTGGAGGATATCATCCTTAGTGAGGTAATTCAATCACAAAAGAAGTCACTAGATATGCACTCACTGATAAGCGGATATTAGCCCAGAAACTTAGAATACCCAAGATACATTTTGCAAAACACAAGAAAACCAAGAAGGATGACCATTGTGTGGATACTTCATTCCTCCTTAGAATAAGGAACAAAATACCCATGAAAGGATATAGATACAGAGACAAAATTTAGAGCTAAGATGAAAGGATGGACTATCTAGAGACTACCCCATCCGGGAATCCATCCCATCATCAGCCACCAAACCCAGATACTATTGCACATGCCAGCAAGATTCTGCTGAAGGGACCCCTGCTTGTGGACGTTGTACATCGTGGTGCGGAGCCTAGTGCGCACCACGATGTACAACGTCCACAAGCAGTGTCACCTTTACATTGTTTACAGAGAAGGAACTCAAGCTGCCAGCCTAGCACTGCAAATGCTCTTGCCAGCCAAGCCATCTCACCGACCATATTTAAGGATGTCTCTGAGCTAATTAAATACAGAAAGTTTCTCGTGGCTACTTCCTAAGCTATCCAGTGTAACAACTACTTATCTAACATTTACACTGCACAGAGTATTATAGGTAAACTGAGGGGAGGGTGGGGACAGAAAACACTAAGGAAAGTATGCTAGAAATATGCAAATTATGCAAGGGGTGGAGTGTGCACAGATTTCTAGTGTTACAGGGTCTGTAATCCAATCCTCTACAGATCGTTAGGCACAACTGTATGTTCAAAAGGCAGACACGCAACTGGAAGGGACACAGGGAAAATTCAAATTAAGCCCACCCTCAGACCTGTGCACTGGAGGGCTGAAATAGAAAATTCTTGAAGCCTCAGTCCTGGTGAGATTACAGAGTCAAGCCCTCATTCCTGCTGGGAGAGTGATTGTTTATTCCCACACTGAAATTGCTGTTGTTGTTATTGATGATGATGATGATGATGATGATGATGATGATGATGATAATGATGATGATGTTTGGTAAGTTTGGGGTTTTGATTGTTTGTTTTGTTTTGTTGGTTTGTTTTGAGACAGGATCTCTTTATATACACAGCTCTGGCTGTCCTGAAACTCTCTTCATGGACCAGCCTAGTCTCGAACTCACAGACATCTGCTTACCTCTACCTCCCAAGTGCTGCAACTAAAAGCGGGTATTTTGTGTTTTGTTTGTGTTTGGGTTTTTGAGACGGGTTCTCATGTAATCATGTAGCATTCACCATGTAGTCAAAAATGACCTTGATCTTCTCACTGTCCTGCCTCCACCTCCCAAGCAAGTGCTGGGACACCAAGCATATACAATAAACCCTGTTTCTGTGGTGCTGGGAAGTGAGCCCAGGGCTTCGAGCATGTATTCATAGCCTGTGCTTTTCCTTTTAATGATGGGTTTACTGAAGTCCAGAAAGTAATCTGCTCACACTCTTGTCTGTCCCAGGTCACAGGAGGTGTGAGGTGGTGGCCAGGAGGCTACCATGGCTGTCATCACCCTGCTTGTGCGCTTCGAGCTGTAGACGGTATCTGCCTTCTCCATCTGAAACAGAAATCTCTCATCCTTTGTCTTCTGACTGTTCTTTACCCAGACATGCAGCACTCCCATTCCTCCCCTTGGCATTTTGCTAAAGTCTGAATACACCCCTGGGAATGAGGCTTAGTTCTGCCCTGGCTGGAGAAACAAACAGACGCACACAGAAAACAACATGTGTTTCCAATCGCATCCAAAGACTCAACGCTTTCTGCCTATTCTGAAATGCGTCCCCAGAGTACACGCCAAGTCGTCAAGGTTAAGGTCATTTTAATTTCTCTACAGGTTCAAATTGCAAAATCACCCTCTGAAAAGATTGGACCAGAATACACTTGAGGCATATATTTGCCTCTTTGGCTCCTCCTCCTGCTCCTCCTCCTTCTCCTCCTTCTCCTCCTTCTCCTCTTCTTTTGTCAGTGTTTCTGGTGAAATAGACTATGTGCCTTTCCAGATCTCTCCACAACTGTTAAACCACACTAAACAGAGTCTCACTATATCTTCCTGGTTGGCCTTGAAGTAGCAATGGTCCCTTGCCTCTGTCTCCCAAGTGCCAGGATTACAAGACTGTGGCACCATTCACAGCTGTTGGGGGGGGGGGGTTGTTTGGGTTTTTTTTTATTTTTATGTTTTTATTTGGTTTTTGTCTTGTTTTGTTTTGTTTTGTTTTGTTTTAACTTCCCCAGGTAGGAGTCTTGCTCTGTACCTATCCCTGGCCTGGACCTCACTGTACAACTCAGGCTGTCCCCACACTCATAGCTGTCTTGTCTCAGTCTCAGTGCTGGGACTGCAGATGTGAGCCTCTCTTCTACTCTATCTATTGCTGTGATGAGCACAGTTTAGACAAAAGCAGCTTGAGGGAAGACATGCTTTATTTCAATTTATAACTTCAAGTCATCACTGAGGGACACAACGTTTGCCATTCTACACAGCATTACCTCTGACTAAAGAAAAATCTCACTGCACAGGCAAGAAGCACAGCAGAACCCACAGAGGCTAAAGCTTGCTAGCTGGCTTTTTCACCTGCTCATACTCAGCTGGCATTGCCTAGGGGTGGTGCTGCCCAGAGTGCCCTGAATCTGCATATATCAACGGGCAATAAAGACAGTCCCCCCAGAGACATGCCCACAGGCTAATCCTGTGGTAATCCCCAGTTAGAGCTCTCCTCTCAAATGATTAGGCTGCCAACTGACAGAGCCAATCAGGACAGCCACCATGTCTGGCATAAAGACAATTCTTTACAAATGCTGTTGGCCGGCTTCCTTCTTTCCTTCCTTGCTCCTTTTTTATCTTCCTTCCTTCTCCTTCTGTCCTCCCTTCCTCCCTTTCTCCCTTCCTCCCTTCCTCCCTTCTTTCCTTCCTTCTCCTTCTGTCCTCCCTTCTTCCCTTCCTCCCTTCCTCCCTTCTTTCCTTTCTTTCTTCTTTCTTCTTTCCTTCCATCCTTTCTTCTTTTTTTTCCTTCTTTTCTTCCTTTCTTCTTTCCTTCCATCCTTCTTTCTTTCCTTCTCTCCTTCCTTCCTTCTTTCTTCTTTCCTTCCATCCTTCCTTCTTTCTTTCCTTCTTTCCTTCCATCCTCCCTTCTTCCCATCCTTTTCTTCCTTTCTCCCTCCTTCCTTTTTCCCTTCCTCCTTCCTTCCTATAATTGGCAGTTCACTTCTTACACTTTAATATTAAATCTTTTTTGACATTTTGAAACAAAAAAGTTTTCATCCACCATTCTGCAAGTATTTTCCCCATGTTTTGATCCTTCCCTTTAATTGGTGGTAGATTTTTTCCCCTTAGATATATCAACTTTAAATGTTTTATAGTAAAATCTGTTTATTAAAGCTTCTTTATTTTTACAAAGTATTCAAGAAAGACCTTACCATCTCCAAACTATAAAGTTTATCTCCGGCCGGTGCTGTTTTCCTGCATGGATTGTAGGCCAGCTTGCAATGCACAGCTAAACAGTGTCAAAAATACAAAAGGAAAAAAGAAAAGGAAGGGAGATTGATAGGAAACAAGAAAAGAGAGGAAGAGAAGGGACAGAGTAGGAAAGCTGAAGAGAAAGGTGTGATGTTTGAATAGGTTTGGCCCCCACAGACTCATATGTTTTAATGCTTGGCTCACATGGAGTGACACTATTAGGAGGTATGACTTTATTGGAGGAAGTGCATCACTGTGGGGGCAGGCTTTGATGTCTCCTATGCTCAAGTTACTCCCAGTGCATGGGGCAATGGGCTATGCACAGACAGTCTGGTCTCCAGTCCAGCTGAGGTGTGGAATGCCAGTACTCAGTGGTGGTAATTCCCACCTACATGGGACGGTAGGCATTCCCTCATGTTTCCTGGATCCCTGGCTCCTGTCAAAGTTATCACCCCCACGCCCCCCACAGGAGAAGCTGTGGCTAGTAGTCATGTAGACAATGTCCCAAGCTTCTGACCTTCAGGCTAGACTCCTCCCAGTTACCTAGCAACAACAAGATAACAGCCCACCATAGGGGCTGCTTGGCCCCTCCTCACTCTCTTACTTGCTCTCCTTGCTCTCTCTCTTTAACCTCTTACTCTAGCCTTTCTTCTCTCTCCTTTTCCCCTTTTTCTCCTCTTGGCCATGGCCTGTCTCTCTCTCTTTCTACTTTTCTTTTGCCCCCTGCCTTTCTACAATAAAGCTCTAAAACCATAGACTGTCTCTGTTCATCAAGGCCTGCTGTGCTTGGATAGGATAGGTTTTCTTCTAATGAACCGCTTCTAATCTCCCAATGGAAGGCCTTCCTGTGCTCCAGCCATGGACCAGACTAATAACTCTTGCCTGCATGGGAACCTCTCTCCCTCTGCCCCCTCTCCCGTAACTCTGGAACCAAAAGTGTTGCCCCAGGGCCTCTGGTATCAGGGGTTGCCCCTTGTCCATGACCCTGTCGAGTGGGGTCAGTGGCTTAGATGCCTACCTGAGGCCGAGTGGAAAGTGTCTGGCCGCCCTCCCACGTCTGCCTGCCCAGAGCACAGGAGAAACTCTGGAGGGACGTGGGATCTTCCCCTACCTCCCCTCCTTCCCCAACACCCCGACAGCCCCACACCAGTGTGGTACACAGTCTCCCTCCTGTTTTGTCTGCAGAACTCCTTGTAGTTCCTCCCACACCATGGCTGCCTGCACACTGCTATGATTCTCATCACAGTGATAATGGAATAAACCTCTGACACTGTAGCCAGACCCCATTAAACATTTTCTTTTATAATAATCATCCTGGTCATTGTGTCTCTTTCCAGCAATAGAAACACTAAGACAGAAGTGTAGTCATGTTATATAGAGAATCAAATACTTAAATACATGAGAGAGCTTAGAGCAAGGAAGCAGTCCTATGCAGGAGGGACATAGGAGTCATTTCCAGGAGGGACAGCACTGTGTAATGAATGCTGTAACTTCTTCTACTCCTGTGGTTCTCAACCTTCTTAATACTGGACCCTTTAATACAGTTCCTCATGGTGTGGTAACCCCAACCATAAATTTATTTTGTTACTTCATATATATAATTTTGCTACTGTTATGAATCATAATATAATTATCTGATATGTAGAATATCTGATATGTGGCCCCTGTGAAAGGGGCATTTGACCACCAAACGGGTTGTGTCACACAAGGTGAGAACAACTGTTGTCCTTCTGCACTTGGGTGGTGTGGGGAAAGAGAGTTTGCTACCAGAGGCTCTCCCGAGCAATCAGTATAGGGGATTTTCCCTCTAGGACCCAGGATGGAGATGTAGGCTACGGGGAAGGAGTCTCAGGCATTGCACAATGTGAATGATGGGATTACAGCAAGAAAAAGAAGAGGATGACCCAGACATTCCAGTCCCTCTCTCTGTTTCCCTGGAGTCAACTACCCATCCCCAGCCTGGCCTCACCCTCTCTGTGAACCTTGGAGAGTACCCTCAGGTTAGACTTTAAATGTTGACTTCAATTCTTCCCTTTCCTTCTTTCCTCTTTCCTTCCCCCTCTGGCATGAATGAGCTCAGGTTTTGATCTCAAGGTGTAGACTTAAGCTTCTGATCCTCCTGCCTCCACTTCTTGAGTTCTGGGGTTACAGATATACATCACGCCCTCTGGTTTATGCCGTGCTTGGGTTCAAACCCAAGGCTTCAGGAATGCTAGGCACATGCTCCATCCCCAGCGCCATGCCCTTCACCACACTACAGGCTGACATCAATCTACCACATAGGCCTGAGCATATCCCTCCCCGAACAGAACCAGACTTTTCAGTGCATATTACTGGACTGGGAGCAAAGTATTCATCTTCTCCCAAAGGCTTGTGTGTATCCCTCTCTAGCTAGAAGGCCTGCCCTGCATGTTTCCTGGGTTCAAATACTACCTTTCTTATGCCTTCCCAGGCCCCATCTTCTCATATGTCATATTTCACCAAATGTTGAAAGCCAAAAAGACTTTTACTTCATGTGATGTTTTGAATGAGAATGGTACCCATAGATCATATGTTTGAATACTTGGTCCTTGTTCAATGGCAGTGTATGGGAAGGTAGAGAGGAAATTTCTGGTTTCTTTTGGAGACTCAATTGTGTCCTGTGATGTTTTTCTGGATGCTGTCTTACGAGAGGATGTTTTGCTGAAGCAGACACGAGAGGTTGTTTTGCTGAGACGGGCACATGAGAGGATGTGTGATGTTTGGAAAGAGTAGAAGTAGAACCCAACAGACAGTGAAGGAGGCTCTTGCATTAGTTTGTCTTGCCACACTTTGCTGGACTTCACTGATCTTCACTTGTGACTTCTTAGAGAGAAATGAGCCAAAGAACCTCTCATGGTATTCCAGCTGCTTCTTGCCACTCCCTTGGACTCGTGCCATTGTGGCGAAGCTTCATGGTCTCTTCCGGATCAAGCCACTGCTGATTCGTGTTTGGTGTTTTGGACTAGACTGCTAATATCCTGACAACAAAGAATGGAATGGCCCCAAAGAACTACTTCTAGGCAGGTCCCCATCCTCTTGTCCTGTTAACTATTTTCTCCCCTACATTTTGTCAGTGAGCTAGAAGGGCGGGTGGAGCACTTAAGAACCCTTATTAAAGGTGGTTTTGAAAAATCTAAGCCTACGGGAAGGATTAGGAGATTTGGACTTGTTGAGGGACATTTGTCACTGAGGACAGGCTTTAGATTGCAAAAGCCCCCTACCCCAGAGGCATTCCAGGTGGGGTTGCTGTGTCACCTGTGCATTAGTAGGTGGCAGAGAGGAGAAAGTCTATGTCTACGCTCGGTGTTCTGACCTAGGAACATCTGAATTATTAGCAGTCTATCATTCCCTGAAAAAAAATCTAGCCTGAGACAACCACCAGTCTGGTGCCAGGGGACCCACACAGGGAGCTAGCCTGAGATGACCAGCAGTCTGGGCACAGGGAGGCCCCAGTGGCTCCCGGGACTGGGAGCAAGCCAGACACTAGAACCCCACCTAGAACTGAGAGTCCCAGATAGGAGTGAGCTTGAGACAGATGACCTTCACGTGGGGCTACTTGGGTGGGTCAGGTAAGGAGCAAGCCCTAGATGACCACCAGACCAGTGCCATAGGTCCCAGACAGGGAGCTTGCCTGAAATGAACACCAGTCAGGCACTATGTATGGCTCAGACCATGCCTGAGATGACCTCTGCCCAGCTCCATAATGCATGAGTAGAACAAAGCACTTCTGAAAGCACTCCTGACATGATCCCAGACACTCAGAGACCCCAGGCATCTCTAAAATGAGCAAGTAAATGGTGGAGAAATGGAAGAGAAAGAGAAACAGAAGGATGTGGGCACAATGAAGAGAGGCAGAACTGGAGACTCAAGGGTAGTGAGGAACAGCCTGATATGAACAGCTAGTGATGCCTCCAGGGACTATGGTGGGGTCCCAGCCTAAACTGCCACTGGGGACTATGTATGGGTCCATGACCCTGAAGCAGCTAGGTCTGTTACCAACAAAGGCCAGGCAGATATCCTTAGTCTGGGCTGCCGCCAGGGACATGCTGATATTTGAGGGCTGTAGGCATAAATCTTTCGCAATGTACTTTTAATAAGGGTTCAACCTCTTCTCTACCCCACCATGCAGGAGAGGTAGTGGCAGAGAAAAGTTAATAGGATGTGAGGGAAGTAGACCTGTTCAGTAGTAGTTCTTCAGGAACAAGTTCATCTTCTTTCTCAGCAGTTCAGTCCTGTACCAAAGACGACTCAGCATCTGCAGACCAGTCCTCTAGGCAGGCAGACACCAGGCACGAACCAGCAGCTGTAATTCAATCCTGAAAAAACTGCCAGGTTTGCCAACTGGTCTGAGGTAAGGCTGCAGAAGTAGCAGGCTGCTTCAGGAACCTCACAAGCAGTTCTTTGACAAGTTTCTCTCAATGTCGACATTACCACAAGTTGATCTTAACAACACCATGTAAGACGAAACAGTACATGCGTGTCTTTAGCAAAGAATAGCGAGGTGGAGCAAACCAAGCCAATGCTCAGTGCTCATCCCCCACTGTGGAGTCTGTGGAGTCATATGTATACTCCTCCATCATGGGTCCTTTCATGTGTTTGCTTTAGCAAGACATCCTTTCACCTCTGTGCCCCAGCAAAACATCATTTGACATAACTAACTTTCCAAAGAAACTTAAAGTTTGCACTTCAAGTGCTGTGCAGAACTGGCCCCATCCCTCACCTGACACAACGAGGGAGAGATGCCCTCCTTCCCTCCCTTGTCCCTTGCCATCTATGGCAGGGAGGAGGGCTGTCCCTGGCTGCAATACTTGGGAGAGTGGGCCCTGTACCTTGCCTGGACAGCAGGGTAGAGCTGCCCCTGGTTTTGGGTTTGCAGGTGAGCTATCACTGAGGGCATAAAAGCAGAAGAACCAGCAGTCTGACCAGCTCGGATACCTCTCAGGCCCAGATCCAGTACTTTCAATTTGTCCACCCCAACATCTCCTCCATCAGTAAACTGCAGGCATGCATGAAGGGGCTGGTCTTAGAGATCCAAAACTACAGGATCTCCATGACACAGGGCAACAACAGGCTATCTGAGAGGAGACCCACTGAAGTTCCAGTCGAGATAGAGTAGCAGAAACCAGGGCCTTGTACTTGACCAATGAGGCGTGGCCTTCTTGTAATAGGTGTATCACTGTGGGTGTGGGCTTAAGACTCTCACCCCAGTTGCCTGGAAGTCAGTCTTCCANTAGCAGCCTTTGGATGAAGATGTAGAACTCTCAGCTCTGCCTGCACCATGCCTGTCTGGATACTGCCATGCTCCCACATTGATGATAATGGACTGAACCTCTGAACCTGTAAGCCAGCTCCAATTAAATGTTCTTTTGTATAAGACTTGCCTTGGTCATGGTGTCTGTTCATAGCAGCAGTAAAACCCTAACTAAGACAATCCCCAATAATGATCATGGATTCTTACCCTCTGAAGCTGTAAGCCCCAAAGGTAAACACTTCCTAAGGTGCCTTATTCATGGTGTTCTATCATCATATTATAAAAGGAACTAAAATGTTTTCTTTGTTCCTTTCTTCTCTTTTTCTTTTCTTTTCTTTCTTTCTTTCTTTCTTTCTTTTTTTTTTTTTTTTTTTTTTTTTTTTTTGAAACATGGTCTCACATACAACAGACTGGCTGCAAACTCACTCTGTGTCTAAGGATGACCTTGAACTTCTGACCTTCTGCCTGGGATTACAAGCATGCTAAACACCTCATTTCTGCAGGGCTGAGGCAAGCATTCATCCAACTGAGCTTCAGACTTTTCTATCTTAAAAGACTTATTTAGTAATTTTGCTTAAAAAAAAAAAAAAAAAAAAAAAACAGCATGAGGGAGAGATATGTAGCCAGGTTGGCCTTGACATCACTGTAATCCCTGACATGACCATAATGTTTCTTATTTTAGTTGACAAATAATTATACATTTTGATCCAGGTACAATGGTGCACACCGGTCATAATGGTACTCAAGAAGCTTAGTCAGGAGGATTACTACAAGCCTAAGGCTAGCCTGGGTTACACCGTGAGTTCCAGGCCCACTTTGGTTATATAGTTATGACTCTTCTCAAAAACAAAATTGAACATGAAATATGTAGACATTGGGAAATCGCTCAAATGAGATAATTAACATATGCATTACCTCATATACTTAATCATTTTTGTGGTTATGAGCATCTACTCCCTGGACAATTTCAGGACACAATGTAATGTTATTATCTGTGGTCACTGTGTTGTACAACATGCCATCAAATTTTCAGAGTCATCATTATTTTACCTAAAGAAAAAAAAAGTGCTTCCAATTACACCATAACACCACGCCTTCCTAAGCCATGTGATGCTTTCCTTTCTTCTCAATGCAGGGTTTCTCCGTTCTGGGTGAGATGGCTTAAGCCTTTTGCCCAGCTTAGGATGCTGAGACAGGAAGGTGGACTTAGCTTAAAAGTTCCAGGCTAGCCTGGTGACTCAGTGGGACCTCCCTCCCCTACTAAAACAGAGCAAAAACAGTTCTTTGGAACTTAGAATCTATCAGTCATCCTTCTTGAGTGCTTTATATGTGTGTATTTAAACATGAAATAAATGATCAAGACACTAGCATACTGATAGACCCTTTCCGTCGACAACTGTAAGAGCCATTATTTAAAACACCTACTCCCATTTTGTTTATTTTTCTTTTGTTTGTATTCATTTTTTAATTTTGTTTCTATTATTTTCCTAAAGGGTAGAAGCAGTTGATACAGGGTCTCATGTAGCCCAGGCTAGTCTAAACTCACAATGTACTTGTGAGGGTCATCACAGCCTACTCCTCTCACTTTGAAGATGTTACAGGGGCTGGGGCTGCAGCACTCACCCAGCATGTACAAGACACTGTTGACACCCAGAGTGATAATTAATCGATATCAGGGGAAGAGGTACACTAAACTTGAAATACAGATAATCTCTTCCTCCAGGATTAGCATCTGGCACACAGTAGGTACTCAATAACTGCTTGTGGGCTTCCTATTAGTTTGTGACATATCACAGGTCAATCAAAAGGAGAGTAAGCTGGGTGTCATAATATATATATCTATAATCCTAGCTCCTAAGAGGTAGAGGCAAGAGAATCAGGAGTTTAAAACCAACCTCTTCCACATAGTGACTTTGAGGCCAACCTGGGGTATAGAGACCCTATGTTAACAAAACAAAAATGAGGCATACAATTTCCAAATGGCCCTAGACTTGTGTTCAAAGCTTCCAAAATGGCAATTTGGCAGCAACGCTGGGCTTCTGAAGGCCCTGTTGAAGGTGCTAGAGGTGTAGGAATAGCTCCCAGCACAGAGGATATCCTGCATCCCTAGTGGAAGAGAAGATGGCTATTGACTGCATGCAGCAGATTGGTGGAAGTAGAGACCATAAGATCTGCTGGCTTTAGCAGAGTCAGGAGGAGATAATGAGCTTTAGAGTATGAGGTGTTGGCCCTTGGAAGTGGGTTTTTATTTATAAGTGCATTTTTGGACCTCATGTCCAAAATCACCACTAAATATATCATGCTCTACACTCTGCCTGCACCACACCACTCTCCCTCAGTGAGATGCAAGGGGAAAAAAAGGACCCCATTTGTGGGGAAATGGAGCAGTTATAACCAAAGGAAAGTAATTACACATTTAGGACAGGGACAATATTCTACTATGCCTCCATGTGGATGGAATTTTATTTGAACAAGTTAAATTTGCAAAACACACACACACACACACACACACACACCACTTTACCAGGAGAAGAAGAAAGAGCCTATTGCTTGCTGTTGTATTTTAAGCTTGGGTAAATATAGGACACCATTCTCAAACTCTGACATTTGGCTACCCTACATCTCACCTTGGCCACAGAGGAATCTGTCAAAACTGGGGCAGATTCTAGTCAACCAAGATGCTTGACAGTGCACTGAATGGGTGAGGCAGGTAAAGGACTGGCCAAGTACGGGAGGAGCTCTAGATTCTCAGGCAGGGAAACCATGAGCCTGCTGAGTGACTTGACATTTGCTTAATCCAAGATGCATGTATAAAATGGACCCTGTCACACACACACACACACACACACACACACACACACACACAAGCACTGGTGACAGTAAACATACTTAATAATCCATGTGGCAGGACATTCATAACAGGTAGACAGCAAAAGATTTTCTGTCCCTTTCCCCCATGTCCAGAGATAACTCTTTTGTTGCTGGGTCATAAAAGAAGACCACAGTTGCACAGTCTGCGAGGCTTCTAATCCCAACAGTCAGGAGACTGAGGAAGGGTTATAGCTAAGAACTCAAGGTTTGTCTAAGCTAGACAAGAGCCTATCAAAAAATTAAATTAAATTAAATTAAAATAAAGCCTAGTGTGGTAACATACACATAAAATTCCAGCACATGGAAAACAGAAACTGGAGGATGTTTGAGGACATCATTGGCTACATAGCATGTCCAATACTAGCCTAAGCTACATACATATGAGGACCCAGTCTCAAAAAAGGGTAGGTAAGAGAGCTCAACAATTTCTTAAAAGCCTGAGTACCTGGGTTTAATACCCTGGGAACCTATGTACATGTGAAGGGAGAGTACAGACTCCACAACATTGTCCTCTGACACCATGTGTGTGCTATGCCATGCTCATCACAAATAAACTCTAAAAAATTAACCCCCTCCCCAAATAAAATTAAGTAAAAATAAAGGAAGACCAAGGCTTTCCAGGTAAGGAACTGTTCTGGGGAAGGACTTACAGTGGTCTAGGCACAGTGGCTATTTATTTGCCAACTACAGCAATATTGTTAGCACATGATACCGGCAGCACATCTTGTGCCCACATGTACCATGTTCCAGGCAACCTGCCCGTGGGCCTCGTACAGTAAATGAGGCTATACGGCTGAGAGAAGGGATGAGTGAGTGAATGGCCTCTTGGACTGTGCTCACACGTCAAGAATTCTAAGGCTTGTCGTGGAGCTACACACCTATAATTGTAGCACTTGAGAGGCCGAGACAGGGGGATCTGGAGTCCACAGCCAATAGCCTGAACTACAGTAAAAATAAAACAGTGATCTCATCTGGTGGCTGTGTTGGTGGTGCTGCGGCCACGGCTGCCACCATCTCTGCCACTGCTCCCCATACCCTCTCCTTTCCCTCCCATTTCTTCAGGTTTCTCTGGTTATTGTCCCTTCAACATGCCTTTTATTTTCTCTGCTAAGCACGGTGCCGCAGACCTCAAACATGCCAGGCTAATGCTGTACTGCTGAGCCGCAACGCCAGCTCCCACGCTCATTCAGTATTTTAGTGAACACCTGCACTGTGCCTGCTTACATGCCAGGTGCTTAGGATGGAAACATCTAGAAGAACTTGCTTCAGGAAGCCCTCCCAGGCCAGGCAGTAGGAGGTGGACATAACATAGCATAACATCCCAGAGCATGAGAGGACTGCAGCAAAGACAGAGACAAACAAACAAACAAACAAAAAAGCAAAGAAACCAACCAAACATACTTTCCTTAGGAAGCCAAAAGCCATGGTGCTCTAAATCAAGCCTGAACCTGGAGGCCTTGAGACAGGCATGAGGAGGAGAGTACAATAGCTCGGTTGGTAGAGAACTATACTGAGGGTAGAGAACTATACCGAGGGTATTTATGGCATGCAGGAGGCCCTGGGTTCAATCCCCAGCACTGATAGTTTGAGTGTGGCAGTATACAATGCCAGCACTGACAAGGTGGGGATGGGGGATCAGAAGCTTTATCCTCAGCTGTATAGCTATATAGCACATATGAGACTGGTCCAGGATACATAACACCTTGTCTCCAAAAAAAAATAAGTGTGTGTGTGTGTGTGTGTGTGTGTGTGTGTGTGTGTGTGTTTAAAGAAGTGGGCATCTTATTAGAATTGGATGCCTCTCTGGCCCACACAGGGTGCCAAGTGAAACAGACTATTTCAAAGCATATTTAAAGAATCACAGTAAAGCAGAATCCAGGGAAGTTTTCAGGGTCAAGGTGGATGTAGGAGGCTGTCATAAAAACTATGATGATAATCTAGGTCTATCATAATGAAACATAAATCAGAGAGAAAAACGTGTAAGGATAAAGTAGGGTCCATAAACAAGAAGCTGCAGGGAAAATCACATTTAAGAGCTAGAGCCGAGTGTGGTGGTGCACACCTGTCCTGGCAGCATCTGGGATGTGGAGACAAGAGAAGGGAGAACTCAGGGTTGGACTGGGGATGTCGCTAAGTCCATAGAGTGCTTGCCTAACGTTCATGAAAAATGCATGGTTATGACGCCCAGCGCCCCAAGAAGGAACATAATGGCGTACACTTGTGATCCCAGTGCTGCTGGTAGTCGGTGTCTTCACCTGGTGCTTCCAGGTTCCTGGCCTCTTATCCAATTTGTGCTAAATTTGCACAAAGCTTAGAAAGTAGCAAGAAAACTTGGTTCAAAATCAGAAAGCTAAGACGGATCAGAAAAGCGCTCTCAGGAGGGCCGGCAGGAGCAGAGAGCTGGGTGTGGTGACTGTAATCCCTCCACTGGGAGGTGGGGGTCAAAGAATCCAGTGTTCACGGTCATCCTGGGTTCCACAACAAGGTCAAGACCAAATGAGCTTCTCGAGACTCTTTCTCAAATAAGGAGAAGAATGGCAGTGGGCCATGGCATGGGAGTACTCTAGGATCCCCAGGTTTTATTTGGGGTTTCCTTCTGGAGTTTGGCTGCTTCTCTGTTTTGACTGGCAGGTTTGAAGAATATAATCTTGTTTCTACATTGGCCCTTCCCACAATGCATCTAATTTTCATCATATAGATGCCCAGCTATGCATAGGCAAAAGATGGAAAATAGGGGATTCTCCCTAAATGTTCACTCAGAGAGGACATGGCATGCCTTACTTTGCATGCATTCAAATCCAGTTCAGGCCAGACTCTCCCCCTTGCTCTCATACACAGATTTACCTGGAAAGACTTCTGAATAGAAAGTATCTATGGAAGAGCTTTTGATGGGGACAGAGAGGCTTGATACACTGCGGCTCTCAGTGGGCGCCGAGGTTGTTAGGAGAAGGATATATTCATAGTATGTGCGGGGGTCCGAGGTTGCCGGGTTAAAAGAGGAGAGTAAATGGATTATCACTCAGCTGTTAGAAAAAATGAAATTATCAAGCTTAC
Organism: Mus pahari; assembly: GCF_900095145.1. Classification (NCBI taxonomy): domain Eukaryota; kingdom Metazoa; phylum Chordata; class Mammalia; order Rodentia; family Muridae; genus Mus; species Mus pahari. The sequence goes on along the minus strand of NC_034595.1, from coordinate 9,527,233 downwards.
AGGGAAATGGACAGAATGAGGAAAAAATCCTTAGTGAGGTAACCCAGACCCAGAAAGACAGATATGGTATGTATTCACTTATATGTGGATATTCACTGTGAAGTCAATGGTAAATAAGCTGCAGTCTATATAACCACAGAGGTTAAGGGGGAGACTAGGGAGGGAAGAAAAAATAGTTATGAATAGAAGGGGGCGTGGAGGCTGAAATGGAAGGATTGAGAGGGTAGAGAGGGCGATGAGAGGGGGAATATGGAGAGATGCAACTAAAACTAAGAGCCATTTGAGTAGTGGTATAGAACCTTCCTAAAATATCTACACCCGTGAGGGCAATCTAAATGAAACTGCCAAATCACAAGGGAGACAGAGTCCCAACTGGACATTTCTCATCACCAAATAAAGCTTCCAGAACTGGGAGTGAGTTACCTCTAATTGAATTGTTGGCCACAGGAATCCCATGGGAACCCCAAACAATGCAAGCTGTTGCCAAAGCTATAGGTTGCTCTCCACAAGCTGACACTAAGGCCCTACTGCTGGACACAGCACCTACACAGATCACTGAATACGGAGAAGTAGAGCTGGTGCCTACATAGAGTCATTACCCCTATGGGCTGGTATTCTTGGTACTGGAAGGTACCCTGCACACTACCCAACTACAAGTCCTTTGATCTATAATAGTATCTTGCCTGTAAGATATGCTAGGGCAAAGGTAAGACAAAGTTTATAGGAGTGATCAGTTAATATCTGATTTGACTTAAGCCCCATTCCATGAAATAGAACCCATTCCCAAATGCTTGAGTGAAGAAGCTGTGTTTAGGTAGTCATGGACCTAGCGGGAAACCAAATACTGTTCAACTAAAGGAGAGGAGTAACAAAATGACTCCTAATGACATTCGGCTACATTCATAGGTCAGTGTCTTGCCCAGCCATCATCAGAGAATCTTCCTCCTGCAGCAGATGGGAACAAATACAAAGACCTACACTTAGGGAACCTCTAGGAAGAGAAGGCAGAATGAGGGTATGAGCCAGAGGGGGATGGAAGATACCAAGGAAACAAGGCCTTCTGAACACAGCAGGACTGATACACATATGAACTTGGAGACTGCAGCATGCACAGGTCTGCACTGGTCTGCACCAGATGAGAGCATAGAGCTGAAGAGTAGACACATCCCTAACCCAGAAGCTGTCTCCAATTGGTAACTATTTGCAGATAAAAATTTCATTTTCGGGCTGGTGAGATGGCTCAGCGGGTAAGAGTACCCGACTGCTCTTCCAAAGGTGCAGAGTTCAAATCCCAGCAACCACATGGTGGCTCACAACCATCCTTAACGAGATCTGACGCCCTCTTCTGGAGTGTCTGGTCAGGTACACAGAAAATTTCATTTTCTTCAAGGGAGTCTTAATAGGGAAACTACTCCTAAGCAGCATGCCCAGCAGTAGATGGACAACAGAAAAGAAACTCAAGGGCATCCTCAGAGGGTCCTTGTCTGCTGTGGGTGGCCCTGGTGCTGTTTGTGTTTTGATGTTAATTCTGCTTCCCCAAGAGGAGCTGCCTGGGAGAGGAGTGAATCACATACCCCAGTGACTTCAAGTGAACCTTCTTCTGTAAAATATAAGGCTAGATCCAGTGATTTGGCACTGGAAGGGGAGATGGAGCTGAAAAGTTTTAGGAAGAACGAGGAGAGGGGAGAGAGAGAGAGGAAGACGGAGGAAGAGGAGGTGGTGGTGGTGGTGGTGGTGTAAGGAAAATGGAGCAGAAGCACGTGGCCTGGGAGAAACCACAAGTTATAAGGAATCCCATAGCTGGGAAATATAGTAGTGTAGCGGTAGATCTGTCCAATCTAGGTTGTGCAGCTTGTATTCATATTAATTGAGTTGTATTTTCATTGCACAGGCTTATTTGGGTTGAAGATTCGCCGAATCACTTGTCTCATAACATTTTGTCAGGGATATTTTTTTCTCTTTTTTTATCTTTATTTTTCATTTGTATTTCCTTCTCCCTTTTACCCTACATCTTATATTATACCCTACAAGCATATATTATAGCTTCCAGTTTTGTGTTTTTATAGGATTCCTGAGAGTGTGAACAACTGGGTTTCTTTGTCTATATCAGCTTTTTGAACCCTTTTTTGAGCTCTTTTCCTTCTGTTTGTTTTTATCTTACTTTGTTATTATCCCTCAGAAGCCTGTTTGTTTTTTAAAAAGAGATAGAAATGGGGTAGATCCCAATGGGAGGGAAGGTGAGAAGAACTAGGAGCAGTAGACCGAGGGAAAAAACATAACGGTATCTATTTTATGAAAAAAAAAACAAAACTATTTTCAACAAAAGAAAAAATAATTTAAAATAAAATAAAATAAAAGCTACCGCCAGAACCTGACACATAGAAGCAGGAGTATCAAGAGTTCAAGACCGTCGGGTGTGGTGGCGCACGCCTTTAATCCCAGCACCCGGGAGGCAGAGGCAGGCGGATTTCTGAGTTCGAGGCCAGCCTGGTCTACAGAGTGAGTGCCAGGACAGAGAAACCCTGTCTCGAAAAGCCAAAAAAAAAAAGAGTTCAAGACCATCCTTGGCTACACGGAATATTCAAGCCAGCTTGGGCTCCTTGAGAGCCTGTCAAAGAAAGACTCAGAGTAAGGTTCATCAGCCTGAAGGACTGATGTTAAGGTCAGGTATGATAATCCCAACAGTGGAGTAAGAAGACTTCATGAGTTCATAGCCTGGGCTACAGAATGAGAGCCTGCTCCAAACACTCCAAAAGACAAAGATAAAAGCAAGAGGAAGGAAACAGAAACTAAGAGATATTGGTCATGCTGAGCAGACAAGGTCTGGGCACTCCAGGCAGGGGTGACTGGTTGGCAGGATCTCTGCCCACAATCTCCCATTTTTCTAGTGTTTGCTTTGGGTCACAGCTCTATGTATCCTCATTATGTCCATGTGATTTTTATTGAGGCCCCCTAGCTTCAGAGCTGCTGAAGACTCTCCTCATCAGGCGGTCTCCTGGTTATTGAGGAAGAGCAGGCATACAGAAATGAACATGATTCTGAAACACACACATGCACGCCCACGCGCCCACGCACGGTGTACATCTCTAATCCCAGCACTTGAGATGTGGAGGCCAAGAAAATGAAGAGGTCATAGTAACTTGGACACCAGCCTGGGCATCATGAAACTGTTTAAGAATAGATTTTCACTTTTATTTTTGATGTGCTTCCTAGGAAGAAGTCTCACCAGGCTGTGGGTATGGCTCAGTTGGTGGAGCACTTGCCTAGAAGGCACAAAGCCATGGGTTTTGTCCTCAAATCGCATAAAGCCAAGCAAGGAGATGAATGCCTGCGATCCCAGCACTCAGGAGGTAGAGGCAGACTCATTAGAACAACACAGCAAATTTGCAGCCAGCCTGAGCTACAAGAGACACTTCCTTGAGAGAGAGAGAGAGAGAGAGAGAGAGAGAGAGAGAGAGAGAGAGAGAGAACGCTCCAGTTCGAGTTCCTATTCTACAACTGATCAGTTGTGATCTACTGACAAATCAGGTAATGTGTCCAGGTCTCAGGTTCCTTCTAGTTTTCAAATATCCATGACCTCCTGGCCAAGAGTTGAGAATCCACATACACAGTACAACAGTCTTGCTCTCTTTCCCTGCCCTTCTCCCATTGGGTACCCATTTGAGAGAACGGACCCTGAGGCAAAGCATATTTCTTCTCCTTTGTATACCCCTGAATGTAGGAAACAAGAGAAGCTGAATTCTTTCCACACACGACACAATGAAGTTAAATAAAGGATCTTAATTGTTCTCTATGAGAGAGCTGGATTCAATAGCTTAAGAAACTGTGCATGTTGGCCCACTCTCGTTCCCTGCGAGGCAATGAACTGGTTCTGAGAGGGCAAAGCCAGCTAAGCAGCCTCCAGCAGTTGCTCTCTTTAACACGGCCCCTCCATTCAGACCCCATTTTCATGGGCACACTCCACTGTGTTAACTGGCTGCAGCTGCAATTAGGAGTCGGAGAATCCAGGCATGTGTTTGGGTCCGAGCTGCATCCTGTGTGATTCCTCAAATACTTTGGGTTTGGCAGGAGCCGGGATGCATTCTGTCAAGTTCTTTCTCCCTCTTCATTGTTAAGCCCGTGTGTATTCAAGAGAAATGGGCTCCATCTGATTCTCATTCATTTTCGCTTAACTCGACAAAAAAGTTGTCTTGGAAGAACCAGAAAATATCCAAGTGGCAAACCCAACTTCTTTAATGGAAGTCTTATTAGAATCCCTTCTCTCAACTCTAGACAGCTTGACATTCTCCAAATGGGCCAAGCATTTCCATTTCACAAGGCCCTTGCGCTTGTGGACCAAGCCTAGTTTGTCCCTCACCCCACTTCCTGTGTGCAGTCTCCTACTCAAGGAGTCCCAAGGCTGCCTCCTTTGTTAGGGCCTGTTTCAGGCCCCAGCTCACAGATAACTGTACAGATCCTGAGCTCCTGCTCGACCTCACTTGGACTGCTAACTAGCCCTTTATCCCAAACCTGCTTTGTGTTGCAGTCAGTTGTTGAACCAGGTTAGCCAAGCCCTCACTGATGTCTGCTTCAGTGTTAAGCCCTTGACCTTAATTAAAGGCCTGTGCAAGAAATGGCAGACAAAAATTGGCATTTGCGGTAAAGCTCTTGCCAAAAACATTAATTATTGTGTCTATCAATGTCCTTATGTGGGCTTCCAGGTGAGAACTGAGCATAGGGTTTAAAGGACCAGAATAACCATGGGCTTGTTCCCCTCTGATGAGAACTGTGGGCAGCTTTGGTTCCTTTTCTGTCCTGGCTACCAGGAAGCCGGGGGACAGATTTGATAATCTTGACAGCCCTGTCCCATGCTAGCTAGCTCCATTTCTTCTTTTCTTCTTCCTTTTTACTTTTTTATTCCCCCTCCCCTGCCCATTTTAAAGGGCTGCATTGTTACATGTATACAGGGAAAGAAAATACATTCTCTTTATGAGTCATTTGAAGCACTAATAGCATGTCTCCCTAAAAGAATATGTTGTCCAGGACTACTGCTGGAGAGCTGGTCCAGTAGTGATAAGGTGTGTGTATGTGTGTGTCTCTCTGTGTGTACCTACATATATAACTTAGAATAAAGAGCACATGGTTTCATCACAGCATCCTCACATATAATTAATGACCCCCTACCCACTCTCCACCCCACAGACTCTCCTCTCGTCCCATGGGTCTTTCTGCCTGCAGTTGGTCCTTCCATCTTCTTTTCAATTACATACTTCATCACCCTTCTTATGCCCTTTCTTCCCCATTCATGATCTTCTTTCTAGTTTCATGACCTACAAACATGTATAAATACACACACACACACACACACACACACACAGAGAGAGACAGCTATATTATTTTAAAGATAGGATATATGAGAGAAAACACATTTGTCTTTCTGAGACTGACTTATTTCACTTAACATAATTTCCAATTCCATCCATTTTCCTGTTGTCATGATTTTAACTTTCCTTTATAGGAACATAACATTCCACCGGCATTCACTCATCTGTTGACAGGCATCTAGGCTAGTTCCACCTCCTGGTGAGAACAGAACCTGCAAACATGGGCATGCAAGTACCATGGCCATGAGTTCAAGGCCAGGCTAGGCTACAGTATGAAAGTTCCATTCAGTCTGAGCCACACATTGAGACCCTATCTCAAAATACCATGTTGGCTTAAGAGTTTTTAATATATAAACCAAGGAAACATCTTGGCATATGATCATTCTATTTTCAGTTTTTTTCTGGCCCCTTTGTGCTTATTTCCATAGTAACTGATCAATTTTATCTTCCTACCAGCAATGAGTAAGGGTTCCTCTTTCCCCATGTCCTCCCCAGAATTTGTGATCCTTCGTCTTCTTGATATAGCTGTTGTGATGGGGTAAGGTGGACTCTCAAATGCTTCTCTTTTGTACAATCCCTGATGTAAGCTCTATTTCTTGGCAGCACAATTTATACCACTCATGTTCTTCTTTGGATTCCTCAGCATATAGCAAAGTTACTTCTGTAGGCATCCCCACTGTCTACTAGATGAATGGGAAGCAAAACAAATATCCAAGACTTTGGGACTGGACAAATTAGACAACCACAGATTCACAGCTGGAAATACAGTGCTGTGCCTTGGCTAGCTAGTTCCTTGGATCTATTTGAGATGTGGTGGCTCAAACTATAATCCAGTATGTGAATTGAGATAGGAATATCAAGTATAGAAGTACACTTGAAAGCAACCTAAGTAAGCTACAGAGTGATTTTGAGGCCAGCCTGGACTATAGAACAAGATCTTATCGAAAACAAAAAGAGATATCTAAGGTCACTGGGAGCACGGAGCATGGCCTCTGAGGGACAGTGGTGTCAGTATTTCTTCTTTCCCTGGCTCTTTGCTTCCATGAGGTGAGAAACTTCTACTACTGTGTGTTTCTTCCATGGCATGCTGCCTCAACAGGCCCAAGAGCAAACTGGCCAAATTAGCATGGACTCAGACCTCTCAATCCACAAGCTGAAACACAGCTTTTGTCTTGTTATATTTTGTTATACTAACAGAACGATGCTGAATGCTGCATCTTTGGTCCTAGCAGTTATTTTATTCATTTGTTTGCATGTTTGTGATTATTTGATTAGGTAATTCCAGCTCCCTGTGGGCTAGGAGTGCATCTTCATTTATGCTGATATTCCTTCTCAGTGTCTAGCTCTGGCCCACACACATGGATCGTGTTCCCTAAACCAACTTCATAAAAGAAGGAGTAGATTTGTTTTATACCACATGTGCAGTCGGTCTCTTAGCTCTTAGACTGCTGTATAGCACTGAGTGGGTGGATGCTTGGCACGAAGAAGACTGCTGTTAACTCTCCTGTTTGTTTTTTCGGGCCGACTATAATGGAAATGCAAGGTTTGCCAACAATTGGGGGAATTCAGGATGGTAAACGGAGCGCCCTTGCTTTCAGGACCTGGTAAAGGTTTGACAAGCAACACATAGCCAAAATAAAAATTTTAAAACTATACCCCGGTAAAGAGTTGGCCAGGTCCTTTCAAGAAACTCCCCAAGCAGAGGGGAAAAAAAAAATAACTGTGAGAGAGCAGAGAAGGCAGGGAAACCTGTTGCATATGCTAACCATGTCTCAGAACGTGGAGAACGCAGAGCACGGAAAGGACAGAGAATTGAGCAGTGTTACACTAAAATGAAGGCTAGGCCACCCTGTGCTGTATTGGCCAGGCAGACAGCCGAGCTTTTAAAAGGATCCCACAAAGGTTTGTTTGCTCGTTTTACTGTCGTGTCTCTAAATGGAGGCCTCACTCTATCGCAGGCTAGCCTCAGACTCAAGCTGGTCTCCTGCCCCAAGCCTCCTATGTGCTGCGACTACAGGTCAAGCCACCATGTCTAGCTCAAGGATACATTCTGACTCGGTCTTCAACACAGTTGCAAAAAGGGTTCGGGCAGGCTGGGGGTCTAGCTCAGCTGATAGCATCTGCCGCACATGCACAAAGCCCTGGGCTCTATCCCTGGTATCCCATAACCAGGCATGGTTCTAAATGTCTATAATCACAGCACTCAAGGGCTGAAGGAAAAAGGATCAAAGGTCAAGGTCATCCTTAAAAGAGAGTTTGAGACCTGCCTGTCTCAAAACACCTAGAGCATGGCACATGCTTGAAGTGCACGGATTTCTTACCTTGGGAATACCTCGGCTGGGGTCAGTCAGACCAACGGTCAAGGACTCATCTGTCCATTCACACCCATCTTGATTGAGCCTTAGCCTTGCTCCGTTTCCCTCTCCCATAGTTCAGATGGAGGACTCATTGTGCCAACTGATCGGAGGGCTAACCCAAGCTTACACGTGCAACAGCCAAGTCCAGACTAGAGCCTAGGCCTTCCCCGTCAGCAGCCAGGCCCCTGCCCTGCACACATCAGCTCTGTGGTGAGACAGAAGCAAAGATTAAGCTTCTCCCTGCTTCCCAGGACATCCAACAGCTGACCGGCTGAAGCTTTGTCTTCAAGTCAGTGGTTTCTGCCCCCTGTATGCTGGTCCACAGTCTATTATCTCTCTGTGGTTTTTCTATTCCCACAAGCATTCCTAAGTCATCTGCAAATAAGTGGCTGGTCTCTTGGTACTATTTTTTTTTCTTTCATCTGTACTGACTTTCCTGCAATCTAATGCAATCATGGCACAGCTATCTTAAATTCCAAGAGCTTTTTAGCTGGTCCTGAAGTGCCTCAAAGACAGGAAGTATGCCTTACTTATTTGGGACATGCCAATACCTAAGCCAGTGACTGGCACACCATAGACCAGCAAAATGAGAGACGCAGAAAGCTAGGCTTGGTGGCACACACCTACGATCCCAGCACTTGCAAAGTGGAATTGAGAGTTCAAGACCAATCTGGGTTTTATGAGACTCTGTATTAAAATACAAAAGGAAAAAGATATTGCCCAGAAGTAGATATTGAAGCCAGAGATGGATGGGTTAAAATTAGGTAGATGCTTTCAAAGTTACCCAGCCTCTATAAGCCTCAATATTATCTCCAATAACACAAAGGGCTGGGAGGTGTCACTCAGTACTAGGGCACTCATAAGCCTAGCAGATATAAAGCTCTAGGGTCGTATCTTAGCACTACAAAAAAAAGATAAAATGAAGGCTTTGAGTTGTAGTTCAGTTGGTAGAATACTTGCCCAGCATGTACAAAGCCCTGAGTTCTATTCCCAGCACCACATAAATGAGCACACCTCAAAATGAGAGGTGCACACCTATACAGTGCCAGCGCTCAGGAGGTAGAGGCAGATCAGAAGTTTAAGGTCACCCTAGGCTATAGACTGAAGTTAAGGCTAGTCTAGGCTACATAAGACCCTGTCTCAAAAGATGTAATAATAATTATAATAACAAAGTAAAATAAAATAATACAAATATCTCTACTTCCTAGTATTGCTGTGAGGATAGGAAAAAAAAAAGAGATACTCGATCAGTTGTAGCCCAGGTAAGGACAGCAGCCTTAGAACTTAAGGCAGAAAAGGATGAAGTCAAATTTAAATTAGTTATTTCCTAGGAGACAAGCAAGAAATAAACAAGAACAATGGATGTGATTATCCAGTGTTCAGTGTTTCCTTGGCTATTTATTGTCAGAGCTCATAGCCCATTTAAAGCTGGCCCTGCAACATCCCCCAACTTCTGCTTCATCCCCCAGTGAAGTCATAATGCCGGGCTCGCTCATCTGTCTATTGACACAGAGAGTCTGTGAGTCACAAATTCAACAGGATGACTTGCTGCAGTGTGATTGACTGGAAAATGTTCCCTCATCTAATTTTTTTTTTTTTTTTTTTACAAGCTAAAGAACACACTTGGTTTTGCAGCATGAAGTGCAAGCTTTTTTTTATTTATTTGACGTTGGTCTTTTCAACACGTTGGCAGAGGGAGGGCCCCCCCATGTTCGTGTTTTGCCCTACGGAATGACATTCTCTCCCTGCCTCACCTCCTCTTCCTGCTAACTATTATATCTAAAGCAAACAGTTCCAGGACAATGGTTAGATTGCACCTGAATTTGATGTTTACTTGACATTTACACACTGGCCATGCTGGGCAGCTCAGGCATACCCAAACAGGGGCTCAGCCAGGAAAGGACTGTGCTCAGTTGCACAGCCCTCTCCTGAAGAGCCAAGGTTCCGAGTCAATGGGACACTGCGGTGACATGTTGCTTATGCTGATTCATAGGACAGAACTGGGCTATGGGGGGAGAGAGGGTCATCAGAATGTCTTCAGTGCTCTCAGGAAATCTCTCCCTTCACTGTGGAAGGAACACTCGTTAGATCATGGAGACTCTTCCTGCCCCAGATTCTTATCTGCACTGTAAGGGGTGTGTGACACACACAGTGCTAGATTTGTCTCAGGATGAGCTGGAAATGACTGATTTCACTTCATTTCCAGTTTCCTCACCTCTTCAGCAAATTTGGTTGTTGTGGGTCTGATGAGCAACAAGTCTCTGGGCAGATTTGGACTCTGAGAAAGTCCTTGGTGAAGGTTTGATTGCCCAGCGTGTACTGACACAGGAGGGAAGGGGCTCACAGAAGCACTCACCACAGGCTTCCATCATCACTGCTGTCCAATGCCTGAGCTTGGACAGCAGTCAAGATGCCTGTTTTCTCATTCCACTTTTGCAAGCAAAGAACAATAGCCTACTTACCAGGCCTCTGATTCTGTGGGTGCAGGCTAGGACAGTGGGGGGACTCCAGTTCAATTCTAACTTTAGTACAGTTTTCATCCTTTCAGAGTTGGAAAGAAGTCCAAACTTACGGCCACAAATGCCTGAGTAACCCAAATGCAGTGATGCTTACTGGAGGACAATAACTGGGAGACAGTGCATCCCAATCTTTGAACCAAGTTACCATGGCCCAGCATTCTGTAATGAAGAAGTAATTAACTATGTCTCATTGAGGGACAAAAGTAATACTGATTGGCACCTTTCATGCCTACAGTTTCACTTAATGTGAAGTAGTCTATGAAGCACATATATTCAAGCCTTTCTCACAGTCAGATGCACTGCTACCATATGATCGTGTGCTAGGTCATTGGGACCTCAGGTTAATTACTTGGGTGGCATCATTCCTGACTTTCCCCCAGCAGTCTTGCCATGCTTCCACTTCTTACCATTCTTCTATCTCCCATAGTCCCTGGCAATGCCCCTCTACCCCCACCTCCTTAAATGAGTTACAGCAAAACGGCTCAAAGAATCAAATTCTGATAACGACAATCTGCACTTGGAAAAACCAAAGATGCTGTTTTGTCTTGAGCTTGTTGAATGAAACATCTGAATATTGAATTTAATATGCCAATGTTTCCCACAACGCTTGGCGCTGAGAACTCTGTTGGTTAAATTTAGCAACCAGAAAAAAATGCATCAGCAACTGACTCCACAGACTGAACTCACTCTGAATGGACTGCCCTCCTTGAATATCTACCATGAGGTTAGGAATTTCTCAAGATCCAGTAACAATGCCAAGGGTTTTCACTTCAAGGATGATTATGGCCTTTCCATATATGTGTATGAAAGCATCTAGATTTGAGTTGTCTCCTATGCATCAAATACACTATGAGACATGCAAAAGCTCTGCTAGAAAGTTCTCTTGGCTTTTCTTTCCTTTCTGAACATTCACTCTTGTCATCTTTCCAGCTCTCTCCCCACCAGGCAGGACACTACAATTGATCAACGAACACAATGTGAAGGAAAAGAACAATCAGTAATCAAATGCATTGTTAAATTTTTAAAAAGATCCCTGGCTCAAAGGACATAAAGTCATATTGGCAAAAAATAACCTATCCTCTGCCCCACAAACTGAAAATTAAATACAGAAAAGCTTGGTTCTTGTTTGTGTTTCTCAGGGTGTGAAGCACTCGTTTTCAACTCATTTCTAAATCCTACACTTGGCCTACGGCAAAAGAAAAAGAAAACAACAAACAAGCTCCAACATGATGGACAGCAGGAATCTGTTTTCCCCTGAAAGATGAGTGATCCCAGCAAATAATCCTGGTACCAAAGCTCTCACCTGTAAATGGTAGAATCTGGGACAGGAGGTCAGTTCTCCTTTGGAGTGGAGTTTTCCCTATTCCCAGAAGCAGAAAGACTTGGTGGACCAGGGAAAGAAGAAAATTACAACTTTCTTTGTAATTCTCTTAGGCCCCCAAACACACAGAGAGGGGAAAAAAGAGGAGGGTCCAACTCATTTTTTCCCTGAGTGTATTTTTTTTAAGTCTCCTGTCACTTAGGCTAGCTTTGAACTCCTGATCTCCCAGTCCTCACCTCCCCAGAGCTGGGATTACAAGCTTGTATCACTACACGTGGTCAACTCATTAACTTTTAAATGTTTCATATGACTACTGTATCCATTGAGATTCTTCTCTTATGCTTAAAAAGAAAGTATGCTGTTAATGATGGTTTACAATAGCCCTTAATTTCTTAAGAGAATTGTTATTGCAATATACTCTTAAAAGTTACTCTTCTATGTTGAACTAAGAATAACAAATAAGCACAGTATGGGAGAACTACGGTATCGGCACTGGAGAGGCAGGACTTGATAAGTTTGGGGCCAGCCTGGTCTACCTACTGAGTTCCAGGGCTTCATAGTAAGACCCTATCTCAAAAGACCAGAATGAGAAAAAAAAATACTAAATAGGACATAGTAGCTCAGCCTGTGCTCTCAGCACTGATATCCAGGCTGAGGCAGGAGGACTGCCATGAGTTTGAGGGCAGCCTGAGCTCCAGAGCAAGAACCTGTATCAAGAACAAAACAAAACAGCACAACAGAACATCAAAAGTTTTAAAAATAATCGGTACTCTCATTAATTTTAGATTTTCTCTGTAAATAGCTTAAAGGGTGTATTGGGCCTGGTCTTTTGTTTTGGGGTTTTTTTTGTTGTTGTTGTTTTTTGGTTTTTTGTTTTTATTTTGGTTTTGTTTGGGGTTTTGGGGGTTTTTGTTTGTTCTGTGTGTGTGTGTGTGTGTGTGTGTGTGTGTGTGTGTGTGTGTATGAGACAGACACAGAGATGGTGCACACACATGCACATGTGCCTCAAGCACTGAGACTTCAACTAAAGTGATCAAACCTAAGAGTTCACGAAAAAAATTTTAATTAAATTTCTGAGAATTGATTCTTAAATGTCTGTGATTCATTTTCTGCTCTAAAAACTTCAATACCCAAAGTTCTGGTTTTTGAAAGGCAATGAATTTGGCTGCAGAAGAGAGTCTCTCTCCATTTGGTTTTGGTTTGGGTTTTGGTTATTTTTGTTTGTGTTTTCAAGTTTGCTTAAGTACAATGGCCAGGCATGCACGGGCTCTTCAGTCACTTTGTCACTGCTCTGAGAAGAGAGGGTCAAGCAATTTTGGTTTGTTTGTTTGTTGTCTCTATCAGAGAACTTTACAAAGGAAAGAAAATGAATGGGTAGAGAAATAAAAAGGATGAAAAATTAAGTCTCATCCTGCCAACAATGGACTTGGAAGAAAAATATGAATTACAGAACTGGAGGCCAGTGATGGCTCAGAGGGCAAGGAGGTTGCCACCAAGACAGGTACCTGAGTTCAATCCCTGAGCTCTAACGGTAGAAGGAAAGAACCAACACTAGCCCAGCACAGAGGATATTTTAGAAAGAGACATCACAGATTTATGAGTTTAAGAGTTGAGAGGTTAAGGATTTTGGACTGGTCTCTAAAGAGGACTCTGGAAGTTTATCTAGGGCTAGAAGAGGAAGCGTCTGGTAAGCAGTTAGGTCTTGCTTCTCTAGGCAGAGAGGTCTGTCTGCTGGCAGGGCTTGGGATGTAGCTCAGTGATAGAGGGCTTAACTAGTACACATGAGTATCAAAATAAGCATAGAGCAGTCTATTGGTGTACCCCTGTAATCCAAGTGTGAGCAGGATGGGCGTGAAGTTCAAGGTCGCCCTTTTCTATCTCTGCTACCTTAGAAAGTCCCAGGAGACCAACCTGGTGTATATAACACCCCTGCCTCAAAAAGAAAAGGCCAGTCTGAAGATGGCAGCCTTGACTAAAGGCTAAGTCAAGGTAGCCAGGACAGGAGAAGGACAATAGAGCAATTTAGGAACCAAGCTTGCCAACCTCCGTGAACACATGCACGCCTGGGGCAAGGTAAGGAAGAACCTGAAGGAAGCCCAGGTTTCAATGTAGTCTGCTGGGGAAGGGAGGTGAGGTTGTAAGGGTCTCAGCAGACTCACTCTGAAGGGGGACACGGAGAGCAGAAAGCACAGCTTCCTGTCACCCGGGGAAGCGAACAGCCTTCAGGAATGCTCAGGGCACACACAGCCCCTGTCAGGCAGGTCCTGAGTGAGTGGCTGGAAACACAGCAGGGGTTAAAGTGATGGTCCCCATCTATCTCCACTTTATTGTGCCTGAAGAAAACTGGTGATATTAAAACCCATTAAGTCCCGAGTGTCAAGCCTCACTTCTTTAGATGGTCTAATTAGATCCTCATTACTCTAAGAAGTGGCTACTATTAACATCCCCATTTTATGGAAGAGGAAACGGGCAAAGTGAGTTCATTTGCCAAGCAAAGTGAAAATTTGAAAAATCTAGAGTTAAAGCCATCTTCCCTCTACTTTTTTTCTCCCTCCCAAGACAAGGTTTCACTCAGTAGCCTGGGCTGGCCTTGAATTTTAGATTCTCCTGCTTCAGCCTACCAATACTGGATTCCAGGCATGTGCCTTCATGCCCAACTTTTGACAATGCATGTTTTTAACCTCAGCAGAAGTCTGCTGTCAACGCCAAGCTTGATAGGCACGGTGAGACCTGCATATCATTCCTGGCGAGGCGATCAAAAGCTTCAAGTAAGCCGGGTGTGGTGGCGCACACCTTTAATCCCAGCATTAGGGAGGCAGAGGCAGGTGGATTTCTGAGATCAAGGCCAGCCTGGTCTACAAAGTGAGTTCCAGGACATCCAAGGCTACACAGAGAAACCCTGTCTTGAAAAACCGAAAAAAAAAAAAAAAAAAAAAAAAAAAAAGCTTCAAGTGGGAGGAACACGTGATCCCAGAAGTTCAAGGCCAGCCTGGGAAACACAGCAGGACCACAGAGGAAACAAAAACAGTGACACTAAAGTCAGGGTAGCCTTTACAACATGGCAGCAGAAACCCAAAAAAGACCATGGTCCATTTCAGGAGTTCAAGTCCTCACAGTTGGGATTTTACAACCTGAGCCCTGAAAGCCACCCTTTCCTCTGCCTAGCTTTTAACCCAGGGCTTTAGCTCAGTGACAGAGTGCTCACCTTGCTCAGGTTAGGCCCCTGTATTCAATTCAACTTCCTGTATTCAATTTAAAAAAAAAAAAAAAAAAAGCATCTTTTGCTGGGCCTGTGATTGGCTGTGGTGAGTTCAAGACCTGATTGTGCTCTAAGTTCCAGACCAGGCTGGGCAACAGAGGGGCTCTACACCAATTTTAAAAAATTAAAAGAACACCTTTTCTTGAGTCCTATTGGCAGCTATATACAGAAAACCCAGGGAAAGCAACAGGTGCCCAGACACTTCATGTGCCCTGACTGTGCCCAGCTATGTGTAGAGTCCTGCACTGGAGACACAGTCTCCCCCACAGCTGGGCAGTCCTCCCCTCCCAGCCCTCCCTAGCACTGGCTACTGTTATTACATCATCTGCCAACTGCTGCAGTTTGTGCTGGAAAAAAAAAAAAAAGTATTTTAAAACTCCAAGGACATCAATAATTAACTTCCATACCACAAAACTTGTAATATGAGTTTGCTGAAATAAAGTCACCAGTATTTAATTCTTCTTTAAAGGGTGTCTTCTATTATTATTATTTTAGAGTGCAATTTAGTCATCAAAGGTTTACACAGCCTCATGTTTATAAATTATATGGGGCAGGGATTTAACTCTTCTGGCCCTACCTGTTCTGATGAGAGGGAGGGTCATAACCCTGTTGTCACACCCGGCACCTGCCTTGAAAGGGATGAGTTGTGAGCTGGAACTTCATAGCTCTTTTAGAAATCTGGGATGAATATACAGATTTCCTCTTCTGATGCAATCTCGCAAGAATAACCCGAGAGTTGCCTGCTGGCTTTTATCCTCCAGAAGGCTGTTGGGAAACTGCATCTTTTTCAGTTGAGTTTCAGAATCTTGCCTTGATTATATGACATAATAATAGTGGCTTTCCAATTCATCTGTGAAATCTTTTTTCATTGTGGTGGTTACTGGTTAGATGGTCAAGAAGGGGGAGGGCTACTGTCCTAGGTAAATAAAAACCACCGAGCTGAAAGAGTCTAGGGCCCTGACTTTGACTACCCAAGTTGTAAATTCCAAGCCCTTACTTATGTGTTTACATCCTCACCTAAGTTCATGGAGGGTTTGAGATCTTGGCCTTAAAGTGGCTCACTTTCCAAAGTAATGCTCAATCCTAGCATTCCAAGCTGGGATTTTTTTTTTTTTTTTTTTTTTGGTCTTTCTTGACACCACAATGGGGGCGTGGGGTGGGAACAGGTGTTCTTTTTGTTGTTCCTTTGTTTGAACGAGTAATATTTTCAGAGTTAAACTGGCCTAGTTCCAAAGAAATGGGGTTGAACCCCTCGAGGTCACTTGAAGGAGGAGCTCCCCTTCCAGGCGAAGTCGTGCTCTTCCCCACCCCTTAGCGTGCCTAGTCCTCTGCCAAAACCAAGAGAAAGGATGCAAAGTCCCTCCTCAAAGGCTCCCAGCTCGAGACCTGCCTCTGACAGACTGGGCAGCCCCACTTCATTGGGACGAGATGCATTCCAAGAACGCTTCTGTGGTCGGCCAGAAGTGGAAAATTCAGGATGACAAATATTCCGAGGAAAACTAATATAGGTCCCAAGGATTCCGGGACTCAAACAGGTGAAACGACAGAGGACGTGGCACCGACGCCCCGAGAGGAACGAGTGCACACGCTGCCTATGCTGGGGCATCGACCCCTTTCCCGGGTGCCTTTCTTCAGTCCCCGCCCTCAGCTGTCTCCGCCAGGAGGGGGTTCAACCGTGAGGATGGCGGAGCCCAACTCTGCTCCCCAATCCAAAGTAAACACCTAGCCTTAAAAAGAGTAAACCTAGTTTAGCGAGTTATACTGAACACCACACTCACGGTTTTTGTTTTGTTTTAAGTACTTGGTAGAGATGAGGGCGAAAACCTTTCCCGGCTGGAAAATTACTGAGGGTACTGGGGAATGGGAAAAGGAGTTAGAAGACTAAATTAAAGACTGCTTTTTCCCCTCCCGGTAGGCAAGGGCCTGAGATGCCACTTTGGAGAACTAGAGTCCCATTGCAGCGCTCCTCTTCCCAGCACAGGATCACGTCCCAGTGAAGTCCCTTTGAGTGGGTTGACTAGCTGAGTTGAGGGGAGCGAGTCGTCCTATGACCTTTACCTCGCCGCTTCACCTCTTTATGACTCACTTCTCATCTTCAAACTGAAGAGTGTGAGTGCGTAGCTTGTAAAGAGCTTTGAGATCCCTGGTGAAAGGTATCTCCCGCGCCTGGGTCCCTCTCCGCGTTCCCACTCCCCCACCCCCACCCCCACCGTAAATCTGGAACGCCTTCCTTGTTCCTTCCATTATCAAGACGAGGACTACGTGCCCAATCCCGACCGCTCTCCTCCATAGCAGGCGCGGAACCCCTTCCCCTAGCTTCTGAGATTCCTACCCCCCACCATTACCCGGCCCCCACCCTACGGGAGGCCCCACTGGCACCCGCGCCAGGCCAGGCCCTGCGCCGACACGGCCCGGCCTCTGCGTGCGTATGCGAGAGAGGGCGGGCTGGATGAGTCACGCGGATAATCGCGCTCTCGAGTGCGCAGACGACTGGACAAGCGCGTACGCGAGCAGGGGCAGGGGCGCGCCGCCTCTCCCCCCGCCACCCCGACCCCGCAACCTCCTGTCCCCGCCAGGGTTCCCGTGGCAAGACTTTCGAGCCCAGGGAACCGACCGTGGCCGCGCAGAGGACCCCGAGTAACGCGGCCACGGGAGCCACGCCGTGCTCCCAGCGCCGAAGCCGCCGCCGCCACCACCGCCGCCGGCGTCAGCACGGCTCCAGCCCGCCAGCTGCCGGGCTGGCGTCACGGCCCGGCCCCGCCCCGCCCGCGCCCCTCCCTCGCCCCCGCCCCCACGTGCGCGGAGTTTGTTTATTTAGCTACCATGGCAACGCGCGGGGGGGCTGCGGGAAGGCGGGGAGAAGAAAGGCAGGGGGCGGGGCCTGGCGGCGGAGCCCCGCGCGCCACAGGGAAGAGGCGGGGGAGCGAACGGCGAGAAGTTATAAGTAAGAAGCGCGCGGCGGCCGCCGGCAGTTCCCCGGCCGAGAGAGCGAGCGCGGCTCCGGGCGCGCGGGGAGCAGAGGCGGTGGCGGGCGGCGGCGGCACCCGGAGCCGCCGAGTGCCCCTCCCCGCCCCTCCAGCCCCCCACCCAGCCACCCGCCCGTGACCCGCGCCCATGGCCGCGCGCACCCGGCACAGTNCCCAGGACTCCGCACCCCGCGCCACCGCCCAGCTCGCAGTTCCGCGCCACCGCGGCCATTCTCACCTGGCGGCGCCGCCCGCCCACCGCCCGGACCACAGCCCCCGCGCCGCCGACAGCCACAGTGGCCGCGACAACGGTGGGGGACACTGCTGAGTCCAAGAGCGTGCAGCCTGGCCATCGGACCTACTTATCTGCCTTGCTNATTGTCTATTTTTATAAGAGTTTACAACTTTTCTAAGAATTTTTGTATACAAAGANACTTTTTTAAAGACATCGCCGGTTTATATTGAATCCAAAGAAGAAGGATCTCGGGCAATTTGGGGTTTTTGGTTTGGGGTTTTGTTTCTAAAGTTTTTAATCTTCGTTGACTTTGGGGCTCGGGTACCCCNCTCTCTTCTTCGGACTCCGGAGGACCTTCTGGGCCCCCACATTAATGAGGTAGGTGAGATGTTGGGCTTGGGAGCAGAAAGGGGTGAGGACTGGAGGGAAACTTCGGAGCCGTGGCCAGGGTGTCCCCTGACTCCTGGTCCCTGTGCGCCCCGCCCGGCCCGCAGGCAGCCACCTGGCGAGTCTGACATGGCTGTCAGCGACGCTCTGCTCCCGTCCTTCTCCACGTTCGCGTCCGGCCCGGCGGGAAGGGAGAAGACACTGCGTCCAGCAGGTGCCCCGACTAACGTGAGTGTTGCGCTAGTGCCCTGTAGATTTCTGCAGATGGGGTGGGGTGTATGGGCGGGATCCGGGGGTCACCAAGAGCCCCTGGTTAGGACAAGAATTGCCCTCCATTGGAACTCTACAGCCTTCCCAAGGTGGCTCCTTGGCCTTAAGTACGTGTGGTCCCACCACTGCGGTACCGCCAGGGGCGCACAGCGGTTCCCCACCAGTCTCCGGGCGTCCGGACCGTGCGGTGGGCGCACTCGTGCCACTATATTGTAGGTGGACAAGTCTCGAGACCCTTTGGGCCAGAGTGATCGTAGCGCGTAGGCGACTGGGTGGCTGTGGTGCATGGGGAGAAAGCCACAGTGTCCCAATTCCGTGGGCGGCTGGAGCGTCCCGCGGATCTGGCGGGGAAGAGGACTGGGCTGGTGGAGCTACGGCACTCGCTGCAGTAGAACGAACGCGCCACCTCTTACCTTGGTGTTAGCTGAGATTGCAGTGCTGGCCCCTTGGAGTCCCCCCAAGGCTGCCTTCCTGTTCTGTCCAGTTCCTATGGCAGGGTGTTGGCGTGCTTTACCCATCAAGTCAATAATAGGGGTGGTAACAGGGGGCTACAACTTAACAGTTTCTCTCTCCCTCCCTGTTCTTGCAGCGTTGGCGTGAGGAACTCTCTCACATGAAGCGACTTCCCCCACTTCCCGGCCGCCCCTACGACCTGGCGGCGACGGTGGCCACAGACCTGGAGAGTGGCGGAGCTGGTGCAGCTTGCAGCAGTAACAACCCGGCCCTCCTAACCCGGAGGGAGACCGAGGAGTTCAACGATCTCCTGGACCTAGACTTTATCCTTTCCAACTCGCTAACTCACCAGGAATCGGTGGCCNCCACCGTGACCACCTCGGCGTCAGCTTCATCCTCGTCTTCCCCAGCGAGCAGCGGCCCTGCCAGCGCGCCCTCCACCTGCAGCTTCAGCTATCCGATCCGGGCCGGGGGTGACCCGGGCGTGGCTGCCAGCAACACAGGTGGAGGGCTCCTCTACAGCCGAGAATCTGCGCCACCTCCCACGGCCCCCTTCAACCTGGCGGACATCAATGACGTGAGCCCCTCGGGCGGCTTCGTAGCTGAGCTCCTGCGGCCGGAGTTGGACCCAGTATACATTCCGCCACAGCAGCCTCAGCCGCCAGGTGGCGGGCTGATGGGCAAGTTTGTGCTGAAGGCGTCTCTGACCACCCCTGGCAGCGAGTACAGCAGCCCTTCGGTCATCAGTGTTAGCAAAGGAAGCCCAGACGGCANCCACCCTGTGGTAGTGGCGCCCTACAGCGGTGGCCCGCCGCGCATGTGCCCCAAGATTAAGCAAGAGGCGGTCCCGTCCTGCACGGTCAGCCGGTCCCTAGAGGCCCATTTGAGCGCTGGACCCCAGCTCAGCAATGGCCACCGGCCCAACACCGGCCCCTGGGGCGGCAGCTCCCCACCAGGACTACCCCTACACTGAGTCCCGAGGAACTGCTGAACAGCAGAGACTGTCACCCCGGCCTGCCTCTTCCCCCAGGATTCCATCCCCATCCGGGGCCCAACTACCCTCCTTTCCTGCCAGACCAGATGCCTTCGCAAGTCCCCTCTCTCCATTATCAAGGTTAGTGGGGGAAGGGACTGACTGGTAGAGACTCTCGGCTGGGAGCTTTGCTTCTGGGGACTCTATCAGAATGAAGTTGACCCCGCTTTCTTTAACCCCTAGAGCTCATGCCACCGGGTTCCTGCCTGCCAGAGGAGCCCAAGCCAAAGAGGGGAAGAAGGTCGTGGCCCCGGAAAAGAACAGCCACCCACACTTGTGACTATGCAGGCTGTGGCAAAACCTATACGAAGAGTTCTCATCTCAAGGCACACCTGCGAACTCACACAGGTAAGGGAGCCAGCCCTGTGGAGGAGGGCTGGTGCCTGTCAGTTCCCTCCCTCCGTAGGCTGGCTGTGGACTCCTTAGGGCTTTCTTGGGTGCTGGGGTGTATCTCTTCTCCATCTCCTGGATCACAGAGGAGGGCAGCAAGCAGGCGCCTCTGGTTTTGCCCAGAAGCCGTTTGCTGGACGGATGCTATCTGCTGCCTGAATGTGCAGTTTCTCGCTGGGCCTTTAAAAAAGATAGGGAGTTTCCTGTGTGCGCCTGCCCCTCCTTGCCTGGTAATCAAGAAGTTATACTTTGCAATGCAAAAATGCGGCAGTGTCTTTAAAAGAAAAGGTTTAAATGTTCTAGATTATTTTCCTGTTGTCCCCTCCTCTTAGATCTACCTACCCTTGACTCTTTTCTGATCTTTAGAATAAATAGATCGTATTTACGTTCGAAGAATTTAATGGTTCCCATTGCTGGGGATTCTGGTGTAAAACTGTCCCTGCAAGCTGGGTAGGGTGACACTCAACTTTGGAGTTACAAATACCAAAGACACCAAGTTGAAAGAATCCTGTTGATTCAAGACCAATCTGGTCAAGAACCCCAGGCTCAAAATAACAAAAAAAGTAAAGGTAGTCATTTAGTGGGTAGAGTCTTCCAGATCCATTTATTAAAACAGCCAGAACAGCACTGCTGGAGAAATTAGCCACGGGTGGCATTCTGGACCCAGCGTAATGGCATGGGGTCCTTTAGGTTTCGACAGAGATAACTCCTAATCCAGTCCATTTCCAGGACTGGTTAGGCTCGAAAGAATGAAAACCCTGTGGTGGATGGAGGGTTTTTGTTTTTGTTTTTGTTTTTTGTTTTAAGTTGCTAACTACTGTTTCTCCATGAGTTTAAACTCAGAACACATGTCATTCCTATTCATCTGAAATTCAGTATGGCCCTTCAGTGTCATAAAGACATTCCTGAACTTTTTTTATTATTATATTTTTACTTTCTTGAAAGGAGAGAGGGTGGGGCACGCAGTAGAATTTGCTCTCTGGCCTCCTTTTTTTTTTTTTTTTTTTTTTTTTTAAGGATTTAGTTCTTTTTTCTAGCAATGACCTCAGCAGCCCATTCTCTTTCCCTTTATAGGCGAGAAACCTTACCACTGTGACTGGGACGGCTGTGGGTGGAAATTCGCCCG
>NC_034595.1:9498278-9504704 GCF_900095145.1 Mus pahari | reverse complement strand
TGTGGTTTCAGATGTGCAATAATTTGTACAATGGTTTATTCCCAAGTATGCCTTTAAGCAGAACAAATGTGTTTTTCTATATAGTTCCTTGCCTTAATAAATATGTAATATAAATTTAAGCAAACTTCTATTTTGTATATTTGTAAACTACAAAGTAAAAAAAAAATGAACATTTTGTGGAGTTTGTATTTTGCATACTCAAGGTGAGAAATAAGTTTTAAATAAACCTATAATATTTTATCTGAATGGCAATCTCTTTGTTTTGTTTTCGGGACTGGAAAAGAACTTAACTTTTAAGGGAGGGGTGGATGGGGTGGAGGGTGCCACTGGTGAGAACCACACTGAAGCCAGCCTTGACTTGGCAAGAGGATGTAGCCAACTTGCTTTTTTAGACTACTCGGTTTTTCATGTAGTGTTGGAGTTGAGAACTGTACGGGATGGGACCTTAAAAAACATCTCACATCTGGTTCATGTTTGCTTAGTACAAATGCAAAAGTATACCTCCTTACCCAAATGCACATTTCCAGGTACGATGGCTCAGTTATTCTTTGATCTCAATTTTAGCAGAGAGCACCCAACAGTAGGCCAGGACACTCTAGTTTTATACACATAGACACACATACACATACATCTGTGTGTATATATGTACATATTACATTTTGTCTTTAAAGTAAATGAAATTATGAATCATTTTCTCTGCAGGCCTGGCCTTGTAGTCCCCACAGAACCTGAGTAACAAAAGAACCTTCCCCAGGCAAACAACCCTAAGACAGAATGTAGTTCCACAGTGCCCTCCTGAGGATTAAGGGCTTCGTTTATGCTGCATATATTATCCCTAAAGAAGTCCAAAGCATACTATCTTCAGAGTATTTTAAAGCTTCCTCAATCTCTCTGGAGACATGGAAACAATTTAAAAATTACTCAAACCCTGGAGGACAGGACTGTGTAGCCCAGTGGTGGGGTGCACCTGGAGAGGTAGCCACCTCTCCAGGTTGAAGCAAAACTATTTTTAGCTGTCACAAAATGGAAAAGTCTGTGTGATACTTGTAGACATTTTAATAGTCTTGTGGGTGACTCAGAAGATCAAGGGAGCAGAAGCTGACTGACTTATTCTTTAGAGTGCTTATTAACCATCCATTGTATATAGTGCCCGGAGTTGTATTTACACCATAATATGCTTTATAAATGGAATTTAAAAACGTAGATTCACAAGGAGCTCATAGAAGATCAGCACAAAGTATTTTCTTTGACTTTTAAGAGGCCAGTGTGATTGAAACCACAGCATGTGTCTTTGCTTAAAAGGAAACAGGTGCATCAGGAAGATGGAATTTTGTGTGGTCAAGAATATATTCAAAGCAAAGCTAATGACATGGAAAAATGTTCATGGTATGTTAAGTGGGGAAGGCAGGACATAACACAATAAACAGCGCTACTCCAATCATATGCGCATGCACTTGAGTGTGGGTTTGATTCCTGTATCCCGGGCTGGCTCAAGCCTAGCTCTGTTGCTGAGGATGGCCTTGAACTGGTCATCTTGCCTTTTCCCTCCCAAATTCTTGGATTATGGGCATGCTCTAACAAACCTGGCTTGCGTTTTGTTTCCTCTTTGGTTTTGTCCTTGCTTTTTGTTGTTTGTTTGTTAAGTGGGTTTGCATATTGTAGCTCCAGGCATGCCTGGAGCTTGTTGCAGTTCAACTGTCCTTTTAACCCAGGGACCCTCTTGCCCCAGCCTCCCCAGTGCTGGTATAGATGCTCACTGTCATATGTGGCTTGGGTATGTGTGTTGAGGAACAGAAAAAAAAAAAAAAGGAAAGAAAAAGATTGGAAAGAAACATGGAAAAGTGAATAGTAGTTTTCTTGGTTTCAAATTTCAGTCTAAATGGATTTGAGAACCAAATACTACCCCTCCCCACCAATTTGCAAACACTCAAAAATAAGAATAAGTACGGGAAAACTGCTTTTCTAAGAATAAAAGTAAAATACACCTGGGCTTTATTTTTTTTTTTAAAGAATTTAAGCAGTGTAAAATAAAATTGCCGTATGCTTGATGACTTTTTCTTTGTAATAAATAGTGGTGATTGCTTTTATAACCTACCTGTCTTATAAATGGTTTACTCCACCTGGGGTGTAGTGCAGAGGGCTTGTCTGGCATGCATGAGGCCCTGAGTTTGATCCCCAACAGGACATAAAACAAGGCCTGGTGG
The DNA here is from genome assembly GCF_900095145.1 of Mus pahari. Lineage (NCBI taxonomy): Eukaryota > Metazoa > Chordata > Mammalia > Rodentia > Muridae > Mus > Mus pahari. The sequence continues at coordinate 9,502,500 of NC_034595.1, read as the reverse complement.
TACTTACCTTAATCCCAATACTTGGAAGGCTGAGGCGGGAGGATCAGAAATTCAAGGTCATCCTCACCTGTACTTACATACAGTTCAAGGACAGCCTGGGATGTGTGAGGCTCTGCCTCAAACAAACAAACAAACAAAAAGCAAGGGGGAGGGGGTGTGTGGGGGAGGGGTTCCAGGAGAACAGGGGGGAGGAAACATCTTTCTGATTGTTACCATCTTATGCATAAACTATCAAGACGTCTCAAATCTATTAAAAAATGTCTGAGGTCATAAGGAAACATGAGTACACATTAGCTTCTTCTGACCTGCAAAAGTAAGTTCAATATCGCAAATGAATGAGGAAGAAGAGTTCTCTAACAGGACAAAACATTATCCAACACAGCCTAAACTATTTCCTCTCATACCTAGTAGCTCTGGGCTGCCAGGCACACTGTCATTGTGGAGGTATGGAACCACTCACGTACAAGAGAGTACCTAATAATGGACGTGCCTGCTGATTATATTTTTCCTTATGACATTTAATTTTTTATGTCCTAGATTTTAACTGGCATGCTTACACAAGGGGATTAACTGTAGTGTTTCCGGCCTGTCAACAGACGGGTAGGCTGATTTTTATTCTGTCAAAATATACTTTCTACCGGAAGAGACTTGCAATTCTGGTTGGTTGTTGCTTTGTTTGTTTGAATTTTGTTTTGTTTGTTCCTGGGTTTGTATTGAGACGGTGTCTCATATGGTCCCATCTGGCCTGGAAATCCCTGAATAACCTTGAACTTCTAATCCTCCTGCCTCCTCCTCTCAAGTGCTAGGCTTCCAGAAGTGCGCCCTGGTTTGTATCATTCTGAAGACAGGTTTTCATACATTCTGGACAAGCGCTCCACTATTTGAGCTGCTTCTCAAATTTTGGGGGGTTTAGGGGGGGAGCACTCTTAATATGTAGCTCGGTCCGGTCTCAAACTCACTCTGTACCCATCTCCTCCAATGTTGATGTACTATATGAGTGAATGAATATATATGCATAGATACATAAATACACACATACACACTCTCAAAGAAAGTGAGACAGGGAGAGCTGTGTAGCAGAGGCTGGCCTCGAACTCCTGATACTCTAGCCTCTACCTCCAGAGTGCTAAGACTGGGTATGTGTCACTATGCCCTGCTACTTGAGGCTTTATAAGGAAAACCAGGCACTGCAATGTGTAGAAGCGGTTCCATAGGAAAAAAATGTTAACATAAGTACATATACCTGTTGTGCTTTGACAATATAGGGAGTCTCTCTGGATTTAGCGACGAGTGGCAGCCACCTGCTCCATTAAAGCTCTGGCTTCTGATGCTGTATTTAGCACTCCACAGACCAGATCATTTCCATACACATCCCTTTCTCCCCCCACCCCCTACCCTACCCTTTCTCATATAGACAAAGGTAACACCCAGTCCTATAAAAACACTTTCATATATTTGTTGTTTCTATCATTTTATTATTTTATTATGTGTTGTACTTTTTATATTTATTTTAGTTTTTGTATTTCCGTAGCACCTTCTACAGGCTATTGTATACCGTCAAGTTTTTATAGTGCTAAACTGAAGCCATGTCTGCCTCCTAAAGGTCCTTTATGAAACTGTCTTCCATTGTTCATGTGTACAGTCATTCAAAGATATTTCCTATAAAACCATCCTGATCTGCTGTCTTCATAAAGAAGGCTGTGGAATGCGCTGCCTGTGAAATCCAGTGGGAAAGGGAACCTATGGACATCTGAACACTGTGCGAAGTTAGTCTTTTTAAAGTTTGCATTAAATGAAACTCAGAAGAGCTGGAAGTGAACAAACTTTTGGAAAGCTTTGTCTTAAACACCGAAGAAAATCTTAAGGAAATTTCTCACCATGTCCTGAAAAATGGGTAGTGCTTCAATTGCTTTAAACTATGCAGTGTGTCTATGGCCAGACCACAGTCACAACAGAGGGAAAGAGGGCTTCAAAACATGTGCTGAAACACAAGTTCCCAGGCTGGTGTGAAGCCTCTGGCAGCCAATTAAGTTGGTCGAGGAAGGAGATGCACCGGAGGTGTCATATTGCTGTAACATTATATACTTGGAGGCCTGCTTTTTTAATTGTTTTGACCATACTCTTGATAGAGTCTCACTTGGATTACTTAGGTCCTCTCACACCTAAATGAGTCAACATGTTGCAAACAGGTCCGCCCAAAAGTCTCCCAATTGCTCTTAAAGGAAAAGAAGGGAAATAGATAGAAACCCAAGAGGAGCAAAAAGAGACAATCCACACCTGTAGTCTCCTTGGCGGTCACCTGATAGAACCATGTGCTTTGTGGGTACAACTCAATGATTAGAAAACAACGGCTCCACTTGGGAGGCAGAGGCAGGCGGATTTCTGAGTTTGAGGCCAGCCTGGTCTACAAAGTGAGTTCCAAGACAGCCAGGGCTACACAGAGAAACCCTGTCTCAAAAAAAAAAAAAAAGAAAGAAAGAAAGAAAGAAAAAAGAAAAGAAAACAACGGCTCCAGAAGGTTAGTTAGGGCCATTTGCTGTGTTTTTAGGTTTGTTCTCCTGTTTATGTTACATGTTGTCATTTAGGCAGGGCAGAAAACAAGCAGTTAAGGAAAATATAGGTCAATGGCTGATGATGTATAGACAGACAGACAGACAGACAGACAGACAGAGGACTCCTGCCAAAGGTTGGACAATTATCTAGTTAAATCAACTACAACAAATAGTCAGATATTTTCAGTTCACTGTGTCTGAGGCCAGAAGTTCCTATCCTTTTTTTATTTGTATTTAGTATGTATGAGACAGGGTCTCAAACTTCCCAGCTAGGACTTGAACGTCTGATCTTCCTGCCTCCGCATCCTGAATGCTGGAATTACAGTGTATGTGAAGGTACCCAGTTCTCACAATGCTGGGGACCAAACCCAGGGTTTAATACTGCAAGGCAGGCACTTTCCCAACTGAGCAAATCCTTAGGCAGTTCTTATACCACAGGCACTGGCAGGATCAATGGGTTGCTCTGTGGCCAGGCCAAATCGCCATGGCAGGAACCCAATGCACTCAGGTGCTACATCTGCATACTCACCCTGCAGCCTGTGAGGTAGGCATTTGCTGCAACAGAGATGTGGAAGGAGGTTTGGGTGGTTTGCTGAAAGCCTGAGAAGTAAGGAAAGCAGTATAAGCCAGGACAGAAGGCAATGGGCACAAATGGACTCTCCACAGGGGTAGGGACACCTCATTCTGATCTGGGTTCCCTTAGTTCTGCACAACTCTTTATGCTTTACCTTACAACAAAATGCAGGGGTGGTAGGCTTACCAACCCTCTCCCGACCCCATTACATAGATGAAGACGCCGAGATTCTCTTTTGATAAAGTTACTGGTTTTTGTTTGTTTGTTTGTTTATTTGTTTTCATTTCTCATTCTTCTGCTATACACTGAGTACTTCTTCTTGTTGGTTCTTCCTTTTGTTTGGGGGGCATTTCTTTTAGTTGGGGTCTCATACAGCACAGGTTAGCCTTGACTTCCGCCTTCCTACCACCTCCTAAGGGCTGAGACTATAGGCAGGAGCCACCACGCCCGGCCATGCTCGAAGCGTTTCTAATTCTCTTGTCTTCAGTCAGCTGGACAGGTAGGGCGGCAGGCAAAACAGATACATCCAGTTCAGGAGGATTTGCTAACACCCAGGTTCTTCCAGTAATGCTGCTCAGAATCCAAAACCAGAGACTTTCTGTCTCCCAACCCGTGCGCTCTTCTCCTCATCAAACTGGGGAGGTTCCAGCTTCCTGTGCCTGCTTCTCTCTCTCTCTCTCTCTCTCTCTCTCTCTCTCTCTCTCTCTCTCCTCTCTCTCTCCCCTCTCTCTCTCTCCACCCTTCCTTTTTCTTTTTCCTTCTTCCTCAGTTTTTATGAGAAAGGGTCTCGCATTGTAGCTCAGGCTGGCCTCAAACTCACCACAACCCTCTTCGGTCAGCTTCTCAAGTGGTGGGATTACAAATATGTGCCACCACACTAGGCTCAAAGCTGAGTTCTTGAAAACACTCTTTTGTGCTCCTCCCTCAACACTGAGCTGCTACGTGGTTTTCTGCTGTGGCTTCCCCTGGCAGACATGAGCTGCTGGAATCTGTAGGGAGTTTTTCTTGATTGCCTCTGGACCCTCCTCATGATCATCCTCAGCAAAACGAAGTCAATGGTTAATGAGCATTTTAGCCCCCAAACTCTGAATCTCCT
>NC_034595.1:9494341-9496633 GCF_900095145.1 Mus pahari | reverse complement strand
TTCAGGTGCGTGTTGAAACATGCTATTCAGGTTGAGCAAAAGGATTTTAGTGTTATTCAACAAAATAGTTTAAACTTTTGGAATTAATGATTCAAGCAAAATCGAACACTTTCGAGGAGGGGGAGGATGTTAACCCGTGAGGTACCTTGAGTTTCTATGGTACAAGGGACCTTGTATGTTAGCCATGGGAAGAAAATTATTTTCTTTTAAGCACAATGAAGTTTATGGCGTGAGAATAACTGACTTCATAAGAAGAGCCTGGTGCCAAAGTCTGAGAAGACAGAGCAGGCTTTGCCTGAGGGGTTCTTTGCATTAAGAACTTTGTTAGGCAAAGCCATTATGGCTTAGAAGTCTGATTTGCAATTTGTGCCTTTGTCAAAGGATTAGATGATCCCTACTGTTTAATGTTCAGGTCTCAATTTGCATATGGAAACACAAGGCCCCTTCCAGGTTTGTCTCTCTTTTTATTTTCAGCTTCTCAGCCTGCAGTAGATACTTTGTAAAACTTAGTAAAACTGTTTGCAGTGATTCCAGACCTCTAGTAGGTTGGTGTTAGGGTGAAGTCTACCTGGGCTTCAAAGTTACCAAGCTAAGGATCCAGTAGAAAGTGACAAAGAATTCGTAGTGATAGGCATACAGGTGTCACCGGTTTTCTGAATTAGAACACGGGGCACACCATTAACAAGAGAACTCTGCAGAGATGCAATCCTAAAGCTGAAGGAAGAGAGCCTTTGACAGCTTTAGGATGAATCTTGACACCTCTGCTCAGTGTCTTCCTTTATACATAAAGGCTTGAGAAAACTGATCTTAGAGTTGCCATAACAATGCTCTCATCACAACCCAGCGTTCAACAGCCAAATTCTCTGGCAAACAGTTTTTAGCTAACATTTCTGACGCTGTTCCCAGATGGGCAACCTACGAGCTAGAATAGAAACCTCTCAAGGAGGGAAAATTTTACAGGTTGTGAGTTTAGAAGGAATGGTTTGTTTGTTTTTGAAGTCTGTTTCTCTGTCCTTTAGCTTTGTCACTAGCCCCAGCTTGGAAGGGTTTCCTTGGTGGCATAGGAATGCACTGGGTAGCTTAGAGAGGCTGATTGACTAGGGGAGAGGTGGGTGGAAAGGAAAGGGGGGATTCACAGTCATTAAGTATCCTTGGTATGCTGAGAACTTTGCTAGAGAACAAAGATCTTGCTACACATATTTATTATTATTATTATTATTATTATTATTATTATTATTTGCTATTTTAAAACAAAGTCTCATGTAGCCCTGGCTAGCTTCGAACTCTCTGTGTGGAGGATGATCTTGAACTCCTGACTCTACACTTCAGCCCCCCCCCCAAGTTCTGGGGTTGCAGGAGCATGCCACTGTGTTATAGCCCTGTAAGTCAGCAGTTCTCAACCTGTGGGTCATGACCCCCAAAATGACCATCCCGAACGGATATTTATATTATGATTCATAACAGTAACATAATTACCGTTATGAAGTAGCAATGATAGTAATGTTATGGCTGGAGGTCACCACAGCATGAGGAACTATATTAAAGGGTCACAGCATGAGGAAGGTTAAGACCCACTGTTTTAGATCAAAGACAGAAGCCTACAAGAGTGTGACTTCTCTAAGGCTGCGCAGGTACAAAAGGAATCCATGTGTGTCTGTCTTGGAAGCCCACTCACTATCTTACTGGAAAAATATACACACTCCTTCTCAGATAAACAAAAGCTCCCCCCTCCCTGCCATTTTGAATCTAAACAGGGTGATATTTTCTGCATGCAAAAATACATGGGCAGGACTGGCCTGACCATCCATGTTTCTAATAGAGACAAGTAATTTTACCTGTCTGTCATTCTATTAAAAATACCCCACATTCCTCTAGTTTCCAGTTTGAACAATGGCCTCGGAAAGAATGATCATCTCCTGCACTGTAGCAACCCGTAGCCCTGACTAAAGCACCACAAATAAGTCATAGCTTTTCTTCGAAGATAACTCCCGCATGATTCCAAAACATTTTATGCACACCTTCAATTGCTGTGAAGAAAGACCAGCATCTCTATAGTTAGATCCACTGGAGGTGAGTTTAAGAAAACATCTTAAAAGGCTGGGTATGTTAGAAAAGCGCAAATAAAAGGAGATGTTTGATGCCAACCTCTACCACAAGGCTAGACTCGTGTGTGTGCGTGTGTGTGCTAGACTCGTGCTAGACTCGTGTGTGTGCATGTGTGTGCGTGTGTGTGTGTGTGTGTGTGTGTGTGTGTGTGTGTGTGAGAGAGAGAGAGAGAGAGAGAGAGAGAGA
>NC_034595.1:9490532-9494316 GCF_900095145.1 Mus pahari | reverse complement strand
GAGAGAGAGAGAGAGAGAGAGAGAGAGAGAGAGAGAATGAATCTCAAACCTCTTCAATGCTCAATGCATCCGAGGAAGCTGGTCACTCTGAACTACATGCTGAGCCACGGCCATGGGAAACACTCCTATTTCTTGCCCATCTTCTGAAACCCTTTGCCAACATTCTTCTAATGCTCCCAATATCTAAAGATAATCCCCTTTCCCCTAACCAGGATCTCAACTGAAAATAGCACTGGGCATGTGCCGCCAGGCATGAACCAATGACTCAGAAGCCATTTCGGATCTCAGCCGCCTGGAAGGCATCGCTGAACACAGGATCCAAGTCTGGGAGCCTGTGAATGACTGGCTAAAAGGCATTCCAAAGCCTGGCTTGCTCAAAGTCTCCTTCTCACAAGTCGGGAAGCAGGGCCTTCTCGTCCCCTCAACGTTACGTTCCTGTAGAACTCCATTTAGCCTCAGACTCCCAACCCTTGGATTCAGCTTGCAATAAAAGGTCTTGGGCTAAGTATCTAAACCAAGTAGTCCCAACAGAGACTGGGTGTAGGGGCGTGAGCCAGTGGGCAGGGCTTCGAGAGCAGGAGTGTTCATCATCGGGAACTTAGAAGGGAAACAGTATCCTCTAGAACCCAGGCTGATGTGGGTCATTAGCTCCACTGAGCTTCTTTTCAGCTGTGTTGAGTCTTGTTTGTTGGGCTGTGCTGTTTCATCTTTCTCCTTCGCTGTCCTGGAGCTCACTTTGTAGACCAGGCTGGCCTCAAACTCAGAAATCCGTCTGCCTCTGCCTCCCGAGTGCTGGGAGTAAAGGTGTGCGCCATCACGCCCGGCTCTCCTTCGACTCATGAGCGTATGTCCTCTCTCTGGCCAACAGTGGGGCATTGGCTACAAAAGTCCCAGTGTAACCTCAGAAGCAGCTACACACCATTCGAGCGATCAGCAATGAAGACGGGCCAGCATGTGTGGAGGCTTCCGTCCCAGTGTTCCCATGCTCAGCATCTTACGCATTTTTCTCATTCAGTCCCCGTGATAATCATGGGAGATTACAGTTCTTCTTATTCTGAGGATGGGTGGGGGGTGGGGCGGACGGGACATGAGACTCTAGATGAGCCTGGATAACTGAAGCTGAAGAAAAGCAAGCGAGCAATGACGTGATGGCTTCAACACCTCTCTCTCTCTCTCTCTCTGCATTTATGTGGAGAATGTTCAAACTGTCATAGCTGAGGTGATTGTTCACACTAAGGAAGTTCCAGAAAGAACGTTGCCCAGGAGTGACCCTTTCTAGACTAAAAGAGCTTTGCTGCTTTGCCTTTAGCCTGCTTGGTTTCCTCTCAATGCTTATTTCAAACATATCGGGACGGTTTCTTCTATTTCTCTTCCACCACACAACACAGTGAAGACAATGCCATGACCTACTTCATCTGAAATCCCGGAATGACAACAGCCCAGCCCATTCCACTTAGTGTGGAGACTCTGCGGTGGCCTTTCGGATGGAAAAGGACAGCCTGCCCCTTGCTCACGTCAGACCTACTCTACAGTAGATAGGTCTTTCAATGGCTAAGGAGAAGCCTATTGGAAATCTGCTTAGATAAATAAACCCGCATTGAGTCCAGAGGTAATCATTAATGTTTCAAGGGCTAATTCACTGGATGACCTTTTCCCTCTGATGGCTTCCAAGCACCCCTGATGATGGGTTTCAGGAGATAAACTTTCCAGTCAGCAGACTCCAATTGAGAAGACAATGGATAGGAGATGCAGAGATTAACAGAAGTTTGGGTGATGAACGATTACTCTTATCTGGTCTGTGTGCAATGAAAGGAGCTCTCAGCGTCCCCTGATAGGAGTTGTTTGGGTTTCAGGCCCATGACACCCTCCCTCTCTCCACAAAGGATCAGACCCTCTCTGAACAAAGCTAGAACAGAATCGCACGGGTCAGCCAGACTCTGGGCCTTGACCTTGATCTGCTGTTTCTGGTCACGTGCCACTTGTTTGGGATTTTGTTTTTCTGTGTTCTTCCAAAGGGCGACTTTCCCAGCGTCAAGAGCCTTTTAAAATCACAAGCGAATCACCCCTTAGTTCTTCCAGGCCGCTTTGGCAAGCCTTCTCTACCTTCCCCAAACAGGACCAAGCTCCTATATAAAATTCATAAAATTCTTGGCAGGAAAGAAACCCTTCCATTGGAAGGACCAGACGTTGGGCGAGTAACTTTCGCCATGATGGGTTGGTCCTAATACTGTAGGTTTAAAACGTGTGAGGATGTTAACTTGTATTTTAATGAATATCAACAAGTTCCGGGCAGTTCTTCCATCCATTGCTATCTGTGGTACACACATCACAAACACACACCTGCATTTCTACAGAGTCCTTGGGAATTGGAAAGCTATGAAAAAGCGAAAATGGAACTCCAACAAGCATGCTGATGTATTATTATAAGCTGACTCTGAAAGTGAAAAGCCTTCTGGTTGCGAATCTCAGAAACACCTTCCCTCTCTGCCCTGTACCTGGATGGTCTAAGTGCTTCTACTTAGGCAATTAGGATCAGTTAGCTTTGGGAAATCAGCAGAGACGACCTGGGTCCCTACCCCGGAGACTGGAGTGTCAGTTGCCTGGGCTTCTGCTGACTGCAGTGCAAGCCCAGAACCAGCCTGTCCACTTTGGGATTCAAAGTCGGAAATAGGGTTCCCTGTGGGGTGGGATGCGGTGCAAGCCGCTCCGCTACTGCTGGCGGAGGAGACTTGGGACTGGACTGGAAGGCAGCGCATGCGCTTCCCGGTGAGCATTGGGCTCTGCCTGGAGTCCCCGCTGAGGGCAGTTCTCGCTCTGCCGGAGCCGCACCGACGTATTCCAGGTCCCCCCTGCCACGCCCGGAAGAACTCCGTAGCGTCCCAGTTCCTCTCCAAGAGGAGGTGGAATGGAAGATCGCAGGGTGTGGCTGGCGGAAGAGCCGATCGCCCAGAGTCCGCGACGCTCTGGGGCGGCCCTGGTGCCCGGGAGGCCTGAGGGCTTGAGCTGGAGGCGGGTGCGGCGCGGTCTGCAGCGCCCCCCGCCGGTCCTCCTGCAGCAACGCGGCCGCAGGCGGGAGTGCCTAGACCCAGGCCCTCTTGTTTGGCATTTCTCATTTTGACTCTCAGTATGTGGTTTGGGGCTCCTGAAACTTGATTCCCAGGCCTCTTCTTGGCGGATGAATACTGGGAGGTCGCACGAACATTTCAGAGTAGGAGTGGGTGGGTTGCAGACGAGGACAGGGTTCTGGGTTTGTTTCTTAACGTTTTGGTACCAAGGACTAAAGACAGGATTTTGTGCATGCTACGTAGGTCTTGGACAGCAGAGCTACACCCCCTCATTTATCTTCCCACGGAGAAGAAATCTGACTGCCCAGGTGGGATACTGTCACCTGTGGCTCTGAACCCAACTGTCTTCTCTCTGAACCTCATATCCTCGTTGCAAAATAGTAATGATCTTATCTGCTTCCCAAGTAAGAAATGCAAAGCCCCTAGCTGTGACATCAGCTGTCAGAGCCCAAGAGCAGCAGTACTACACACACACACACACACACACACTCACACACACACACACACACACGCACGAACCCACGCATGTACTCACAACAGGTGCAAGGAGAGACTTTGCCCCTCACAGTCAGCCAGCAGATACAGGGTCCTTTTTTCTGACAACACACAGCAGATGCTCAGCGGTCTATAGATCTCTGCCTGTGGCAGTCATGTTTGCTCAGGCAGCTTGCACTGCAGAAAAGTAGGTTTTTAAGTGTGTGTGTGTGTGTGTGTGTGTG
>NC_034595.1:9489311-9489532 GCF_900095145.1 Mus pahari | reverse complement strand
AAAAAAAAAAAGAAAGTTAGAGGCCAACCTGGGCTGTGTCCCCAAGACTCTGTCACAAATAATTAAAAAAAAAAAGGCAAAAAAAGTTTAAACAGGAAGTATATGAACACTGATGTAATAATATTCATTTTTAGCAAAGCAAAAATCCAAATATGATAGTTTTGTGGATTATGGTAAAGTGTGAGGAAAAGAAAATCCCTGACTTCTAGCTCTTGAAAATG
>NC_034595.1:9488236-9489300 GCF_900095145.1 Mus pahari | reverse complement strand
GAGAGAGAGAGAGAGAGAGAGAGAGAGAGAGAGAGAGAGAGAGAGAGCTTGCGTGCTGGGAGTGGGGCGGTGGCTTATATGCTGCAGCTCCTGTATCAGAGGTCAGAGTACAATTTAATTTTCCCCATTTCTTTCCTTATTTAGTGTGTGTGTATAGACATATCAGACAACATGTGCTTCTGTGTTCTCAGACGCTTAAGAGGGGAAAAAGTACCCACTAAGCCACATCTCAGCCCATGGGACTACTGGGGCCATGTGCTCTCATCTCTCCTTAACACCTCTCCCACACACATCTCACATTCTTTCTGAAGTGATAGTGTTAGAAAGTGTTAGTGTACATAGACTACCAGTTGCCTGAGGTCTTGCTCCTGTAACTTCCCTTGGACCCGGTACAGCAGGCACATCTCTCAGGGTGAGTTACTAGTTCCCGCTGGGACGGAGCAGTGTGCAGATTTGGTGGATGGTGGACTGGGGAGAGCTTGCCTTCACACCCTTTCCCAGACTTTGACTTTATCAAAGGATGCCTCATGGAACCTGCCACTTGTGTGCTCTTGCTAAAGGTTGGCACTTTACCTAGAGAGTGGGGAATGGGTCTTCCTGGACATGTTCTTTTCCAGTCCTGTTCTGGGGCATCTAACTTAACAGTCAGAATGAACTGAGACAAGCGTCACCATGGAAATCTATTAGGAGTTTTTATTGGTTTGTATGCTTTTGCTTGTATAACCACACCAGCCTGACATGTTGGGATTTTTTTTTTTTTTGTCTGTTTTGTTTTGGGTTTTCTGGTGCCCTCTGTACCAGAAGTGGAGGGTTATGATGAGAAGGGCATTGGTGCAGTGTTTGTAATTAATCCTACTGAGTATGGTAGCCCGGGCTTGTTATCCCAACACTCAGAAAGTTGAGGCAGGAGGATTGAAAGTTAGAGGCCGCCGGGCGTGGTGGCACACGCCTTTAATCCCAGCACTCGGGAAGCAGAGGCAGGCGGATTTCTGAGTTCGAGGCCAGCCTGGTCTACAGAGTTAGTTCCAGGACAGCCAGGGGCTATACAGAGAAACCCTGTCTCG
>NC_034595.1:9477314-9487483 GCF_900095145.1 Mus pahari | reverse complement strand
TCCTCTTTTGGAGGCTGGGGAGATGGCTCAGGGTGGTGCGAGCCAGAGCTTGCACCTCCAGACATTCAAACCAGGACTGATCTGAAGTCTCATTGCTCCCCTACAAGACCCAGAGGGAGGAGACTCTCCAGAAGCTCAAAGGCCAGCTATCCTAGGTCCCTCAGCTTTGAACAACAGGGAAGAGCATCTCAAAATAAACAGAAAGGGTGCACGTGCATGTCACACACACACACACACACACACACACACACACACACACATACACACACACACATACACACTAGCATTCTTCACATAGAAAATGCAAAGATACACAAAGAATCCCATTTAAAAATGTCTAATATTTCCCCTGTCCTTAGCAGTCAATAAAGTATTCCCACGAGTATCTTATGCACTTAGCCATTCTCTGGATGGACCTCAGCAAGGACATGAGGTTTGGGACACAATGCTGATGTTCACAGCCCGGAGTCATCACTTATTTCCTGCTTCATCTCCACGATGCTACACAGCACTTCTGTTCTCCCAGGCTCTAGAGTGGAATGGTTCACTGCCCCTCTGAGCAAGCACTCCTCATGACTCTTGAGAAATGATAGGACATGTGCTTTATTAATATGGAACACTGGACAAATTAGAGAGCTTCCACAGATTATAACAAGGCAAGCAACAGCTGTGACTTTACCAAAACTACTCATTATGGGCCGTTTGTTTGAAAGTTGTCCTGGTGGCTTAGAGACAGGGCTTTTTCCTCTCTGACTCACAGGAAGCAAAAATAAGTTACTATCAGGTGATGGCCATACTTAGAAGCTAAACTAAAAATGAGAAGGCTTGTCATCCTTGAGTGGAGCGCAATTTAGCTCTACTCTTCAAACTAGATAGGACCAAGTAGTAGAAAGAATCTCTCTCTCTCTCTCTCTCTCTCTCTCTCTCTCTCTCTCTCTCTCTCTCTCTCTCTCTCTCTCCCTTCCTTTCTTTTTCTTTCTTCCTTCCTTCCCTCCTTTCACCCCCTCTCTTTCTCTTCCCTCCCTCCCTTTACCCTCCCTCCCTCTCTCCCTCTTTCCTCCCCTCCCCTCTGTGTATTTTGAGACAGGGTCTTCAGTTTCTCAAGCTGACCTGGAACTTGCTATGTATCCAAGAATGAACCTTAAACTCTCCTTCCGTCTCTCAAGTGTGGGGATTAGAGTATGAGCCACCAGGCCCAGTTTATAAGGCACTGGAGTCAAACCCAGAGCTTTGCACATACTATGAACAAGTGCTCTACTAACTGAGCTACATCTCTCATCCCTTGACAATTTGTTTGAGTCGGGCTCTCAGGAAGCCCAGGCTGGCTTTGAACTCTCCTCGAACAAAGACTGGCCTTAAATTCCTGAACCTTTTCCCCCAACCCCTCAATTCTGGGATTACAATACACACCATCGTACCTGGCTTAATTGTGTTTGTGTGTGTGTGTGTGTGTGTGTGTGTGTGTGTGTGTGTGTGTGTGTGTTTAGACGAAGTCCCTACACAGCCCTTGGCTGTCCTGGAACTCACCATATAGATCAGGCTAGCTTGAACTCACAGAGATCTGTCTGCCTCTGCCTCCTAAGTGATACACTTGAAGGTGTGTGCCACCATGCCTAGCTGCTTAATAAGTTGTAAAGTGCACAGTTTTGTATTGTCGAGTATAGGCCTTATATCATACATCAAATCTTTAGGCCTTACAACTGAATTCACACAGAGAGCAACAACTGCCCACTTGCCTCTCCAGGCCTCTGGCAACCATCACATGCTCTCTGCTTTTATGAGCTTATCTTAGATATTCAATAGAACCAGAATCATTCAGTATTTGTTTGCTTAGCATAGCCCTCCATATTGTTAAAAATGGCGGGACTTCCTTTGTAAGACTTTATTATTGTTTATTGTCTGTCTGACCTCAGCTTCCTGAGATCCCATATTCCTCCCACCTCAGGCTCCTGAATGGCTGGAGTTACAGACTGAACCACCACACTCAACTGGAATCCATTCCTATTCTCTTTGAAATAATGTCCCACCTTAATTGTCGATTTCCTTGTTAACAAATATTATGCTTGTTTCCACTGTTGTTTGGTAATTTACAGCAGTACTTTTGAAAATTCCCGTGTGCATTTCCTGGTATATGGGAGTAAAGGTTTTTTTAAAAAATATTTATTTGTATTTTATGTATATGCGTGTTTTGCTTGCGAGTATGTTTGCTCACCACCTTCATGTGGTGCCAGCTGATGTCAGACAACATCATGTATGTGATGAAGACAACATAGATCCTTTAGAACTAGAGTGACAATGGTTGTGAGCCACCCTCTGGGTGTTGGGGAATAGAACCTAGATCCTCTGAAAGAGCAGCCAAAGCCCCCCATCACTGAGCCCCCCCATCTTCTGCAGCCCCCACGAGGAGAGTTTTATCTAGGGTACATAGTGAAAAGTTGGTTTCTGGTTTGGTAGAGCTAGCACTGCACTGAATTGCTGGGAAGCTTAGGCTCATGTGAGTATTTCGACAATAATAAGGTCTTGCAATCAATCAGTGAACATAACATACTCAAGTGTTTATATTGATTGGTTTCTTAGCTTCTTTTGAAGACAGTTGGTTGTCACTGTCTAGGAAAACAATGATTGCTGCGTACTTACCTTCCTTTAAGTTAGTGAATGCGGTTATCAGATTTCCTAGGGAATCCCTGGTAGCATCTCTAATGTTTACCACTCATAAAGTCACACCCTCTGAAGCTGAAGCTGTAGGTCAGTTGGTAGGATATATGCACAAGATCCTGTGGTGAATTTTTAGTCCCATGTGAACTGGCGTACTGGCACTTCTGCAACCCCAGTACTCAAGAGGCAGAACCACATAGCTAGTTCCAAACCAGGCTGGGCTGCAAGAGATGCTGTCTCAAAAAAGAATATCCTATTATCTGTAAGCAGAGATAATTTCACTTCTTCCTTTCAGGTCTGGGTTTTTTAATTTCCTTTTCTTGCCTAATTGCTCTGGCTAGAACTACCAGCAGTGTTGGTTGGAATAGCCGTTCTTCTCTTGTTTCTGTTAGAAGAGGAAATACTGTAATTTTCCCCATTGAGCACGTCATGGGCTTGTCATATGTGGCCTGTACTTTGTTCTGTGTGTTTATGCTGCCTATCTTAAAGGGGTGGTCAATGTTGTCCGATGCTTTTTCTGTTTTGGGTTGAGGTTACTGCATACTTCCTAGCCTTTGTTTTGTGAGTGTGTGGCCAAATACCTGACAAGACACAACTTTAAGGAGAAAGGTTTATTTTAGTCGGGACATGCACTCTATAGTCACCGGAAGGGCGGGAATGCGGTTACCTAACCCACATTGCATGCCCATCCAAGAAACGGACTAGTGCTGATGCCTCCTTGTTCCTGTCTAGTCCAGAACCCCAGGCCTCCCACTCTTAAAATTCGTCTGTCTTCCTCAGTTAAACTTTTCACAGGCACAGCTAACAAGGTTTCCTTTTTAAAAAATGTTTAACTTTTATTTAGTTAGTTTTTCTTATTTTAAACCCGAGAGGAGTACAGCATCACTTGGATTTTGTGTCCAACAGCCTTTGTAGGACGGTTGCTTCCGAATTCGGTGTGAACCATGTTGCTGTTTCCATGAGCCCAGGTTACCTTGCCCCAGATCACTCTTGTCTGGTTTGGTCTGGTGTGGTCTGGTCTGGATTGGGTTGGGTTGGTTTGCCACCAGGAGTTTCTGGTTTTTTGTTTTGTTTTTTGTTTTTGTGTTGTTTTGTTTTGTTTTGTTTTCAGTTGGCTGGTTCATTTTTGTTTTTGTTTTCTTCATGTACACAAGCACATCTCTTGCCCTAGTAAAATTCAGTTGCATCCCAGGCATATCTTCATTTTTAAGAAAAGCTGTGTGCCCTCTTCGGTTTTGAAGACTTCCTGGAGAGCTGGCAGAAGCAGCCTCCTTTCACCATGGACTTCCAGACATATTTGCCTTTTATAAGTCCTTTTCCCAGGGGTCCCAAATATTCTGCCCCCAAAGTTCAACTCCATGGTGGTTCTAAACCCAATCAAGTTGATGGTGAAAATTGACCATCACAGTGTACCACAGACTTTAGTTTTCATCCTTGTAGCCTTAGAGAAATTCCATTTGCCTTCAGAGTACTGGGATCACAGGTTATCACGGCCAGAGGGTTCACTGATACTTTGTTGAGGATCCCCCACACACCCACGTTCTAGGAGACTGGTAGTCAGCAAGTCCCAGGCACCTGCTTGTCTCTGTGCCTCACCTGAGTAGCATGCCTGATATGTCGGCACTGGGATCCAAATGCTGGCTTTCTTGTTTGCATAGCAACCATTCCTAGCTGCCAAGCCATCTCTCCAGCCCCCTGATTTTTGCAAATGTTCATTAAAGATATTGGTCTGTAATTTTCTGTTTTGAAACTTCTTTGGTATTTGTTACACAGCAATGCTGGCCCCATGAAGTGAGTTTGACCAAACACAGTGACACAGGCCTTATAGTTCTGACACCTGAGAGCTAAAATCAGGATAATCGGGAGCTGAAGCCCATTCTTAGCTATAAGTTTAGGGCAGCCTGGGCTACATGAAATAATATGCCAAAAAATGGGGGGGGCGAGTTTGAGATATTCCCATCTTGAATTTTTTAAAGACATTAAGTATGACATCCCATAATTGATCACGGATCATATTCTTGTTTGGGTGGGTGGTAAGAAGATAGTGGAATTAGGACAACTCTTCTATTGATCATGTGACAGTCACGGGGCCTTACAGAATTCACTTTTCCACTGTGAACCATACGTTCATTTGCTCAAAAACTGGATGTGATGGAAGTTGGAGAGACAAACCAAAAAATTAGTGGGGAGTGTCTCTGCTCACCTGACCTCCTATTCCTGTTCTGTTCATGTGTGTGTGTGTGTGTGTGTATGCGTGTGTGTGTGTGTGTGTGTGTATGCATGTGTGTGTGTATGCATGTGTGTGTGTGTATGCATGTGTGTGTGTATGCATGTGTGTGTGTATGCATGTGTGTGTGTATGCATGTGTGTGTGTATGCATGTGTGTGTGTGTATGCATGTGTGTGTGTGTGTATGCATGTGTGTGTGTGTGTCAGTGTTCCTGTGTGTCCATATTCGCATGCACGCGTGTGTGTTTGTGTGTGTGTGTATGTGTGTGTATGCATGTGTGTGTGTGTCAGTGTTCCTGTGTGTCCATATTCGCATGCGTGTGTGTGTGTGTGTGTGTGTGTATGTGTGTGTGTGTATGTGTGTATGTATGCGTGTGTGTGTGTGTGTGTGTGAATGTGGATGGGGATCAAACCAAAGGCCTTGAACATACTAAACAAATGCTATACCCCTTAGCTCTCACCACAGTTCATATCTGGCTACTGTGAATATGAGTTTTATGTCGTGTTTGAGAAGCCACACTGAACCCTCTTCAGCTTCTCCAGTCACTTGTCCCCAGAGGCGTATAGTGCTGTGGTTAGAAAGAGTGTGCTCATGTGCCCATAAATCTACTTTCTATTGTGGAACTTTAGGCAGGATCCTTAATCCTGCTGAGCCTCTGTTTCATCATCTGTAAAATGGGAACACAACAGATCTTGTTAAAAGTGAGGTTATCAGCAAGAATGAAATAGGTTGTGTATGGAGTATTTCACCAGTGTCTGCCTCTCAGCAAGCATTTTGTAAATACCATTTATTATTATTATTATTATTATTATTATTATTATTATTATTATTATTATTAACTGGCTCACATTCTCTGGCCATTTGGGGATCATAAGCCCATGGGCTATGCCTAGCATGACTTTCTCAAATTTTTGAAAGTTTAGAGTTATTTCCAAATAATGATTAAAAAACAAGCCAGGGAGGTCAAGGAGCCTTTATAACTTCCTTATAACTTTTCCTTAGCTGACATGAACCCTATGACGTGAACAGCTGAGGCTCTGGGGAGAAGGTTCCCAGTAATTAGTACCAAGGCCAAGGAGTATGTAGACCTTACCCGTGGTAGTCAGTCAGCACGCTTTATACAATGTCTTCTCTTTGGGCCATGAAAAGTTATAAGATTTGGTTTAATTTACCTCCAGATCACTCAATAATTGGCTTGCTCATTCAACCCAGAGAGTGTTCAGGAATCTGTCTGCAAACATAAGAATCTGTCTCCCATATATCCCACTACCTGTGCGCCAAGATGGGTGGCCTATCCGGGGCACAGTACACACACACACACACACACACACACACAAAAGACAGACAGACAGACAGACAGACAGTCAGAGACAGAGACAGAAAGATAGAGAGATCATACCTTGTATATAAACCATGTTTAGGACATGCTGTAGAAACAGCTGTAAAAATAATAACATCTCTGTAGAAGGATTAAGATGGAGTCAATTTCAGCCACAGAACTGGCTTTGTGCGCTTTGGCCTTCATGACTGCAGAGACTGTCTCTGCAGTTAAAAGAAAATGCCCAGATCTTTTATTAGCAATATGTAATTTCAAAATCACAGAAGCTGAAGGCAAGGACAATCAATGCTGGTGTTTATTAACTGCACTTCTTTCTATCACATCTCTGTACTCGGGATTCCATTGCTAGAGCCCATTGTATTCTGTCTCCTCGGTTCTCCCGATGGCTAAGGAGAGCCCATTTCTTGGGTTAGAGAGAAGGCTTGGCAGGTATAGTGCTTGCTGTGTAAATGTATGGACCTGCATTTCATCATCTGTACCCCACTACCCACGTAAAGGGCAGACAAGGTAACAAGAGCCTGCGATCCCTGTGCTTGACAGCAGCATAGGCGATGAGGCCTGGGAAGGGATCCAGTTAGCTGGGCATACACAGTAGAGACCTTAACTCCACCAGCCTATGCAGTGCTATACCAGGCTTTCTAGGTAGCTTCCAGGGATCACACTCAAGTCATCAGGCTTGTGTGTGTGGCAAGTGTCTCTTGTCATTTGTTTATATACAGAATTCCTCTACAGGCTCCAGCCCTGCCTAGGACCTCTTCTGGGAAGCAAGCTGGACAGAAAATAACGTGACGACAAGGCCCACCCTAGGATGACTACAGCTCAAAGCAGCCATCTTCTTTTGCTCCCCAGCCAGGGAAAAATGTTAGCATCTCATCATTAAATGCCCGTCTTTGTATCCCTATTGTGTGCTGCACAGGCATTTGTAAACAGCGAGGTGTGTGCACACGAGGCAGGCATTGTATGCCCACAGGGGCGTTCATTAATTATATACATGAACTATTATGCCCATATCCTGCACGGTTCACAAATTCGTGCTATGAAAACAGGAAAAGAGTGAAGTTCAAGTGCTGTCTTCACAGTGAGCAGCAGACTCCTTTTCTCCTTTTTCTTTAATTAACTAGTTCCCTAGATCTATGATTAGAAGTGCATCCCACCACACCCAGCTGGGGATCGAACTCTGGTCCTTACGCTAGTATAACAAGCATTTGAATATGTGAGTCATCTTTCTAATCCTGGAAATAATTTAAATATGTATGTATACATATAATTAATATTTATTCATTTAATGACAGATATTAAATAAGTAAATATATGGCCCTAATGACAGAGCCACATATGGAAGTCAGAATGTATAAATTATTTTCTTTCTTGTTTTTTTATTTTGTTGTTGCTGCTTATTTGTTTGTTTGTTTACCAGGTTTCACTATGTACCTCTGGCTGGCTGAACCCTGATATATAGACTAGAGATCCACTTGCCTCTGCCTCCCAAATGCTGGGATAAAAGGCACTTGCACCATGGCTGGCAAATCTTGTTTTTTGTTTTTTGTTTTTGTTTTTGATTTGTTTTTTGTTTTGTTTTCGTTTTTTCGAGACAGGGTTTCTCTGTGTAGCCCTGGCTGTCCTGGAAGTCACTCTGTAGACCAGGCTGGCCTCCAACTCAGAAATTCGCCTGCCTCTGCCTCCCAAGTGCTGGGATTTAAAGGTGTGCGCCACCACGCCCGGCTCTTAACCATTTTTTTTAAAGAATTAGATTTAAGGCTGGTGAGTAGTGGTGGCACACACCTTTAATCCCAGCTCTAGGGGGAGGAAGAAGCAGGAAGATCTCTGAGTTCAAGGCCAGCCTGGTCTACAGAGTAAGTTCCGGGACAGCTAGAGCTACACACAGAGAAACCCTGTCTCTAAAAGTCAAAGGGGGAAAGGGACATGTACCACCACTACCTGTTAAATTTTTAAACATTTAAATAAAGATGTACTGGAAGAAGGAAGGGAAGAAGTTTTGTATAACAGACTGGGGGCTGAATGCAGAGGCACAAATGCCACACACACACACACACACACACACACACACACACACACGCACCTTTACACAAACACAACAGGACTGGAGTGATGTGGAAGCCTGTGTGAAAGCCATCTGGGCACCGCAACCCTGCTGCCAGTGGGAGGGTCTCCACAACGCAGTGCATGGCGAGACAGATGCTGAGGCTAGCATGCTGGGGCCGGTCCTCTAGAGACTTAAGCTGCTGCCCAGAAGGCAAGGGAGAAGAGAGTGAATGTTTCGAGTCAGTGTAAAAACTGCTTTCCTGAAGCAGACTCTGAAAGGGACATAGGATGCAGTCTGCAGCTGCCCTATCAAAAGAGGGGAGATGGGCAATGCGAGAGGCTGAGCAGAGGACGAAGCCATCAGAGTGGAGATGGGCAATGCGAGAGGCTGAGCAGAGGATGAAGCCATCAGAGGGGAGATGGGCAATGCGAGAGGCTGAGCAGAGAGCGAAGCCATCAGAGGGGAGATGGGCAATGCGAGAGGCTGAGCAGAGAAGGACAGGGCTGACAGTGAAGGTGCACTAGAAGAACTGGAGATGAGGTGAGCCAGGAAATCTGAAGGCATTGACTCAGAAATTAATCTCCTGCATTGAACAGCTTCTTTCCCCGCTCCAAATCCAGATGTGAGACAGCACTGCACAACAGGGAAATCAATCTACAAATGAGGACAGGTCTCCTTGAAAGATTTTTCCAAGGTCATTCTGCAGAAGTTAAAAATACGTAAGTGTGCAGATGAGGCTTCCAGATACATCCTCACCCCAAATCACCAAATCACACCCCAAATGGCAGGGCCTTTAAAGATAGATATATATCTTTATATATATACTCCCCCCTCTGTGTGTGTGTGTGTGTGTGTGTGTGTGTGTGTGTTTCTCTCTCTGAACCTTGTATTTGCATGTCAAGCACTTGCCCAGCTGAGCTATTTTCCTAACCCTGGAGATATATATATATATATATATATATATATAACTAAGTTTACTTATTTAATGGCAGGGGATGCAGCCAAGTGTGCATGTGAAGGTCAGAACTCTGTAATTTCTTAATTTCTTCCTTTCTTAATTTCTTTCTTTCTTTCTTTCTTTCTTTCTCTGTTGGTTTTGGGGGGGGGTTGTTTTATTTTGTTTTGTTTTTTGAGACTGGATATATATATATATATATATATATATATATATATATATATATATATATATATATATAATTCCTGACAGGCCTGAACCTCTCTGTGCAAACAAGGCTGGCCTCAAACTCACAGAGATCCACTTGCCTCTGCCTCCCAAGTGCTGGGAGTAAAGGTTTATACCACCACTCCCAAGTGTATATAATGTCTTTATCCATTCATCTTCTACCACACATGTAGGTTGTGGTTTCCAGATCTTGGCTATGGGGTGTTCAGTGAATGCAGGCACTCAGACACCTCCATGGGGAGCTGAATTTGTGTTCTTTCGGCACATACCTGAAGGGGAAACGCTGCATGGCTGAACCTTGAGGCCAACCAAGTGTAATAAGCCAGATACAAAAAGTCAACGATCACTTGGTCTCACAAAGACTCTTTTCTGGAAAAGTCAAGTACATAGGAACACAAGTGAGACAGTACTTGTGGGGAAGGTAAAAGAAATTAAGGGGTTAAATTTCACCATATTGAAGTTAAAAAGAATTCTAGTACAGTATGGAGTCAGAGTTAAAGGTATTTGTAGGAAATACTAGAATTCTTCCAAGAGAGTCCATGATAACTCCTCTTACCACATACAAAACGCTAGACAGACGAGGGAAGATGACCTTGGAATATTGTGCCTGATGGTTGATCATTTCCCTGTGTAGATGCATGTCAAAACACCATGTGATTAGCCAGGCATGGGGGCGCACGCCTTTAATCCCAGCACTCGGGAGGCAGAGGCAGGCGGAT
>NC_034595.1:9471073-9476784 GCF_900095145.1 Mus pahari | reverse complement strand
TTCGAGACAGGGTTTCTCTGTGTAGCCCTAGCTGTCCTGGAACTCACTTTGTAGACCAGGCTGGCCTCGAACTCAGAAATCCTCCTGCCTCTGCCTCCCGAGTGCTGGGAAGAAAGGTGTGCGCCACCACGCCCGGCTGTCTGAGAGCTCTTAATGATGATATCCTCACAAAAACCCTGTAAGCTATTTGTGTGGGGGCTTTCTGTATCCGAGGCTTTATTTTACAAGATTAAGACCATCAAAGGTAGCATTCCCCAGTTTTATGTGTATGTGGCTGACGGCTCACACTCCACAGTTAAAGGAGCCAGTGACTATGGCTCTTCAGGGTGCTGCTAGCACTGGGTCAGCCTTACCTTTCTCACAGCACCACCAGGAAGGCGAATCTGACTGGAGGAAACCAAGGACATGGGGTCCAGTAGATCTGAACTTGAGTCTGCCATCTTGATGGGCCACCTTCTACTTAATGGCTGTACAGTGTTTTGAAAGCCGTCCAATCTCACAGTGCTTCAATTTCCTTGTGTAATAAAAGGGATAATGGATTGTTGTGAGGATTAGGTAAGTGTGTGCAATGGTACACAGTAGGTGCTTAGTAGTGCTTTACTATAATTATTTTTATGAGTCAGGGAACAGGTTGGCCAGGTTCTAGTACATGGAAACTGTGTGACTCGACCGCCATGCTGGGCAGTCATGCTGAATATTCCCATAGCTGTTCCATGACTAAAACAATGGTCTTTTCTCCTCCTCTTGGCTGTGTTCTTGAGGGAGACAGGTCCAAGCAAGGAAGCATTAAGTCATGCCTGAGTGCTGGGAGCATGTGACCTTCTGTGGGGTATCTGTCCCTGGATACAGTTAAGAATCAATAGTTAATCAGTATCAGAGAACCAATGAGGGACCCTTACAGTAACAAAGACAATGATAAAGCCCCTTCATTGGCTGTTCCTTTCCTCTTACGATCTGAGAAGGGGGGGGCGTTGTGTGCATGGGGCTGTCTGCAGACAGTTCAATGTTTAACTGTTTGAGGCCACCAGAACCTACCTACTCTCCCTCTCCAAAGACAAGTCTGGGTTACCCTCTCTTCCTCCTGGGGATGTTTATTTGGCAATGCCTGAGATGTTTGTGTTTGTCACAACTGAGAGATATTCCTAGGGTCCGGGACTCTCCACATCACTGTGATGGAATATTGACAGAACCAGCTTAAGGGAGGCAACACTTCTGTGGCTCTCAGTCTGAGAAGGGACACGTAATAATTTACGACAGGGAAGGGAAGGCGCGGCAGGCATGTTCATTACTTTCCTCATTGAGTGACAAACCATCCAACAGAAGCCATTTAAGGAAAGAGAGGTTGGGTTGACTCCCAGTTTGAGGGTGCAGACCATCATGGTGATAGGAGTAAGGGGTGGCTGGTCACGTGGGTCTGCAGTCAGGCAGCAGGTGGGTGAATGCTGGAACTCCATTTTCTTGTGTTGCTGCTGCTGTTGATAAAGATGTCACTTAATTCTATCTAAGCATGTATGTCTATGTAAGGGTAAGTGCGTGTGAGTACAGTGCCCAGGGAGACCAGAAGAAGGGGATCAGCTCCAATTGTGTGTTGTTCCTCTGAGAGAACAGCAGTACACTCAACTGCTGAGCCATCTCTCCACACCCTGGGTTTATCTTTTTCCCCCTCAATCCATGACCCCAGCCCATGGAACCGGTACCGTACACAGTTAGGAAAGACCCACCTCAACAACCTATTCTTGACCCTCCCTGACAGACTTGCCCAGCAGCGGTTTGACTCCCATATCATTCTAGATCATGTTACAATAGTAACCATCATGACAGAGTTCCTGGGGTTGAGAGCATAAGACTGGGAGTCCTCACAATTCAGAGTACTGGGAAGCCGAGAGCTCAGACAGAAGCAGGTAAGATTAGAAGCCCGTCAGGTCTGTCCCTTAGTGACCTCCTCTAGCCAGGCAGGCCCCACCTTCCAAAGGCTGCACAACCTCCCCCAAACAGCATTGCCATCTGCTAAGACACAGGAGGCTGTGAGGCACACTTCACAAGTTGATCACAGCCTCCCTGCGCACCACAGAGGGCATCCTACCGCAGCAAAAGCAGGACTGCAGCAAACATCAACAATGCTGAAGTGGAGGTCAGGGGACCTAGAGGGAAGGGGACAAGGAGACTTGTGACTGTGACCTTCCAGCCCGACCGACCGCAGGTGACTGACTTGGCAAGCCATCAGCCTACAGACAGACGGCTAGAGGCAACAAATGAGTATTCAACTTGCCCAAAGATAATTATTAAAAGGACGCTTTTCCAAGCTCTACTCTGCTGGAGATCTGCCTGTCCAACGTTTTCTGAGGATCAAGATTTACAGTTACTTCTACTTTTTAATTTTAAAACCTTTTTTTTTTTTGTAAATGTTGTGGCAGGTAGCTAAGACTGGCCTCAAACTTTGGTTATATAGTCCAGGATGAACTTGAACACTGATCCTTCTGTCTTTGCCTCCTGAGTGCTAGGACGATAGGAACGAACCACCTGATTCTATGTGATGCTAATGACTGAATCCTTTGTAGGTAGTAGGCAAGTAGTCTCCCAACTAAAATAAGCCCTCAGTCTTACTTTAAATTTTTAAAAAGTATTTTACATTAATACATTAATATATTAATTTAATAATTTAAAATTTATTTTAATTTTTAATGGTCTCTTGCAGTACTAGAGACTGATCCCTCATGGATGTTAGGCAAACACTCCCCCACTGAGCCCCACCCCACTGTCCTCATGGGTCCCTCTAAAATAAGATCCTCAAAAGACAGTCTGAGCCTCAAGAGATTTTGAGTTCCTCTTGCCTTGCAAGTGGCTCGTCGCACAGCCTCTCCGTGGTTTTCTGTCACCAGGATGATCCCATCCCATCTGAGCCAGCACGCAAGCCTTTTCAAGTTCAGGCCCTGTCCACCCTCCATCTATACTGGCAGCACTCTTGTCTCCCGCTGGCTGTGAGCCACTCACCCCTTCCCTGCAGCATCTTCTTCCTCGGGCTTTTGTTCACAGGCTCCCATCTGTGGTGCTCTGCTCCCTGGCTACACCAGATGAACTTACAGGGAGAAGAGAGGACCGGTTCTCATTTGAATTCTTAGATCCGTATTTAAATTGTATGAGGAAAGAAAGCACGTAGCCAGCAAACCCATGATCTATCATATCCCCTTAGAAGGGAGCGTTTGTATAATGAAAGAGGTCTAAGGGTCTTTAGAACCGTGCTGTGGTAGGGGTAGAGTAGATGCTTTTGCTGACTCTCAAAGGTGGTTTTAGAAATAACCTGAATTGGTGGTTATTTATTATAGTTATTATATTATTGGAGGACCTCTCTTGTCCCCAGTGGTCCTCCCCACCAAGTACAGCATCTTCCCTAGACGATGAACCCGACATGTGGGACACATAGAACCCTGCCAAAGATCACACTGTTCATGCACAATTGTCATCAACCTCGTCACTTTGGTATCTTCAACTCTGAAATCAAAGTACAACGAAATGACCTACTTTCCAAATTGGGGGTGGGGGTTGGGGGGCGAGAATGCATTTGCCTTTAGAAAAAAGGTCCAATAAAATATTATGTAAATGTCCTGTGGGTGGTAGTCATAGGTAATAAAATTGTGGAGGTGGTGTGCACACACGTGAAATGTGTCTTTGCTTACCCTCCTTTGCTGGCTTCCTGCCGCTCCTCCTGTTGGCCTCTGTCCCCTCATTCACTGGACCAGCTAATGTCCACTTGAAGGTCCAGCTCAGACATTCCTTGCTCCCAAAGCTGCTTTCACCCCTCCATCACACACACACACTTCTAGTCCAGGCTAGACCAACTGCCTTCTCAGTATGATTCCGGAGGCAGGACATAGAGCTAACTAACCCCTGAAGTGAAACTGCCCAGCGGGAAGATGGCCAGGGTAGGGCTCTGAGCAGCTGTCACTGTGCAAAGGAGAGACAATGCAGAACTTTTTACAACCAAGTCTAATTTCCAGGTTGGCCCATCCTCGGGCATAAACTTCTGACCAACATCAAATCTCTACAGCAGGCCAGGACACGAGAGTCATTCTGCTTCATCTCTCCCCTCCCCCTGGACAGGCACCAGGCCCCACTCAGCCCTGTGCACCCACCCACTGCTAGGTGCCAGCAAGTCTCCGTCTTTTGGCCCAGGAGACCTGAGTCTAGTTTGAGTTTGGTCAGATCAGTGGGGCCATCTGCTTCTCAGTTTCCCCACCTATAAGAGCAAGAAGGGGGAGGGGTGCCAAGTTCTCAAGGCAGCCAGGAGTTTCACCCACGTGAGTGCCTGTGGGAGCTTTTTGGAAGGCATTAAATGCTTCGGAAGGAGTGGAAGAGACTGTTGTTTTTAAACTAAATGAGGACAGCCTGGTGCTCTGGGGTTTCCAGTGCGATGCAGTGTAACCAGAATAACCAGATTGCATGTTATGCCTCTACACATACGTGCACGCGCGCGCACACACACCCTGACTGGAGAATGTGTCTTTGGGGCCTACCCAAGATGCTCCCTGAGATGATACACAGAAGCAGCCCAGAGAGGGGGTTGGGCCTCTCTGGGTTTAAGAGAGCAATGCTTGAGAAGAGAGGTAGCAGGGTCCAAATCCAGGACGTGTTTCCTGTTTGGAGATGTGGCACAGCTCTTCCATGAGTAGCTCCCCTGGGCTAGGCCCTAGCAACCCAAGATGTCACAGGCATCCATTTGAACAGGAACAGCCCAGTTGTGGATAAACTATTGTATGTAAAGCACTGAAGACCAGCAATCAGTGACACACTGGGTGATGTAAAAGCCCAAGGCGGCCACTGAAGCCTGAGGAGACAAGCTCACACAAGACATAGGAGATGTGGGCTGTTTACAGATGAAACTATTGAAATAGGACTGCGTGTTATCGTATACATAATCCACGTGAAGAATGTGATGTCTTTATTCCAGATGGTTTTGTAGAAAGCCTACAAGTTGGAGGAGCCATTGGATTGGCTACATCCCCTTCTCAAGTGGGGCTCTCTGTCGCCTCAGCCTCATGCCCAGAGGAGAGCGTCACGGTCTTCAGACACGCTCTCCACAGTCATCAAAGCCGATGAAAAATACAAAGAAAGGTGGAAAGGTAGCTGTCAGTGATGTCAGGAGGACCCGCTTTCAATCCCCAGCAGCCACAGGAAAAAGCTGGGTGTGGTGGTGTGCTCTTGCAATCCCAGTGCTGGAGAGGCAGAAACAGAAAGATCCCCGTGGCGCTCCGACTAGCTAGCCTAGCTGAACTGTCCAGCCTTGGCTCCGATCAGGAGCGCCAAGGGATGTATGAACTATGTATATCCGAATGCATACAGTGTTAGTGGCAGCCACCCTGGTGAACCTTCCCTAACTCATCCTGTATCACCCTTAGACATCCCCTACCCTGATCTTCTGATCTGTATTTCTAACATTTTTATGGTTTCCAAAATGACAGTATTTCTTGTTTTTGAACTCTTACAAAATGATTAAAAGTTATACATATTTAGTGTATCCATATTGATGACATAGGGAAGTGCCCCATGGTATTGATATCACAGCTCTGGTACCAAACAGCCAAATCTTTCCTTATGTCATTTTTCTTGTTTACTGTGGTCTTTCCTTATGTCATTTTTCTTGTTTACTGTGGTGACTTATTTAACCTCTCTCTCTCTCTCTCTCTCTCTCTCTCTCTCTCTCTCTCTCTCTCTCT
>NC_034595.1:9468215-9469823 GCF_900095145.1 Mus pahari | reverse complement strand
AGAGCAGGTGGGTGCTCTTACCCACTGAGCCATCTCACCAGCCCCTTTCTGGCATTTTGTTTTGTTTTGTTTTGTTTTTGTTTTTGTGAGACAGGGTTTCTCTGTGTAGTCCTGGCTGTCCTGGAGCTCACTCTGTAGACCAGGCTGGCCTCAAACTCAGAAATCCGCCTGCCTCTACCTCCCAGTGCTGGAATTAAAGGCGTGCGCCACCACACCCGGCTCTTTCTGGCATTTTTAAACGGACATCCCTATACTTCTTCTCTTGAGCATTGTTTAATAAGAATGGTGTGCAGCTTGTGTGTGTCATAAGTAGGTCTCAGGAGAGTTGTAAAGGAGCTCCCTGTGTGGGATTCCAGTGGCATCTTGGTCACTGGTGAATAGCATTCTCTCAACACAAGCTAGGCAGGGTGTATATTAGGATGCAGATGGAGAGGGACCGGGAGAACAGAGCTAGCTGTTTGGTGTAGCTCAAAGAAAAAGACCAGTGACTGGGGATGTAGGTTTGAGGTGTATACCGAGAAGAACTAATGAGACAGCTCCAATAGATGGCTGGGGAAAATCGGGGAGCTCCTTGTTCCTAGAGAATGGCACAGGGGGTATTCCTTGGCCTGGAGAATCTCCAATTCTTACCCTCTACGTCATGTCCAAGAATGTCTGTCACAGTAACTTTAAATTCCCAATTCTAGCCAGGCATGGTGGCACATGCCTTTAATCCCAGCACTTGGGAGGCAGAGGCAGGCGGATTTCTGAGTTCGAGGCCAGCCTGGTCTACAAAGTAAGTTTCAGGACAGCCAGGGCTACATAGAGAAACCCTGTCTCGGAAAAAAAAAAAAAATCCCAATTCTAGCTTCACCACATTCCTGGAGGAAAGAGCTTCATTGCTACAATATGTGTGTCTGGTTGTTTAATTTGTTTTTTGGTTTCTGTTTGTTTTTCTGGTTTTGTTTGGTTTTTGTTTTGTTTTGTTTTGTTGTGTTGTGTTGTGTTGTGGGGTTTTTTTCAGACAGACTTTTACCATGTTGTCCAAACTCTTCTCAGACTCTTGGGCTTAAGTGTCCTCTCTGCCTTGAGCTCCTCTGTAGCCAAGGAAACAGGCATTTCCATGCAGCTTCTCCTGTGGTTTGGAAGCACTAAGTCTCCGTGACCTCTTCTCACAGTCCAGCTCCCCTGAGAAGTCGGTGCTAACACAGAACTAACCACAAAAGGTTGCTGTGACGAACAACACATGTGAGAGCAAGCCAGAAAGGGCTGGAAGAACCAGGGGAGTTCCAGGGATTGGAAAGGAGTTGACATTATCTACAAAGTGTCAAAGTGGCCACCAAGGTGGCTCAGCAGATCACTCGCCACACACTCCTGATAACCTGCATTCAATCCCAGGAAGCCACAGGAAACAGCCAGATGAAGTGGCGGGAATCTGTAATCCTTGTATTCCTAAAGTGAGATACAAGGTGGCGACGGGAGAATCTCCAGCCAGATGAAGTGGCGGGAATCAGTAATCCTTGGGTTTTTTTTTTTTTTTTTTTTGGTTTTTTTGAGACAGGGTTTCTCTGTATAGCCCTGGCTGTCCTGGAACTCACTCTGTAGACCAGGCTGGCCTCGAACTCAGAA
>NC_034595.1:9440648-9467580 GCF_900095145.1 Mus pahari | reverse complement strand
TCTCTCTCTCTCTCTCTCTCTCTCTCTCTCTCTCTCTCTCTCTCTCTCTCCAAGATCTCTGAGGCTACCCTTGAACTCCAGAACTTCCTTCCATCTCCCAAATGCTGGAACTACAGGTATAGGGCCCCATATCTGTGTTTCATGGGTCCATTCCTTTTGTGAGCATCTGGCCACATGGGTACCCAACAATGATTTGTAAAACGAATGAATGACATTACAGTTTCTAGGTGTCCCCTGAACATCTTCACACAAGGAGAGAAAGGTAAACCCCATAACCCTAAAAGCACACATGTGACCCCCCCTCTCCCCAGCCCATCCTCTGATGGTGCACTGCTGTCTGCTTCAGGGGGCAAGTGTCTTCATAGGCTTGCTCAAGGAGACTCTTGACCAACAGTCTAGCTCTGCCTAACTAGCTGTCTTCTTTGCTCAAAAACCTTGGGAGGTTTCAGTCTTCTTTAAGCTTGACTATTAAAGGCAAGCTCACATCCCGCCAGTCTTTGGGGTCAACCCAAGCCTCTCAGACCACCTATCTCAGTCACTCTGTTATCCTTTTCCCCAGCTGCCCCACCTTGGGGCAAGGGGCAAGGGAAGCTGCTGTTCATCTCATGACAGGAAATATGCATAAACATAAAAGACTAATATCCATAAAGGACTGGGTCACCATAACCAACCCACACCCACCCTTGGAGCACAGGGGCAGCACTGCAATAGAAAAGTTGGTAAACCAAGGTATTATATTATGTGCTCTCCCCAACAAGTTCATTTTGAATTTATCCTAATTAGAGTACTTAAGGTGTTATGGCTTTTTTTTTTTTTGGCAGAAGAGTTGAAGATGTGATCAATTAAGTCATATTAGGTAATTCTGAGGTACAGTGGCTCCTCACCCAGTGGTTTGGTTGTTTGGTTTCATGTAGCCCAGGCTAGCTTCAAACTCTTTATGTAGCTAAGGCTCCTCCTGTCTCCACCAGCCAAGTGCAGGGATCACAAGGATAAGCCACTGTACCAGCTTGACTGCTATGGTGTATTTGTGTATTGTGTATTTGTGTGTGTACATGTCTGGGCAGGAACACTCATCCATGCATTCATGTGTGGGGACCAGAAGTCAATATTACATGTCTTCTGTAATTACTTGCCACTTTTTTGTTGTTGTTGTTATTGTTTTGTTTTGTTCTGTTTTGTTTTTACAACCCAAACCTGGTTTGGGTTGGACTGGCTGGCCAAGAAACCCTCAAAATTCTCCATTTTCCATCCCCCAAATGTTGGTGTTTATAGACACATGCCACTGTAACCAGCTTTTATGTGAGTATTGGAAATCCAAACCATAGTCCTTATGCCTGCACCGTATGTACCTTACTCACTGATCTGTCTCCCTAGCTCCTTGACTGGAGTGGGTACAGATAGACAGTGTCCTACAAAGATGAAGAGTGTCTTCTAGAAGCCAAAGGATACCAAGATTCACTAGTAAAAATATAGCGGGGGAAGAGCATGCATCGGGCTCCCTCATGCTTTTAGTGGGAACCAACTCTCCTGGCACCTTAACTAAGCCTCCAGACCCATGCATCCCTTCTGTTTAAGGCACCCTGTAAATATTTGTCATATCAGCCCCAGAGAACTAACACAGGGAGGAAAAACCAAGCCAACATGATAATCACCTTCAATATTTACTTACCAAAGAGCCCTATATGATTACCTTGAAGCAATTAATATCGCTAAGAGGGAAAGAAAAGAAAAAAAAAAACAGCCGCTTATCAGAAGACCCATTCTGATGGGGCAATACACAAATGTTTTCAAACAGCTGGTACCTTGTGAGAAGAGGCCCCTGTCAACAGGATATTCCTGTTGGCATGGGACTCCTTATTTGCCTAAAACAACAGAGCCCCATTTCTGCAACAGTCAACCTATACAAACAAGGAAATCTGGAGAAATCAGAAAACGCAGACATCATAGAAAAATCCCCTGGACATGAACGTAAACAACACTGGCTGAAACACAACACAAACACCCGAGAGCATACAAAAGCTTGCCTTTGGAAAGCTTAGACATCTCACTGGGAACGTTGCACCCGAGTACCTCTAAAAGGAAAAGCATAGAACGTCAAAACTGGAAGAGAGCTTAGGGATTATCCATCCCATCTTGTTGAGAAAAACTCTCTCCCAAGGAAGGGACATTTGTCCCAAGTCACCCAGCAGCAAATGGCTGATGAAACTCTTGACCCTACCTTTTCAAACTCCACGTCGATGGTCCTTCACTCCATCACCCCTCTCCCTCTCTCATTCCCAGACAGCTCTCTCTGTGGTCCCCATTCCTAGGTCCTACCTGTGCTTTTGACTCTCATGCAATGCTGGTTTCACACTCTCCATGCCCTGTAAGTGTGTAAGAATTCCTCAAATTTATTCCAAGGAGCTGGTACTCAGGGTGACATCGTTCTCCCCAGGAGGCTGCCTGGCAAAGTCTTCCCTCTGTGACTCTCTTTGTCGCTGGGACTGTTTCCAAGGGGACCCTTATATCTTCAGGTGATGTGTAGGACTGTAGAGGCTTGGGGAAAGCTATAACAGTGTCCAACATCCATCCTAGGCACACCACCAAGCCGTCACACCTCTCACCCACGCCGTGCACAATTCTTATGCTGCCTGCTTCTGTCTGGGCCTCCGTGTAGCAATGAGATCAACACGGTGGGGTCTGACAGGTTAGTTGTTGGTCTAGCTTCATTTTCCCCTTCCCCTTCCACCTGCCCTATGAAGGGAGTGAACTGCCAGTCTACTGGCCTTTCCCCCTCTATGAGAAGTTCTTTTGTCTGTGCTTCTGGTCCAGAGTCAAGTCCAAACGTCCTTGCCTTGACACTGGGGTCATCTGTTATCCAGCAACCCAGAAGCCTGCATGCTCCCAACTCTGAACACTTGGTGCACGGGTCACTCTTTCCGTCCTTATACACACTCCCCACTGTCCTACTCTCACTCACATCAATGGTTCTTTCTGAGCCCTGGCTCTGAGCAGCAGAGGCATCAGAAGGCTGAGAAATGCACATCCTAGCCCACTGCTGCACCAGGAACACCAGACACTGGGACCAGCAGTCTGGCTTTTAGCAGGGGTATCTAGGTGACACTGATGTGAGCTACAGCTGGAGGAGTTTCCCGCTCCTCAAGGTGCTCTTAGCCAAGTGCAGGAGCTGCGCGTTTATGACACAACCTCCCCAACTCCTCAACTCCCGGAACTCTGAACTCCTAGAACACTGAACACAACACAGAGACCTCCTTCCTGCACTCTGTTGGTATCACTTTCCATTGACATATATGTTCCCACCACTATTTGTGGGATGAATGTGCCCATAAATAGTACTCTGGATATCTGTTAAGCTATGATTTGCAATGGCCCTTAAACTCTATAACCCTTGACCAAGTTCGCATTGTGCGCAGACAAGGCATCATAGCTGTTTGCTTCTGAACTTTGCTTCAATACCTTCCCCAAAGTCCCTGGATGGATCCTTCCTGCTAAACTCCAAATAACCAGAAAATCTATGAAATCTCCAGCATTTCATCTATAAGATTTTGCATGCAATTCCCTAATACATCGTTTCTCCTCGTCCTCTCTCTGAGAGGGTCTCATGTAGTCCAGGTTAGCCTTAAACTCATCTTGGAGCTGAGGGTGATCTTGAACTCCTGACCCTCCTCATCTACTTCCTGAATGCTGGCATTACTGACTTATACTATCACCGATGGTTTTAATCCGTGCTGGGGGATTAAACCCGGGGCCTTGTCCATGCTGGATAAGTAGCCCTCTACTAACTGAACTATGTCTCCAACCCTATTATCGTATTTAAATTATAGCCAAATCTACACTAAAACGCAAAGCATGCCTCCTTAACTCTTTACATGCAGTGGTGCCGAGTAGGCTCATTCTATGCCAGTGTTTTGCTTGTTTGGTATTTCGAGGTAGGCAAGAAGGAAGGGTTTTGGTTCACAGTTCAGAAGAAGTCTATTGTGGGGAAACAGAGAAAGGTGGGCGCTGGTGTTCTTTATGTCCATTTTAACAGGCCGAAATAACGACTTAAGTTACTTGAAAGTGATTTAAATTTACTTGAAAGTAAGCTCAGCAGGTCAGGTATAGTGACTGTATCCCTCCCTACTGAGGGACCTTGGAGACTCCTGCCTATAAAGGGTTCTGTGCTATGGTGGCTTCAAGCCTCACCGGGAGCTCTGGGTTGTGTCTCCCATGGGGGGGGGGGGGGCGCTAGTGTGACAGTCACAGCAAACATTGATTCCAGGCTTACTAGGATCCATGCACTAGCTACTTTCAAACACACCATATCTAGACAATGATATTATCTCGACGTTGCAGAAGAAACAAGCAAAAGAATCAAAGCCAGTTGCTAATGAGCTGTGGGGCTTGTGTTTCAGATCTCAGAGTCAGTGTGTTGAAACATCTGCTACTGCCCAGAGTCCAGGTGCCGGAGCTCTGGAGGTGCCCACATCTTGTGGGAGTACAGAAGTCCCTTTGCCTTCTGGCTCTGTGTGTGTTTGTCTTCCCTTTGTATCTATGGATTATAAACAGCCCATGCAGCCTTCTCTCCACCAGGCTATTATTCAAGCTCAGTCTGTGTTGTGCCTTGTAAAATCACTGTCCCTTGTTTGGAACAAGATCAGGGCTCATGTCTTTGATCTACCGCCTGGCCCCTCTGTGACACGGTATGCCGTATTTCTCTTCTCAGATCCCACCTTCCTCCTTTCAAGTAAGAAGAATATAGTTGTCTGTGCATGGCGGCATATGCCTTTAGTCCCAGCACTCAAGAGGCAGAGGCAGGTGGATCTCTCTGAGTTCAGGGCCAGCCTGGTCTACATAGTGAGTCCCAGGACAGTCAAGTCTATTATATGGAGATACTCTGTCTCAAAAAGCCCCAAAAAATAAAAAAAATAAAATTTAAAAATAATTTAAAAAAAGAAGAAGAATGTGAGTCTACAGGCTCTTCCTTTTTTGTTTGTTTGTTTGATTGGTTGATTGTTTTTGTTATGAGACAGGGTTTCTCTGTGTAGCCCTGGCTGCCCTGGAACTCACTCTGTAGACCAGGCTGGCCTTGAACTCAGAAATCTGCCTGCCTCTGCCTCCCAAATGCTGGGATTAAAGGTGTGTGCCACCACCGCCCAGTTCTCCAGCCTCTTCCTTAAAGCTCACCAATCCAGACGCATCCCAGAATTCTGAAGGTCTCAGGTTTCTGAAAGGCAGATACACACACTATATATAACAGAGCATTCCCACTGAAGTGCAGGGCTGCACCACAAATATCAAGCACCTTATTGCTTTTTTGCATTGAGTGTGACTATTCATACTGGCAGAGACACAAACATATTCGTGTTCCTCCAGACCAACCCTTATCACCAAGTTACAAAAGCAGTCTCCTTCTTTCAGAGCTCTCAGGAATGTGAGCTATAGAGGTTATGGATTCAGAACTGCCTCTGCTTCCAAGGGGCACTGCCAGAGCCAAACACGCGTACAGGACATGAGTGAGTTTTTGTTGTTGTTGTTGTTGTTGTTTTTGTTTGTTTGTTTGTTTTTTCTGCAGAGTCTGTGGTCCACAGGAGGCCCCAAAACACTTTACAAAGAGGTGGCTCTAACTTCACCCCCACCCCACCTTCCCAATCTGACCCATTTCTCAAGCCCCTCCCAGACTACCTCCTTTGATCTGTATATTTGAAATCTACCTTCTGCTGATCCTAGGCCTGTTTTGAATTCTTCCTTTCCTCTCCTCCTACCTTCTTTCTGTGTTAGGAATTGAACGTAGGGCCTCGGGTGTGCTAGGCATGTGCTCTATCACTGCCTAACCCGGTTTTCTGAGAAATGGGCTTATGTAGCCAAGGCTAACCTTGGACAAGACATATATGTCTAAGGATGGCCTTGAAGTCCTCCTGGCTCCACCTTACCTATGCTGAGGAGAGAGAGAGATAAGCCACCCTCAGCTCTGACTGAACTTCTTCACATCCTCCTCTATAACTAGAGTCTTTCCAGATAAGTACAGTTGTTAGTATCTGGCTTTATAGCTTTGGACTCCTCTCCCCCCCCAAATCCATGATTTTTTTTTTTTTCTGTCACAAAATCAAAAGTGAGCTTGCTCACAGAACCACTTTGTGGATTTCTACCTATCATATCCTGTGTTCTTTGGTTATTTAGCTTGTCTGGGTCATTGTGTTAGGGCTCTTTAAGGCAAGCCTGCTTGCAAAAGTGTGATCGCAGCTTAGGGACATCACAGAAAGGTGGGTATGATTATATCTCTACAAGATAGCCCACCCACATAGCCCTCTGTTGCTGAAGAGTGGCTAAGGGAGAGTGAACCAGTCTGGCCCATTAGTCCCCTGGGAAACAGCCAATTGCAGGTCCCTCTAGACTCTGGCACTTCTCTGTAATCCTGCAACTCCACACATGTTTAGGGAACGCTACTGCAAGGCACAGAGGTGTGGGCAGGGCAGAGGCAAGGCGCCATTGTGTACCTACTTCAGCTGGCAGAGCCTTGTTTTTGCTGTCATGACAATATTGCATCATGGAATGGGAAAGGCCCTTCCCTGATCTAAGCCATTATTATGTGGGTCCTATTCTGGCCACAGACACCACGTGGGTAGTCAGGCCTCCGTTGTTATTTCAGCCTCAGGGGTGAAAACATCCGAACAGTGGAATCTTTTTTGTTCCTGGCTCCAGTCTCGGAATGTACAGACTTCGGATTCACCGACTTCTCCACGAATCATCACCCCAAGCAGAGGGCTCCCAAAGCTATTTTTTCTGTGTCTGGCTCACAGCTGGGATCCTCCCCCTCCCCCATCATCTTATCAGTTGTTCAAGAAAACTATGGGAATCCAGGCGACCGCTGACAGCACAGCCCAGATGGATCGAGTGATGGAGAAAGGAAGGTAGTGGTGGGAGCAGAGCCCCCAGGACTCCAGGAGAAAGTCCACAGAGGCATCAGAGCCAGCATGGCCTGTCCTGCCTGCGCCCCTCGTGGTGCTCGCTGGAACTGCAGGCTGGTATCACGGGTGACTGTGATGTGGCTCTGTAGCTGGCTTTGATGGGGCCGAGCGGGCCTCTTCAGAGGAATGCAGACCTGTCTGCACCCGAAAACCAAAACCGTGTCCAAGGGGCGGGGCTGAGCGGCTGGAAGAGAGGCCTCACCTCACCTGGGCGGACGCCGCTTCTGGAATGAGACCTGGCCGAGTGGGCGCGGGAGGTGGCTCCAGGCCCGGGGCCAGCACGCAGCTTTCCCACGTGTGCACAAGCGGGCCTCCTCAGAACAGGTCCTGGGAAGCGACCAAGAAGCCTCTGAGGAAGGCAGCATGTGGCTTTCCCCCTCTGTGTGCCTCGACCCTCAGGCAGAGAGTCCAAATAGGATTTGAAGGTCCTGCTCTGAGAGGTTTCGAATCTAGAACCCTTTCTTCCAATCCCTGGCCATCACACCTACTCTGGTCTCCTATTACCAGCCAATAGGCGTCCATGGTTAATGAGGATTTGACATGTGATTCTAATCTGTACCATATGTTGGAGATATAGTATGGGTGATGAGGGAGTGTGGTTGGTTGTTTGCTTTTGGTAGCAGGTATATGGAACTCAGGGCTCACGCGGGGTAGGCAAGCACTCTACCAGGAGGCTACATCCCCGTTTTTTCTTACTTAGATATATTAAGACATGGTCTCATTATGTTGCCCAGATTGGCTTTGAACTCACCATCCTCCTGTCTGTTTCCCTAATACAAAGAAAAGGATTAGAGACCATTTAGTAATGCTCAGTTTTATTAGTATTTTTTGTTTGTTTCCTGTGTTAAGAAAACATAAGTTAATTTTACTCATTTCCTTTTTTTTTTTTTTTTCTTTTTACAGTGTACACTCTGAACGTTGAAAATGGTCCCTGTACTTCTATAGAAAGCCTTAGAGTTCTCCGTTCTCCCAAAAAGCACGTTACTGGCCCCAGGGCCTTTGAACTTGACCTTCTATCTACAATGCTTTCAGTTCAGCAGAAGTCCCTTTTTCCTTGGTATTCAAATCATGAAGTTCACAGACCCAGCTCCTTCCCTCTTTCTCCGTACCATCCAGTTAAGGCCGGCTTGGTAGGTAGCAAGTTCCTCTGTGTTCCTCCCCAGTCTTACACTATAAACCCCCTGAGAACAAGACTTTAAAGTTCCTGTTAGTTGAGCTCCCCTTGGTACCTATGGGAAACATTTGTTGAACGGATACAGAGAGGCTCCTCCTAGGAGTGACTGCATTAAGCACAGTCTACCACGAAGCCGAGCTGTATGATCTGGACACTACGGTTCTGGGTTGTGGGCAGTGGAGAGGACATGAACACCAGTCAAACAGCCTTCCATTTTGCCAATATCCAACTCAACTTTGGAGTGGAGGGCTCACACCATGACTAGAAGTGGTTCTTGTCTCGAGTTCTGTCTGTTCCGTGAGCTTGGAGAGGTGTCTGTCTCTCTCAGAAGCCCAGGGTTCCCCAAACGTTGATGTCTAAGGGCCCTTCCTGCCCAAATGTGAGGATTAGAGATTGGTTTTGAAGATTTAGGTTCCTCCTGAGGGCAGTTTACTCTGTGATGTACTCCTAAATCGCATAGCTGGCATTGTGAAGTCTCCATTAACTACCCAGCCAGAGTGCTCAGGGCTAGAAGTGTCCTGGTTAATTTAATTTCCTGGCTGAAGATCAACTACAGGGAGCATCCCTGTTTGAAAATACAAATAGTATATGAATCCATTCGCCAGCGCTAAAAAGCTACTTCATCGGACAGAAATTACCTATTCATAGAAGATAATTTGGCAGTTATCTCCTCCTGAGACTTAAAATGGAGCCCCGGGGCTGGACGGGAGAGACCCTGTGAGAGTTTGCCTGGCTGTATTGGCACAGCTGTGTGACTTTAAGGCAAGATTAGCTTCAGCCTGCAGTGGATCAGTTTTCTTGTGAAAACTGGGGTAACATGGCACAGCCTCCGGGAGTGTGTTATCCCTTCATGTAGATAAAGGCCAATAGTAAGAATCAATTGCTTAGCACGGAGCCAGTGTGTGGCAGATGCCTGCCACTTGCTGTTATCTGCAATGTCTCTGAGCTGCACCACGTGACACAGTCACATATGACAAGGCTAGCCTCTGGTCCTGGCCTGCCTCCAACATGCTCGGAAGCCCCCACCCAAGCACCCTTGCTCCTTGGTCTGTTTTCTCTTGGGTAAGATGAGGGGGCCTGACTAGTCCTCCCACTTGCACACAGAGGCTGGAAGCCCCTGAATTTTTCACATGCCTTGGAGGTTTTGTTAGGTTTGGTTTGGGGTTTGTTTGTTTGTTTGTTTTCTTCTGTGACCCTTGGCCTCAGCTAGGCTAGAGAGCCAGGCTCCTTCTCCTATAACCAGGCTCCTTCCAGTCTGTCTCCGTAGGTACTGACTTCCTGCCCAGCTCCATAATTGTTATCAGCCAGCCAAAGCCTGCCCTGGCAGCTGCTGCCTATGCAGCCTTCCTTGGGGAAAAGCTGTCCTGTGACGCCCTCTGGAGGAAGGAGGCTTCTTTTCATGTGCCACCAGCTGCACAGGCCCATCCTGGGCTCTGGGAACTGACTCCTGCCAGGCCTGGAGGAGCAGTAGAAGGTCTGCAAATGTCCCTTCTGGGACCCCAGGGTAGTCCTTCCCAAGTTTGCATCTGAAGTCCTAGGCGGGAGCTCTCCCTGGTTTCCTATCATTTCTAGACCTCTACCAGTGCTTTCCAGGGTGGCCCAGCTCAGCCTTCTGTTTTAAAAACCCTTAAGGCATTTCTCTTCTCGGCACCCGAAGCCCTCGAAGCCCTCCGTGAAGGCACTTAGATGGCCCTGGGTGGGGCTCACTTCCTACTGCGACCCACTCTCCATTACGGACGACAGACCTGGTACATAAGCAGAGCTACCAGATTTGTTTTCTACAGCTGCTCTGTCCGCGCCCACATTTCCCAAAAAGCTTAAAATGAGAAGGTTGCCAAGTTGAAATTGATGAATGTGTAATTAAATGTCTACAAAAGGTAACATTATGTCAACTGTCTTTGCAACTGGCCTCCCCAGTTAGCTATATATAACTCATTTGATATGCAAAGTGGGCGAATTTCAATGTGTATGATAGGATGTGGGAGTGGGGCCTTGGGAAAAAAAAAAAACAAAAAACAGTGCCCAGGGGCCTCCAAGGTCAAAAGCAATCCTGGCCCTTCCCACCCTCCGCCTTAGCCATCTAGAATCACTCACTGCTCCTCTCACTGACTCCACTCTCCCCAGATTCCAGGCTTTGTACCCGAGGCTCCTCTGCCTCTCCCAAGGCCTTCTAGTCTATACCCACCGCTCACCTTCTCTTTCCTGCCTGGCTGGTTCCTATGAATTTTGCAATAGACATTTCTGGAGTCACTTCCTCTGAGGTGACCCAGTCAGGACCCTCACTGTGAGCTCCTGTTTGCTCCCACACCTGAGAGTTACACAGCCACACAGGAAGCCCTGCACTAGCACCTTTCACCTTCCTGCTCATCTCTGCACTGGCTCGACTCATCCTGATGACTAAGGCTGCGTCTCACCGAGCCTCAATGTCCCCAGTATATGTATTCAGATCCTGGGTCCTAGGATCTAAGTAATGGCTGATGCATGTCCAAGGATAAAGGATGATAGATGATCAGTGGGTGAATAGATCAGTGGATAGGTTAGATGGGTGGATAGAGGGATGAGTCTATGGATGGGTGAATGGGTGGATGGATGGAGGGAGGGCAGGGGGAGGGACAGGGAGGAAAGGACAAATAGATGAATGTGTATGGGTGGGTGGATAACGGGTGAGTGGGTGGATAGATGATGGATGGATAAATGAGTGGGTGGATGGGTAGGTGAGTGGTGGATGGATAAATGGATAGATGCATAGATGAATCTATGACTGGATGGAGAAATAGGCAAGTGAATGAGAAGGATGGATTTAATGGATGGATGAATGGATGAGTTGATAGAGGAATGGATAGCCCTGTGTGTGTGTGTGTGTGTGTGTGTGTGTGTGTGTGTTTGAGGGTAGGTGGGTGGGTTGGTGGATGGGCAGAGAGTGGAAAGTTCCAGCACTGAGTATATAGGACAGAGGATTCATTGTCTCCTGGTATCTGAGTTTTCTCCCTTACGTACTGTCAACAGGCAACCTGGGCTCTTCTGCAAATGTGTCTTCCGGGAGCAGAAGTTCATGCTTTCACAACTTAGGTCATGACCTTGGCTGTGTTCCTTTTCTACATTGTGTTTGTATGACTAGAAGGAGCTAATTTTTTTTTATAAATCATAGAATTATAAGGGACTAAGCAGGACAATGGGTGGAATTTTGATAAAAATGACCCAGTCTGTTTTCAGACCAGGGCATAGGGATGAGGAAATATTATGGGATGAGAAAGAGATAAACTTGTCTGCTGTTGATGTAAGCGGGTAGATGATTGATTGTCTGCCATTGATGTAAGTGGGTAGGTGGCTTTGTTTCTAGTTTTGAATGTGTTTGAAATTTTACACAATACTTTTGCTCCCAGATGTTGCTAACTTTTTCTTTTGAGACAGAGTCTCATGTAGCCCAGGCTAATCTGAAATTCACTGTGTAGCCAAGGTTGTCCCTGAATTTCTGATCATCCTGTCTCCAACACCAAGTGTTGGGATTACAGGCATGCACCACCATGTTTGTTCTCCCCTCCCCAGAAGTATGCTAGGACCCAAGTAAACCTCACTCAGGGCCTATTCTTCCCTTCCAGTACTTCTAACCTGGACCTTGGCTTTTGAATAAAACTTCTTGCTATTTTTCTATCTCTGTGCACTTCTTCAACTCTATGAACAAGATGCCAAGAACCTGGCAACAGTCCAGACATAGACACCAGTAACTATTTCAGATCCACTCCCACGCTACAGTAAGCTTCTTCAATCACCTTTCACACAGCCATCTCCCTGGCTTTTCTGCTCAGCTCCTCTCACTAACCAGTCCTCTGGTCCCTTTGCAGAAGACATGGCTGCCATATACAATTTCACCTTTGCGTTAACACAGGAAATGGGTTTAACATAGTGTCCCTAAACAGGGGAAGGGGAGGGAGACTGAAAGCAGAATGAAAATGCTAGTTTTAATCAGGGAAAGAGCACAACTCACACAGTGTGATGTGGAAGGTGTATCCCCACCCTCTGGCAGTCATCAAATCAGGAAGGAAAAGCCACCCTTGACACATGCCAAGGTATCCTTAGCTTTTCCTTTCCCCAGACTTATGATGACATTTAGTCTAAGAGGCATCAGACCCATTAATACTCGCTTTAAAACTTCCTTCCTCCTTTAGAGAGAGTGGAAGTATGAACCACAGCAAATGAAATCCTGGAGTCTTATTGGGTCATTTTCCCTCTTTGCATTCTCCTTGGTACCCCAACAGCTTTCTCTGCACCCAGTCTATTCCTTTTCTATAATAGTAAATACCTATACAATGTATCAGTTTAGCCCTTTTGTTGTAGTTGTTGTTGTTGTTGTTGTTGTTGTTGTTTCGAGATAGGGTTTCTCTGTGTAGCCCTGGCTGTCCTGGAACTCTGTAGATCAGGCTGGCCTCGAACTCAGCAATTTGCCTCT
This sequence comes from Mus pahari, assembly GCF_900095145.1. Lineage (NCBI taxonomy): Eukaryota > Metazoa > Chordata > Mammalia > Rodentia > Muridae > Mus > Mus pahari. The sequence continues at coordinate 9,455,012 of NC_034595.1, read as the reverse complement.
GCCTCCCAAGTGCTGGGATTAAAGGCGTGGGCCAATACGCCCACCTGGCCCTAGTTTAGCCTTCTTTTGATACATTTGTATCATTGTATATGTATCAATATTATCAATCATTTCCTAACTTTGTTCCCCTTGGCGAATGCTTGCTGGGCTCCACACAGGCCCTGTCCATGCCACCCTTACTGTCTATCATTGGGATATCTCCGTCCCTCCTGTATGTGTTTCCATACATATTCCCTTGACTAAGGCAGCTCAGTCAGTCGATGGGTTCTCCAGGGAGGGAGTGAGGGTTGAAAAGAAAAAGATAACACTATAATATGACCCCAGTCAGTTATAAAGCTGAAGTGGTTTTTCCAGTCTGCTTTTGTATTATTCTCGGTACATACAAAGAATATGATCAGTCCTAAGTCATAAACAGAATCGCCAAGGAACAAATAAAGAATAAACAAAGTAGTCGAGGAACAAACAATAATCAAAGTAGTCAAACAAGGCAGTAAACAAAGTCCCCGAGGTCGCTGTGTTTAGGGTTTATCAGGATGACCATGATACAAGGAATACAATACATTCCTCAGCTGTATTTACCTTGAGCCTACAAGGTTGTCCTAGTCCAAGGTCAAATTCCGGCCAAATTCCTAGAAGTGGCCCCAAAAGCTCTCCCCATGAATTAAGGACTCTGATCTTCATATAAATGGAGAAACCAGCACCCTGTTAGTCAGCTGCTTTCCCTTATAATAATGTACTCAAGGTCAGCCGGCGATGGCCCATCCTTTGCCAGGAAAGTTGCTCAGGATTGAATACCGAACTTTACACATGCCAGGCAAGGATGACCTCCACACAACTTCATTCCAGGCCACATTTTCCTGATCCATTCATCACTCTGTAGACACACGCACTGCCTCAACTCTATCTCTGTGGGTACGAGTGCACAGTTATCTGTTTTGAATCTCTGCTTTTAAAACTTTTGGCGATCTCACCAGAAGTAGAATTGTTGGGTCGTGTACAATTCTATGTTTGAGTTTTTTAAAATAAATAAATAAGTAAATAAATAAATAAATAAATACTAAACCACATGCTATTTCTATAGCCGCTGTATCATTTTACATCCCCCCCCCCCAGTCTGTGCTAGGAATTTCTTCACATCCTTGCCAGTGTGTTATTTTCTTTCGATTTGTGCTGTTGCTGGGGACCTTCCTCTCTCCCTTCCTTTCTATTCCGTTGCCGTTGTTGTTTGTTTGTCGGGGGTTTTGTTTACTTTTTAGAGAGGGTCTCAATATGCAGTCCTGCCTAACAGGGGACTTTCCATGTTGATATCGTGCCTTGAATGTGAGGCAATCCTCCTGCCTCTGCCTCCCATATTCTGGGTTTACAGGCATGTATCACCCATCCAGCTACTGTAGTTTTGGAAATTGCTATTTTATTGAATGCCCAGCAGCATCTCGGTTCTATTATCTCCCTTGACATGATAAAAACTAAAGCCCCCATACTTTATTGAATTCCTCCACTGAAAACAGCTTGCTCACCAGTAGGGCTTGTGCCCACCAGGCAGGATGAGGCTGTGAGGAGTCCTCTCCTTGCGTCAGGAGCTCAAGTCCCCGTTTTGTCTCAGGTGACTCAGAGATCTGAGTCCTGCTGCTAGTCCCTGCCTGGGTTACTCCACAAAGAGCCAGGCATGTGTCTAGAGGGGAAGGCTACTAACTGGCAGTGGCCCTAAGTTCTACATGCAACCTCTGGAGAAATATGACACGAGACCCTGCAGGCAGCATGGCTCCTTGGCACTACAGCCCGAGAGGGTTATTTTCAACAGTACTGTCATTATGCCCTTTGGAACTGAGTCGAAATTCTTGAATGAATTTCCCTCGTGCTCTGAACCACAAGAATTTACTTCAGTCAGCGGTGCTGCATTACGGAGCTCTGTTTGGGACACAGAAGCTACCAGGGTATCATTTTAGTGAACTTGATGTATCCTTGATACGCAGTTGCTTAGAGACGGACATTTGTGTGAGGTCTACAGTGTCTTCCTTTTCCGTGCTTAAAATCAGAACGTTGTATCTGGCTGAGAGTATTCGTGGGAATGTAAAGCAGATGAAATTGGGATCATTCCAGGAAATCTCAGAGGCATGGACTCTGCAGAAAGGCATGGTAGTTTAAAGAGGCTCACAAATTCGATGTCATCTGGGAGTTCCTTTATTCACCATCTTCATCCCCAGTACAAGAGGGGACATACTGCAGGATTGGTGGGTCTTATTAACTCGATTTCAGCAGCCCAAATAAAAAACACAAATGTGTTAATTGGGGTTGGGGGATACCAACAAAAACAGTTTTACTTGCCGTGCACTGGTGATGCAAGCCTTTAATCCCAGCACTTGGGAGGCAGAGGCAGGCAGATTTCTGAGTTTGAAGCCAGCCTGGTCTACAGAGTGAGTTCCAGGACAGTCAGAGAAATCCTATCTCAAAAAACAAAACAAACAAAAAACATTCTTGTGTGCTGTCCCTTTTCCTGGCCCAATCTGGCCAAGGGTGCTGGTGAGAGTTGACCACTGTGCCTGCCTCAGCCTTTTCTATCCACCCATATGCCTGCACCTATGTGTAAAAACACACCGTTCTGGGGCTGGTGAGATGGCTCAGTGGGTAAGAGCACCCAACTGCTCTTCCAAAGGTGCAGAGTTCAAATCCCAGCAACCACATGGTGGCTCACGACCATCCTTAACAAGATCTAACTCCCTCTTCTGGAGTGGCTGAAGACAGCTACAGTGTACTTACATATAATAAATAAATAAATCTTTAAAACACACACACACACACACACCGTTCTGCTTTCTAAACACAATCACAATATCTCATTGTATACTATCTTACAGCTGACTGTTCTCATTTACTCTACATGGGAGCTTTTTCAAAGTCTCATTACTCAAGTCTGTCTGTCTGTCTGTCTGTCTGTCTGTCTCTCTCTCTCTCTCTCTCTCTCTCTCTCTCTCTCTCTCTGTGTGTGTGTGTGCGTGTGTGTGTGTGTGTGTGTGCATGTGTGTGTTTATGTACAGGTGTATGAGTGTTTATATATGTGTCCACATATATGTGGATCTGCATTCTTGATGTGTGCATATGTAGGCCAGAAGTAGATGTTTTCCTCAATCACTCTACTTTTATTTTTAAAGACAGAGCCCACCACTTTACCCAGAACTAATTCATCTAGACTTGCCGGGCGGCCAGCCCCAGTTACCCTCCTATCTCTGACCCCCATTGCTGGGAACTCGGGGTACCCTGTTAAGAACAGCTTCTCCATGAGTCCTGGGGCTCTGTCCTCAGGCACTTGTGCTCGCACTGCAAGCTCTTTCCCCACTGAGCCATCACCCCAGCTGCTAAACAGAGTGATGTTACGACTAACACATTTGTTTTATGGCTGCATAAGACTCTGTCATAGAGACCTTGAGGCTGACTTAACCACACCTCCAGTAGACCGACATCTAAGTTGTGTATATACTTTTGTGCTGCTGTGATTGAACACCCTGACAAGAGGGAACTTAGGAAAGGTTTACTTGGCTTGCAATTGAATTGCAGAAGAGTGGAGTTCATTGTGACAGGAAGACCCAGCAACAGTCAGGAAAGGCATGGAGGCAGAGGCAGGAAGCTGGCTGCTCACATTTCGTCTGCACTCAGGAAACAGAGAGAAAACAGGAAGTGCACCAGGATATAAAAAACCCCCAAAGTCTTTCTCCCGTGTCCCAGACTGCACTGTCAGCTGGGGACCAAATGTTCAAACACATGATCTTATGAGGCAAAATTATATTCAAGGTTAAAAAGATTACTGTCTGTTATTCACTATTACAGAAATGCTAACATGAAATGTTTAACCATTCTGCTTAAAATAGATATGGAAATATTTCTTTAAGAAGAATATATAAAAATGGTATTCAAAAATGATGAAGGCATTTTTTAGAAAGTCAAGTTGCCTTTAGGGAGGTAGTTTACCTTGGTCCTGGCTAACGCTCAACTATTTGCCTACAAATCCAACATTGCTGAATAGAGCACTGGTTGCAATGCCTGCAGGAATCAGATATTAATGTAAATGAGCTGAGATATGGGTATAAGTCAGTTAGGGGAGACCGGGGACAGGGTGAGCAGCTGGCCACTCTGCTCCTCTGTCTGCATGGCCTCTACTCCATTACAGCCAACCTTTAGGACATAGGACACTGTCTGACAAACACTCCATGATGACCTGAATCTTAAAATGTGAACTCTTGCCGGGCGTGGTGGCGCACACCTTTAATCCCAGCACTCGGGAGACAGAGGCAGGTGGATTTCTGAGTTCGAGGCCAGCCTGGTCTACAGAGTGAGTTCCAGGACAGCCAGGACTATACAGAGAAATCCTTAAAGGAGCTCTTCGAGCTCTCTCAGGCTTCTGTCCCTCCTGTTCTACCACCCTCAACGTATGACCCTCTTTCTCAGGCTCAAAAGACAGCTGTAGGGCCTCCAGGCAGGAAGTGGAGGGAGGACAAAAGATAAAATCATAATCCAGTTGAGCCTGTTATTTTCTTATCAGGAAAACAAACAAGAGATTCCCTGGAAGTCCCACCCACTATCCTCAGTGGTCTCCTGTAGCCCTTGAATATAGCACATCAGAGTTTCTTGGCTGCTTTCAGTCATTAGGGTCTTATTAGCACAGAAACAGGAGATCACATGGGGACTGAAGTGTCCCTCGGGCTGAAGATAGTCTTTTCCTTTCTCCCAGTGACAGCACATTTGTTTTACAGTGTTATCTTTTCCCTTTGGCAACAGGCCAGAGTCATATCAGCTTGAAAACTGAAACTATCCATGTGCTCACACTGTCAAATGTTCTAAGCACAGGGTCTGTGGAATACACAAGGTGAGTAAGACCCTTGGGTTCTACACCGTGGTCCTTTGTTCCAGAGCTGAGTGGCGGTGGGGGAGAAAGTGGAAGGTGGCGTCTTGTCCCACACTCCTCACAGGGCCCAGCACCCTTCCTTCTGTTTATTGTTATCTTTCTCTCTGAGTGTGTGTGTGAGTGTGTGTGTGTGTGTGTGTGTGTGTGTGTGTGTGCCTGCATGCACGCATGCACTCAAGCAGTGGCTTTATGTGAAAGTCAGAAGACAATTTGCTGGAGACAGTTCTTCCTTCCTCCATGTAGGTCCTGAGAATTGAACTCAGGTTGTCAGTCTTGGTGGCAAGCACCTTTACCCATAGCGTCATTCCACTGACTCCATTTTAGTGTCTGTTGATGCAACTGTTTGAAGCCTTTCATCTTTGTGTGTGTCTTTGTCTCTCTCTCTCTCTCTCTCTCTCTCTCTCCATGGACCTAGAGGTTGAAAGCTGTGCCTCTTATATCCATGCTATTGAGCAACATCTCTCCATCTGCTTTCTTACTTTTGACGTAAAAAAAATAGTTTATTGTAACATAAAGCACAAATACGGGAAATCCACAGAAAACAAATGTTGGTTTATTAAATTATAATATTCCACCTAGAAACTTATTCCACCTACAAGCATAGACCATTTTGAAAACATTAGTGTCTCAGCCTGGCGGGGTAGCTCTTGCCTGCCATCCCGACATTTAGGAGGCTGAGGGTAGGAGGACCACCATGAGTCTTCAGCCAGCCTAGGCTACAGGGTGAGTTTCAAGCTAGCTTGGGCTGTTACGGAGTGAGACATTGCCCATCCCTCAAAAGGGAGAGACAGGAGACATGGCTCAGTGGATAAGAGCACTTGCTATGCAAGAGTGAGGACCTGAGTTCAAATTCCATATACAAAAGCTAGGCATGGCTATACATGCCTGTAAGCCCAGGTTTGTGTGGGCACAGACAAGAAGATTCCCTGGGGCCTGCTAGCCACCCTCCTAGCTCCAGGTTCAGTGACAGAATGTCTCAAAATACAACAGAGAAGAACACCTAACATCCTCCTCTAACTCCTATCTCATAGATCTTTCACACATACACACACACACACACACACACAGAGTGGACTGAGCCAGATGAAAGTCAAGCTCTTACCCTAAGTGTAGCAGCATCCCATGAAAGCCAAGCTCTTTCTTACCCTAAGTGTAGCAGCATCCCATGAAAGTCAAGCTCTTACCCTAAGTGTAGCAGCATCCCATCGTGATGGAGCCCTGAAGTAGCATCACCTGGCATCTGGTGATGACAATGGCAACAGAAGCTGGACAGGCCAACTGTGTCATGTCCCCTCCCCTAGACCATCACTGTTGAGTAGGTCTTCCTGCTTCCCCATGTCCCACATCTGGGGAGAAGGTGAAGGCTGGGCATTCTGGGGTAAAGCCTCAGATGGGAAGTGCAGGGAAGGAATTTGGAGAATTAAATGAAGACTGCCATTTCCAAATATAACCAGGGCTGTGACCCAGGAACACCCCTGGAGTCCAGGTCTGTGATGTGCTAGGAACCCTTTCTAGAGACGGCACAGAGCCTGTCCTATGATCCTGTTTTTTCATTGTTGATTTTTAAAAAAAAAAACAAAAACATGCTGGGCGTAGTGGCGCACGCCTTTAATCCCAGCACTCAGGAGGCAGAGGCAGGAGGATTTCTTTTNTTTTTTTTTTTTTTTTTTTTTGCTTTTTTCGAGACAGGGTTTCTCCGTATAGCCCTGGCTGGTCTGGAACTCACTCTGTAGACCAGGCTGGCCTCGAACTCAGAAATCCGCCATAGGAGGCATAGGAGGATTTCTTAGTTCGAGGCCAGCCTGGTCTACAAAGTGAGTTCCAGGACAGCCTGGAAGGCTGCACAGAGAAACCCTGTCTTGAAAAACCAAAAATAATAATAATAATAATAATAAATAAATAAATAAATAAATAAATAAATAAAAAACAAAAAACATGTTTCACTCTGTATCTCAGGCTAGTCATGGGCTCACTATGTATCCCAGGCTGGCCTTAAACTCACATGTATCCTGCTTTAGCCTTCAAATACTGGGATTAAATATGCATATTATCCCTTCCCCTAGGGACATTGCAGGTGTGGCTGCTATGTCACGTGTGCATCAGTAGGTGGCAGAGAGGAGAGAGGCTATGTCTATGCTCAATGCTCAGACCTGTGAACTTCTGAATGATTAGTAGCATTCTAACATTACCTAAAAAAAAAAAAAAAAAAAAACCTAGCCTGAGACAAACACCAGTTCTGTGCCAGGGGTCCCAGACCCAGAACTAGCCTGAGATGACCACCAGTCTTGGTCCATGGCTCTGTAGCAGCAGGAATCTGTTACCACCAAAAGCCAGTTGGTCCTTCCTGGTCTGGGCTGCTGCTTGTCTGAAGGCTGTGCAGAACTGCTGGCTGTGGGAGAGCTGGCCTTGAGGACATGAGAACAGGAATGCTGACCCCATTCGTCGCTGGAGTCGCACATGAGCAGTCACAAGGCTATGAGCATGGAGAGCGGTCCCGATCCCTCGTCTCCCTTGTGGGAGTGTGGTTGAGAAAGAGATGCCCTCCTCCTTCCCCACCTCTCATGACCTACAGGTGGGAGACCTGGCCCTAGGGGTCATGAGAGCAGGAGAGCTGTCCCCGCCCCTCACCAGCTGTAGCACTTGGGAGAGCAGGCTCTGCACCTCGCCTGGGCAGCATAAGAGCTGACCCTGGTGGTGAGGGCGAGGGTGAGCCAGCCCCAAGGGTGTGAGCCTGGGAGAGCGAACGGGACCCTTCACTTACGTGCCATGTGTTGACATGGGAAAGGGAGCTATGCCACCCTCCTCTCTCCCTTTGCCACCATGGCAGGCAGGAGAGATGTGACTCAGGTTGTCAGAGCGAGTGAGAGAGCTGGCCTCGCCTCTCACCAGCTGCACTCCTCACTTGGGCAGCGCAGTAGAGCTGACCCTGAATGTGGGGCTTGTGAGTGAGCTGACACCATGGGCTTCAGTGTGGGAGAGCTGGCCCCGCCTCTTGCCTGGTTTGTGATGGTATTGGGGAGGAAGAGAGTCCCCTTCTCACCCTTTGACCTTCGCCACCCGTGCTGGGTAAGAAAGTTGACCCCAACAGGGTCGTGAGAGCAGGAGGGCTGTCCCCACCCTTCACCGGCTGCAGCAGGGACCTGCACCTTGCCTGGGCAGCAGGGTAGAGCGGCCCTGGTTATGGTTTTTGCTGGTGAGCCATCTCTAAGGGTGTGAAAGCGTGAGAGGCAGCAGGCTGACCAGCTCAGATAGCTCTCAGGCCCAGATCCAGGGCTTGGGACTGACCCACACCATCATCTACCCGAACGTCGATGAACAGCTGGAGTGCATGAAGGGGCTGGTCCTACAGATCCAAAGCTGCAGGATCTCCATGACACAAGGCAACAACAGGGTATATGAGAGGAGTCCCAGTGAGGATCCAGTATTGATAGAGTAGTAGAAGCCGGAGGCCTTATGCCAGACCAACAAGTCACTGTAATGAACATGTGCAGGCAAAGAAGTGTGGACCATAGTGTATATTGTGGGACACAGCATGATACACTAAGGCTTCTATGATGAGATTTTTTTCCCTCTGTTGGGGGTAGAAGGAGGTTTCGAGGGCAGAGGGCAGATATTAGGTGAAGGGGTTCATGATAGGAAATTCCACCTCTATCAATTATCAATTATGTTGGTTTATCTGTTTGCTTTTTTTGTTTGTTTGTTTGTTTTTGTTTTTTTGTTTTGTTTTGTTTTTTGAGACAGGGTTTCTCTGTATAGCCTTGGCTGTCCTGGAACTCACTCTGTAGACCAGGCTGGCCTCGAACTCAGAGATTCACCTGCCTCTGCCTCCCGAGTGCTGGGATTAAAGGTGTACGCCACCATGTCCAGCTGTTTGTTTTTAAGGCACAGTCTGTAATAATAGCTCAGGATGGCTTTAAATTTGCTATGTAAGCCGGGAGTGGTGGCGCACACCTTTAATCCCAGCACTCGGGAGGCAGAGGCAGGCGAATCTCTGAGTTCGAGGCCAGCCTGGTCTACAGAGTGAGTTCCAGGACAGCCAGGGCTACACAGAGAAACCCTGTCTCGAAAAACCAAAAAAAAAATTTTTTTGCTATGTAGCTGAGGATGATCCTGAACTCCTGGTTTTCCTGTCTCCTTATCTTGAATACTGAGATTATGGCTGTAAACTACCACCTCTGGGTTATGTGGTACTAGCTGAGGACTAAACCCAAGGAGGGCTCTGTGCATGTCAGGCAAGCACTCACCAACTGAGCCCCAGCCCCAATTAATCTTCAAGTACTTAATTATCTGTTCCACAGTGCTTTTTTGCTTAAAGTAACCAGCGTGTTATAACTGAAGCTGAGAGGCCAAATCTTTTTAAGTTCAGACTCCATTTTAGAGAACCTGACCTAAGTTTGAACTCAGGTAGACTAACAGGCCGGTACCTAGCATTAGTTTCCAAGTTACCCCCCAACAGAACCGGAACCTAGCTCCAGTCTCTAGGCTAACAACAAGACCTGGGTCTCCAGGTTACATCCCCAACAAGACCAGCATCTTCAGGTTATTACCCCAACAGACCTGCACCTCCAGGTTACAAGCCCACCCCCTGCCTAACGACCACCAATGCAGAGGGAAGCAGAAATTCAGTTTATGATATGACTCCCAGAACCAGCCAATTATGTTAAAGGCCATGGTTGCTCTCCAATTAGATGCTTAAACACCCCCCCCACACACACACACACACACATACCTGTTTGTAGCTTTCTATAAAGCCCTGCCCCATAAATATTCAGGGCTCCTCATCACCAAAACCATCCTATGAGAGTGGTGTTGAGGGACCAGAGTTAGCTCAAATAAAAAGACCCTATTATGATTGCATCAGATGGGCGCCTGTCTGTTTTGAGGGGATCGCTAACATTTCCCTGGCACTACAAAGCCATATACATGCTACTGGATTAGAGAAGAGCTGTTGTCGGGATTTTATTAACCAAGATTACGTGGAATTTTCTCACTAAAAGAAAGAGTATGAGCTAAACCTGCTCCTGTAGGCCTGTAAACCTAGCTACTCAGGAGCCTGGGACAAAAGGATTGCAAGTCCCATGCTTCCTGGCTTTGGAGTGAATTCAAAATCAGCCTAGGAAACTTAGCAATGTTGTATCCCAAAATTATATATATATATATATATATATATATATATATATGCTTCAGATAGCTTAATGGTAGAACATGTGAGTGCCATGTTTGATCTCCAGTGCTTCAAACTAAAGGAGTATGAACTCACAGAATACTAAAGCAGACATTTTTCCTAATCCTAATTCTATTACGGATTGCGTGGAGATTCTAAAGGTGTCATGAGCACACTGCTCACCCTAGCACCTGAAACAGAAATGTCAATCTGTTTGAGGCTAGCTGCCATTCTTAACCCTACACCCATGGCAGACTTTACTAGTCAATCACACACTCCTTTGTCTAAAGACCAGGTATTGGCACGATCTATTTTTGTCCAGCTCAAGTGGCCACTTTCAGTTAATTGGACTGGGAGGCCAGACTAAAACAATTTAGCCATGCCTGCAGAAAACAAAGATGAGTCTGGAAGCGCCAACCCATTTAAAAGGCTCGGTTACTGCTTTGCCTCATGAGCGCTTGTAAGCACGGATCTCCGCTTTAGAGGGACCCGGTGACTTTGTCAGCATGGACTTGATCTCAAGCAGCTTCTCCATTATCAAGAGCTGGAGTCATGTGAGTGATGATATTACAGGATACGAAGGGGTGACAAGGAGGTATACCTAAAGCATCAAAAGGGATGAGTGTGTTCTTGTGGGAGCTGGCAGCCCAGCATCTTGGAGGATGTCTGAGCTTTAAAACTGTGGTAACGTGGGGATGGGAAGAGTGGAAGGGCAGATGACTTGGCAAATACCCAGAGGGCAAAGCAAAGGATGGCGGTGAATGGAGTGGAGAGGAGGTGGCTCAGTCTAGCTAAGAAACAAAAAAAACAAGTGGAGCAAAAAAACCCACTAAGGTTTGAAGGCCACCTGTCCTTCCATAGTGGAAGGCTACCTTACCTCCGATGGTTCAGAGCCTTGAATACCTGACTTAGGGTGAAGGCCAATACTCTGTAGAGAAAGCGAGGGTGGGAGATCTTGAACAGAAAGTGTGGTGGCCACACATGCACTGAAGGCTTTGTAGTTGACTGTTAAAGCAAGAGTCTAGAGGGTCGCCACAGGGCATGCTGTCACAGAGTCTGTCCGAGTGTAGCAGCCTAGCTCTAGTCTGCAGACTGAAGACATTTTGAAATTTTTTGTTAAAATCTACTAAAATTTATCACCCTAACTTTTTTTTTTTTAAAAAAAAAGACAGGGTTTATGTATTCCAGACTGACTTCAAACTTGCAGTTAGCCAAGGACGACCTTGAACTCCAAATCCTTCCCATTTCACCTCAGGAAGACTGAGGTTATAGGCTAGTACCACCAAACCCTGATTATGAGGTTTTGAAGGTTGAACCTAAGGCTTCGTGCATGCTAGGCAAACATTCTACCTGCACCTCTAGTTGGGTTCTAACCATTTCAACGTTCACAGCTAGTGACCTCAAGTGCACAACTGTCAGCACCGTCTACCTCCAGAGTACAGGCTTCTCAAACTGAACTCTGTCCCCACAGTTTCCTTTCTCCCTCAGATCCCCAGGGATCCTTATCTTCCTTGTTTTTATGCAGTTGACTATTCTAGAGAGCACATAAAATGACAAAGGACTTTGGACTAGTGCAAAGTGATTAGTATTCAAAAGCTGGGAGGACTTGAAAGGATCCCGAAGAATAGGGAACAAGTTGAGAAAGTGAAGTAAGAAAGTATCAAGTACTCAGTAGGGCTTATCTTCACTTCCCCTCTCCCTCCCACCACGCGGACCAGAAGCTTGCAGGCTGGGCTTGGGAGCGATTGTAAATTACAAAGAATCGTCCAGGGGGTTGGGGAACAGAAAAGATCATTAGAAGGAACAGGCAGGCTGAAGTCGGTCAACAACAATGGTTTACTGGCAGAGAAGACAGGAGAATTTGCTGGAAATCACAGGTGAAAGCCAGTTCATGTGATAAGAATGCTGGCAGCCCTGCCCATGCGGATGGTCCCTTAGCATAGCCAATAGGCAGCGCCCTAGTAGGAGCAAGGAAATGGGCTTAATGCTGAACTCTTTGGCCATGGAGAACTGCCTTGAGGGTTTAGTTCCAAGGGGAAGACTCCAGAATTACAGCTAAGAGGCTACATTGTTAAGCAGTGCACTAGCTAAAGTACAGTGGTTGTTGAGACGATGCTTGGGGAACATAATTACCTAGAGTGAGGACTGGCCAGGTTACTGATGCTGTCTTGAGTTTTGCAAGGTTGTGTTGTATATGTCCTTGCTGATGTGGATGTACTTGCTAGTGTGTGTGGAAGCTGGGGGAAGTCGGTCTTGGGTGTCATTCCTCAGAAACCAGCCATCTTGGGTTTTTGTTGTTGCGTCTTTTCTTTTTAGACAGGCTCTCTCACTTTTATCAGAAACTGTCGTTTTAGCTAAGCAAACTGGCCAGAGAGCTCTAGGACATCTGTCTCCACTTCCCCAGCACTGGGGAAGCACCTATGCACTCTACATTTTTTTTTTTTTAAGATTTATTTATTTGTTATATGTAAGTACACTGTAGCTGTCTTCAGACACTCCAGAAGAGGGCATCAGATCTCGTTACGGATGGTTATGAGCCACCATGTGGTTGCTAGGATTTGAACTCCGGACCTTCGGAAGAGCAGTCGGGTGCTCTTACCCACTGAGCCATCTCACCAGCCCTGCACTCTGCATTTTTATACTCTGGGTTCTGGAGATGGAAGTCAGTTTTCATGATGTTTGGTAAAGCCCTTTCTTAGCCGAGCTATCTCCCCGGCACCAGACTGTTCTTCATGCTGGACGAATTGTCATCATCTAAAATGGTGGTTCTCAACCTGTGGGTTGTGACCCATTTAGGGGTCAAATGATCCTTTCACAGGGATCTCCTGAAACCACCTGAAAACACAGATATTTACATTACAATTATAGCAGTAGCAAAATTACAGTTATGAAGTAGCAACAAAAATAATTTTATGTTTGGGGGTCTCCACAACATGAGGAACTGGATTAAAGGGTTGCAGCTTTAGGACAGTTGAGAATGATTGTTCTGGAAGCTCTGAGAGATACATAGTCTCTCATTCCTTACCCCTAGATGGCTGAGAGCCAGGATTCCTCCTCCTCCTCCTCCTCCTCCTCCTCTGCCTCTTTTCCTTTTTCCTCTTCCTCTCCTCTCCCACTTCTTTTTCTTTTTTCTTTTTTTCCTTTTTTATCAAAACATAGTCTTGACTGACCTTGAATTCATTCCTGCTTTGGCCTAGAGTCTATGGATACCACCAGGCCTAGATGAGAGTCTACATTTCTATAAGATGTTTGGATGATTTACAGGTACCTTGAATATAAGGCATAACATCTTTTCTGTGGTTTTCTATTAAAACACACATTCCTGACCTCATCTTTGGGCATCTTATGAGCTCCCAGGAGGGTCTATGCTAGGCTGTAATTAGCAAACCCATTCGATAACTTGACTGAACACTGGGATTACCCAGACATCTTTAACTTATGCAGTGTTTGATCTCATTCTCATCCTCAAAATTCTTATTTAAAGGGTCTGCTGTGAGGCCCATCCAAGCTCTGGCATTGCTAAAGCCTTCCTGACTGGTTGTCATGAGCACCCAGACACCCCAAAGCAGAGGTTATCTGTGGGTGGCCAAAAGTAGTCAGCACATCTAGTTAGCCCTACCCACACAGGGTCTCATAGTTTGCCTGCCAGCATTTAAACATGGAAATTTCATATAAGTATACATACAAACACCTAGATCTCCAATTCCTCCTTTAAAATCCTAAATCAAGGACCCCAAACTCCTGCACCTTCATGGCTACCATGAGCCAATATGACCGAGCCACTGCCTTCAGAAGCCCTGCTCACCTGAGTCCCCACTGATATCTTACCCCTACAGTTGCCCCAGTAGGCACTAGTATGTCCCAATCCCGATTGGACCCTGGAAGCAGGCACTGAACCATCTCCATTGGATTTTGCCTTTCATTGGCTCTGCTGCTTGGCTAGAAGACAGACAATTCTTTCCAAAATTGGGTTTCAGCTTTTTGAATTACACAACAGCCAGTATGTTGCAAATCTGGGTATCTTGCCCATACGCCTTTATCTTAGATTTGTTACAACTTGCACAGCATTGTTCTACAGGAGCTCGTGAATGTCCAAAGATAAATTATGATCCCTTGTTTGAAAACCATATGCACCACTTGGTGAATCAATACCTGGCCAGCTTTGGCCTTTCTTTCTTTCTTTTTTTTTTTTTTTTTTTTGGTTTTTTTGGTTTTTTTCGAGACAGGGTTTCTCTGTATAGCCCTGGCTGTCCTGGAACTCACTCTGTAGACCAGGCTGGCCTCGAACTCAGAAATCCGCCTG
>NC_034595.1:9434445-9439798 GCF_900095145.1 Mus pahari | reverse complement strand
CTGTCCTGGAACTCACTTTGTAGACCAGGCTGGCCTCGAACTCAGAAATCCACCTGCCTCTGCCTCCCGAGTGCTGGGATTAAAGGCATGTGCCACCACACCCGGCTCCAACAGTGATTCTTAAGATGTTGCATTGGTCTATACAAACTTACTCCTTTGCTGGAAGGAGTAGGATGGTCCCTAAGTATGTGCAACCATGAACATTGTTATTAGTAGGATGGTCCCTAAGTATTTGTATCCATGAACATTGTTACTAGTTGAGCCTCTAGGCTTGAAAGCCGGCATAGTAGTCAGCAGAATTCCGTTTCTGTCACTTTATGCCCTGGCTCTTGTTTTCATCTTGCCTCTGCCTACACAGCATCAGACTCCCAAATGGCCTCCCCATTTCTTCTCCTTCAGACTCACTCATCTTCCATACTGTAGCTACAGACAGCAATCATCTCCATGCCTGTACACAGGAACAACCTGGAAAACTAAAGTAATTTGTGGGTGATGCCATGCCCTGCCTGGGAACAGTTCAGTAAAGCCCATAGAGTTTGGACGCTATCCTTCAACTTTCAGAAAGACTTATTTCAATTCCACATTAGAATCCCTCCGAAAGGCATTCGAGACTCCTTATATGGGGACACAGTCAAATTATTAGAGTCTGTGAGAGCGGGACCCAGGCATCTAGGCTAAAGATTTTTAGGAAACTCTTACATGTCATGAAGAATGAGACCTTGGCTGAGTGTGGGGACAAAAACTTGTGATCCCAGCATTTGGGAAGCTGAGGTAGGAAGGGTAAATTTGAAGTCAGCAGGGATCGTAATAAGGCTCTTGTTCTTTTTTGGGGGGAGGGGCATTTATTTATTTACTTACTTTACATCCCAACTGACCAGTTTCCCTTCACTCCTCTCCTTCCTCCTATCTCCCTTCCTTCTATCCCCCTTCCACCCCACGCCCTATCCACTCTTCTGTTTCTCCTCAGAAAAGGGGGGGCCTCCCACAGACATCAGCCAGCCTTGGCATGGCAAGTTGCAGGAAGACTAGGTGCATCTTCTCCTACTGAGGCTAGAAGAGGCATCCCAGCATGGGGAAAGGGTCCCAAAAGCAGGCAACAGAGTCTGAGAGAGCTCCTGCTATTAGGAGTTCCACGTGAAGACCTAGCTATGCAGCTGTTACATATGTGCCTAGGTCAGTCCCATACATGCTCCCTGGCTGATGGTTTACTCTCTGTGAGCCCATATGGGGCCAGGTCAGTTGATTCTATAGGTTTTCTTGCGGTGTCCTTGACTCCTCTGGCTTCTGCCATCCTTCCTCCCCCACTTCCACAGAATTCCCCAAGCTCCACCTAGTGTTTGCCTGTGGGTCTCTGCATCTGTTTCCATTGGTTGTGGGGATGAAGCCTCTCTGATGAAGGTTATGCTCGGCTCCTGTCTACAAGTATATTTATTTATTTATCTATTTATCTATTTATCTATTTATCTATTTATCTATTTATCTATTTATCTATTTATCTATTTATTTATTTATTTTTGGTTGTTTGAGACAGGGTTTCTCTGTGTAGCCTTGGCTGTCCTGGAACTTGCTCTGTAGTGTAGACCAGGCTGGCCTTGAACTCAGAAATCCACCTGCCTCTGCCTCCCGAGTGCTGGGATTAAAGGCGTGCACCATCATGTCCAGCTGCAAAGTATCTTTAACAGTAAGACTCTGTCTCAAAATCAACTCTTAGAAAGGAGGGGCCAGCGTAGCTTATATAAAACCTTGTTTCTAACACCAGCCCCTCCCCCCAAAATTAAATCAACCGGAAAGCAATCAAATAATAAGACTCACTGCTCTTCCCTCCTGTGTGAAGAGGACAGAGTGAGAGAAAAATTACTAAGAAAGAAAGGGGACAGTTTAAGAGACTGGTATAGGGCTGGAGACCTCTAATTAAAAAAATGAGGGCTGGAGAAATGGCTCAGTGGTTAAGAGCACTGACTGCTCTTCCGGAGGTCTTGAGTTCAAATCCCAGCAACCACATGGTGGCTCACAACCATCCTTAATGAGGTTGGATGCCCTCTTCTGGTGTGTCTGAAAACAGCTACAGTGTACTTACATATAATAAATAGATAAATCTTTTAAATAGAGAGAGACTGGTATAGCTGGCCATGTAAGAGATGCTAAGACAGAAAGTAGGGTAAGCTGGGTGCTGCTGACATGGCCAGGGGTGAAAGGTGGGAACACAATCAGGAATACCAGCTAGGAACCGGAGAGATGAAGACATACAACATTGAACTCTGCCTACCACACATGTGTACAGACACACAACAACAACGACTAGAAGAACTTGTTAAAACAGAGTAACAGTGGGTCCTTCCTGCACCACCTCTCTCTTTCTCTTGGGCCCATGGCACCGGCAAGATGGGTAAGTGTCGTGGTCTCTGTACTGCCCGGAAGCTCCACAGTCACCGATGGGACCAGAAGTGGCATGATAAACAGCCCTAAAGGCCAATCCGTTTGGGGGTTCCTCTCATGCAAAGGGAATTGTGCTGGAAAAAATAGGGGTTGAGGCCAAACAGCCAATTTCTGCCATCAGGAAGTGTGTCAGGGTGCAGCTCATTAAGATTGGCAAGAAGATCACAGCCGTTCATGCCCAATGATGGCAGCCTGAACTTCATTGAGGAAAATGATAAAGTTCTGGTTGCTGGATTTGGTCGAAAAGGTCATGCTGTAGGTGATATTCCTGGAGTCTGCTTTAAGGTGGTTAAAGTGGCCAATGTTTCTCTTTTGGCTCTATACAAAGGCAAGAAAGAAAGGCCAAGATCATAAAATTTGACAATGGAAACACAGTAATAAATTTTCATATTCTGAAAAAACAAAACAAAACAAAACAGAGCAACATTAAACAGTGACTAGTGCTAATGCCAGCCACTCCTGTCCCAGGGCAGGAACAGAAGAGCAGTTCACAGAGAAGGGAACAAAACCTGAGCCATCACTTGACTCCCTCCCATCTGTGACTGTTACTGTGGTTACTATGTCTGACATGTTCGTTCAAATACTTTAAGGTCCTTTCCATAGTCCCTGAACCCATCCTACCATCCATCCCTCTTCTCCCCTGGTTCAGGGATACATCTGAATTTGAAAAAGAATTGAATTCTATATGGTCCAATAAACACTAATTATTAGGCTGCATGTCTGCCTCCCCGAGGGGATGCCCGAGCAGAGCATCGCTTAAATGCCACTGAAGTTCAAGATGGGGGGGGGGGGACACAGTCCATCTTTGCACAGGGGCTGGGGTGGATGCTGTGGTTCTTAATCTCCTGTGTACCCAGATGCTGCTAGGGACCAAGAGGAGCTGGGAAGAGGATCTGTAGACCCGCACTTCCCCTACTTGCCAGGCAGAAAGGGGATGGCTGAGCCCAGGACAGGGCAGAATCCAGTTTAGCTCTGAGTGAGTGTCAAAAGTAAGTAGGGGCTGGAAGAGAGGCTTTCTCCCTGAGAATTAAGAGTGGATCTTTGAAACAGGCATGCCTTTAATCCCGGCACTTGGGAGGCAGAGACAGGCGGATTTCTGAGTTCGAGGCCAGCCTGGTCTACAGAGTGAGTTCCCGGACAGCCAGGGCTATACAGAGAAACCCTGTCTCAAAAAAACAAACAAACAAACAAACAAAAAAAAAAAACAGAGGAAAGCCTCCCCTCCCCCCACTCCCTCCATGGCAACCCTTGCTTGTCCAAACTGCTTTGTTGTTATGGTGGATGTGAATGCATAAGCCTTACTCAGGGTAAATGGGATTCAATACCTTTTGTAGGATGGGATGCCCAGGAAGGAAAGCTCACTGGCTAAATACTCAGGGTCTATCTAGATACCTCATTAGCATGGATAACGCTAAGATTTTATGCTACTTGACCAGTTGTCATGGCCCTCTCAATGGAGTGTCACGGTTATGTGTTCCAGGACAGGCACCTGGCTGGGAACTGGTTCTCACACCTGCCACTCTCAATTATGAGAATTCCCAGGGTTCTGAACCTGCTTCAACCTTACCATGTCCTCTGTCTGGTGGCATGGTCCACTCGCCCCACAACTAAGAATCCCAGCCAATTTCACGGACCTGAGATTAAGAGTTCAGCTTGGTTCTAAAGGCTTAAAAACAGTGTCAGAGGATGGAAGTACCTCCCCCAGGCCCTCCAGAGGGTTGGTAGCAGAGTGACAGAGTTAGAATCATGGGCCCCTGGGAACACTCCACTACGTCCTTTACTATAGTGGTGGACATGGTATCTCCTTGTGGCAGAATCCAGTACAGGGCTCAAACCTCCAGGGCATTTAGCACCCCAGAGGTGATTTATAAAGCATGTTAAAGAGATAAACACTGTTTCAGAAATATCTGAGATCTGAGAAAATGGAAATCCTTATGTAGAAGGTGAAAGGGGGCCAGGGATCATCAATATTGGAGTGTTCATTTGAGCATGCTATTTGGTAAAACAAACTGATTCCCACACAAAAGTATATTTTCTGAAACAATTGGCTTTGCCTACCCTTGCTCAGTCTGACAGCCACCAATAGACCAGTTAAGAAATAATATGTCAGGCTGGAGAGATGGCTCAGTGGTTAAGAGCACCAACTGCTCTTCCGGAGGTCCTGAGTTGAAATCCCAGCAACCACATGGTGGCTCACAACCATCCGTAAAGAGATCTGACGTCCTCTTCTGGTGCATCTGAAGACAGCTGCAGTGTACTTAGATATAATAATAAATAAATCTAAAAGAAGAAAAGAAAAGAAAAAAGAAATAATATGTCAGGGTACCGAGTCTTACACAGAGGTCCTTGACATCCATTTGGAGTTGAATTTTGTGCAGGATGAGAAATAAAGGTCTATTTTCATTCTTCTACATACAACCAACCAGTTTTGACCAGCACCACACCATTTTTGGATGCTGTCTTTTCTCCTATGTGTATGTTTTGGCTTTTTTTTTGTCAAAAATCAGGTGTTTACAGGTGTGTGGACTTATATCTGGGTCTTCAATTCTATTCCATTGAGCAACGTTTCTGTTTTTATGCCAATACAATGGCAGTTTTGTTACTATAGTTCTATCGTACAATGAGAACTCTGGGATAGTGATTCCCCCAGCAGATCTTTTGTTATTCAGGATTATGTTAGCTAAACTTGGTGTGTGTGTGTGTGTGTGAGAGAGAGAGAGAGACAGAGACAGAGACAGAGACAGAGACAGAGACAGAGAGACAGAGAGACAGAGACAGAGACAGAGAGACAGAGAGAGACAGAGAGAGTGGGAGGTGTATGTGTATGTTTGTATGTGTGTGTGAGAGAGAGTATTGTGTGGGGGGGTGTATGTGTTTGTGTGTGTGTGGTGTGTGTGTGTGTGTGTGTGTGAGAGAG
>NC_034595.1:9427889-9433969 GCF_900095145.1 Mus pahari | reverse complement strand
TAGCTCTCTTCAGACATACAAGAAGCGAGCATCAGATCCCATTACAGATGGTTGTGAGCCACCATGTGGTTGCTGGGAATTGAACTCAGGACCTCTGGAAGAGCAGTCAGTGCTGTTAACCACTAAGCCATCTCTCCAGCCCCTCAATTTGTTTCTTAAATGGCTTAAAATTTGTAATATATAAGTTTTTCACATGCTTTATTAAAGTTTGTGAAAGTATTGTTTCTCTGATTTCTTTCTCAGGATATTTATCATTTGTATACAGGAAGACTACTGATTTTTGTGTGTTAATTTCGTTAACTGCTGCTTTGCTTAAAGGATTTATCAGCTAGAAAAGTTTCCTGGTTGAGTCTTTGGGGTCTTTGATGTATAAAATTATATCACCTGCAGATAAAGATATTTTGAGTTCTTCCTTTCCTATCTGCATTCCTTGATCTCTTTCAATTTTTTTTCAATTGCTTTAAGGCTTCAAGTATAATATTGACTAGATGTGGAGAGTGGACATTCTTCTCTTGCTCCTGTTTTTAAAGGAAATGCTTTGTGTTTATCTCCATTTAGGTTGATATTGGCTCCAGTCCTTGCAGTAAACTGTCTTTATTGTGTTGAGGTGTGTTCTATATATCAATAGTCTCCCTAGGACTTTTATCTGGAAGGTTGTTGAATTTTGTGAAAGACCTTATCTGCGTCTAATGAGATGATCATGTGGGTTTTGTCTATTTTATGGGATAGATTACATTTATTAAACCATCCCTGAATCTCTTGGATGAAGCCAATTTGATCATGGTGGAAAACCCTTTGATGTGTTCCTCTGGGGCGTGGGGGTGGCCTGTGTGTGTGTGGGGGGGTGATGTTTCTGGTTGTTTTGTTTTTAAAGAGAAAGAGCATGAACTTTGGTAAGCAGGGAAGGGGATAGCCTGCGGGGGGGGGGTGTGTGAACAAATATGATCAGATACAGTACACAGATACATTAGTTTCCTTTCCAATGCTGTGATAAACACCATGATCAAAAGCAGCTTATAGAAGACTGGGTTTATTCTGAGTTTCTGGTTCCAGACAGAGTGTATAATGGTGCAAGAGGCACGACAGCAGGTGGCCAGAGCAGGAGACTGATAAACTTATCTTCAACTATAAATGTGAAACATTGAGAGTGAACTGGAAGTAGGGCATGGCTATAAACTCTCAAAGCCTACTCTCTAGTAACAAATTCCTTCCCAGCACCGCCCCATCTCCTAAACATCCCCAACTAGACAGTGAGTATTCAAATACCTGATCCCATGGGAGACATTTCTCATGTTTGCTATACCTCAGGTGCACAAAGTCCTAGGATGGATGTTCAGATTCACATAAAACCAGGCAGTGTGGCACATTACCAAAATCCCAGCACTCAAGAGAGGGACAGGCAGGAGCACTGGAAAGTTCAAGGTCATTCTTGACAGTTAGAGAGTTCAAGGCCAGTCTGAGATATATGGTCTACAGGAGAAAGTTTAAGACAGACAAAGAGTCATGATCAATTCTACAACAAATGTTTAGGTTAATTGTGTCCTCTTTCTTCATGTCCCCTTCCAGTAAGTAACAAGACCAGACTGGTGACTTTGGGACTCTTCAAACCAATGGCTTGGCTAACCTGTGCCATTTACAGCTACTGTAAATTCTTTCTCCAAACACAGAGAACTCTTGCTTGTCTGTCTGACGCCTGACTCTATCCTCCAGGCAGAAGTAATTAGCGATTGAGGCTGGATGTAGGGAGTTTTGAAAGGATTCCATTCTCGTGTTATGTTAGTTCAAAACACATTTCCGTATAAGCACATGCATCTGTCTCTACGCTCTCTCTGAAAGAGCCACTGCTGATAGCTTCTTGGCAAGGTCACTGAGCAGGCGGCCCACTTTCCAACGCTCACCTCACCCAGGAGTGAGACCTGGAACACAATCAGCCTAGTAGACTACACACTGTTGGTTTGTATGTGCACCGCCCTGTTCCGCTTTCAAGATGTTTCCCAACAAATTGTGTCACTGAACCTTCACTGAGGTGTATAAGTGATGCTGCCTACCATAGAGAAAAGACATCTGGGATTAGGGCAGGCTAAGTGATGTAGCTCAAATCACACAGTGGTTACTAGCATACCTATATCACCTATCAAGGTGTCTTGACCCCAATAGCTAATTTCTTACTTACCATTGCTCATTCATTCATTCATTCATTCATTCATCTGTCTGACAGGCATTTACTGAGAACATCATGCAAAAGTACTGTGCCAAGTTCTGAATATTCAGTGATGAGTGAGACATGGCTCAGTCTTTGGTAACTCAATCTGATGAGTAAAGACACAGAGCTACCCAGTGTGTGGGAGAGTATAAGTAATGTGCTTTGGAGAAAGAGGGGAAGACGGAGAACTATGCCAGGGGTCTTAGGGACGCCTCAGAGAGGCAATATAAAGAGAGAAGGAGAAGCAATAGAGAGACCTAGGGGGGTGGCTCAGTTGGTAGTGTATGGCACACAAGCATGAGACCGTGAGTTCAGATCCCCAACACCCACATAAAAACAAGGATGTGGCAGAAAGCACCTGGAATCCCTTCATAGAGAGGTGGAAATTCAAGGATCTTCATGGCTTGGTACCAAGCAGCCCAGATGAACTGACATGTTGGTAAGCTCCGGGATCAGTGAGAGATTCTCTTTTTTTGTTTGTTGGTTTTTTGTTTTGTTTTGTTTTGTTTTTGTTTTTTTGTTTTTCATTCTGAGAGAGATTCTCTTATAAGGTGGATCACTGGCAAGATGTCTCAACAGACAGAAGTTGCGCCAAGCCTGACAGCCTGAGCTTAATCTGTAGGACCTACATGGTGGAAGGAGAGCATCGACTCCCAAAAGGGGTCCTCTGGGCTCCAAATGTACATCGTGGTATCCATGTCCCACCCAGCCACAAATACATAAATACATACATACTTATGTATACACACATACATTCATGTAATCTAAATTTTAAAAGAGAAGATGGAAAGTAATAGAGGAAGACTCCTAGTGTCAGTCTCTAGCCTTCACACACACACACACACACACGTGTGCATACATGTACAAGGATATTGCAGGAAGAAAGAATGGGATGAATGGGATACAAATGGTCCAGAGGCATAGATCCATAACACATTTCAGGAGACATCAAAAACCCCAGTATGGCTAAACATGAGCATGCATGGTGGAGAGCAGAGGATCAGGGGGTGGAGGAGCTAGTGGGCACCTGATGATTCAAATCTGCATATCCAGTAGAGCTGGATTTGATCCAGCAGGTACTGGGCTGCCAAGTCAACTGTGTGGACATTCCTGATTTTCCTGTTCAGTTTGAAGCATGTTTGCCGCTTCTTGATAACAGTCACCTCCACAGTCTGACTGTCTCCTCCTCGTGGCGCATGTTTGATCTGACCCAGTTATTCCACAGCATTGCTCAATCTGAGCCTAGCTTCCACAGAGGCAGTGAAAGATGAGGAGGGTGAGGGAGAAAAGAGATGGTTAAGCAATCAAGGAGGCTCCACCGGGCTGTGGCTAACAAGGGTGAATGTGAAGTTCACGTCCTCAGGATGATGTCTGTCGTCCTCTCTGGCAGGATTGGAAGTGCTCCCCCCACTGACTGAACATACGCCTGGGACTGCACAGAAGTGTGTCATCAGCCACATGTTAAAGAGTGTAGGGGCTGTCCCTGGAAGGAGCTCAACTTCTGGCCAGCAGCGTTTTCTTGTCCCTAAAGCTTTCCCTAGTCACCAAAAGTCCATGGGTTTCCTATTGCCCCCAAGTAATAGGGACTGGAAGGCAGGGCTATTCGGGTAGGAGATGTAAACAGAAGGCAGTTCAGCATCCTTCTTGCTTTGCCTTTGTTTATAGTTATTCAAGTATAACATACGATGACCAGCAACTTGCCCAACCCCTTAAAGGTTTGAATATCTTACATCCCAACCAGGACCCTTGAGAGCATTCCATTACTCAAGAACAGCAAGACACCAGCCAGAAAGTGTGCCTCTTCTGAGTACACCAGGAAATACAGCCAAATCCAGGACCTCATAAGACCTTGTATGATTCACCCAAGAGCCTGAGGGTAGGCCTTGCCACCTCCGTGTATAGTTTTGGAGACATGTGGGTGGGTTTCCTCTTAGCCAGCTCCAGATGGGTGATAAACTACCAGGGAACTGAGATAGGAAGGTGGCCCCACAGAGGCTGGGTGGAGGTCAGTGGCTCTTATTTCCCATGGTCAGCGTGGTGTGGCTAGAGGCAAGGGACACTGTGAAGCCTGGGAGACATCTACCACACACAAATGCCATAGACAACATGAACTTGGTAACACATTGATTCTGACAACAGGTTTGCATTGGAGGAAAACAAGCGCTATAGAAATCGAGTGACTTGTCCAAGGCCACAGAAGTAGTGAGTGAACCCGGCATCAGGCCTTTCCCATGCACTACACTGCTTTCAGGGTGACATAACCCCATATGAAGGGCCCTCAGGAAGCTCTACTTGGGTAGTGAGAGCTGTTCTCCAACAAGCTTGTCCTGACTTCAGTAACTAATTCTAATGTTAGCCTTCAGGCAGCTATCCGAGTATTCTACAACCTCTGTATGGAACATGCGCATGAAAGACGAGACTAAGCCATCATTATGCCTGTGTTCCTTTCAGAGCATTTTTAGATGTATTTATTTTCTGTATATGAGTGTTTTGCCCGAATGTGTATGTATAGGCCACATGTGTGCCTGTGGAGGGCAGCAGAGGGCAGCAGATCCTCTGGAACTGGAGTTACAGACAGTTGTGAGCTGTCATGTGCCTAATGGGAACTGAATCTGAGTCCTCTGTAAGAACAGCGAGTGTTGTTCTTCACTGCTGCCCTTCCCTCTAGCCCCTACACCAATTTTTCTTTACCTTCGGGGGACTGCTTAGGATCCCTCTCTGGATGATCACAGGTCCAACGTCACCCTGGGGCCTAGAAAACCTGGAGCTGCCCATGCTCACGGTGCAGTCCCCTACCCGGTCACTCTACTCCTGGGATTCTGTACACCCTTTCTTCTCCTGCTTCCATCCTAGAGAGTTCTACAACTTCCCCAGGGATCTGTCATGATGCCGCTCTTCCCAAATAACCCGGCCCATCACTTTCAGCCATTCTGCCATGAACAGCTTTGCACTTGAGGCCATGGGAATTCAGAATGCGAATCTTCCTCAGAGCTACGTGTGGGTTTCATCACATGGCTCTGCATGGAGAAATGACCTCATCCCAGACTGCTTGTTCAGGTGGCTGCAGAATCTTGCCAAGTTTTCTCTAGAACACTGTGAGTTCTATTAGACTCCTGTTGGTCCGAAATTTTTCAGTCTTCTCCAATGTATCAAACTTAGGTGCTCTGTCCTCCTGCTTCCTGGTGATGACAACAGATAGCACAGTACTCCCCGTGAGCTTGATGGGTGTGCATAGGCTCAGGACCCACTGGGCCTGCTATATCAGATTCTGCATTACCCAAGACTGCACAGTAAAGGTTGAAAAAGGCCACTCCAGATGCCCATGATATATGAAGTCCAAAAGCCAACAAAGAAAAGACGATGAGAATCAGGTGCTGTGAGAGGCCACCACAGCACCACAGAGCACACTCGCACTCACACGCAGAAGAGTCACACACCAGATGCTAGTCAGAGAGATTAGAAAGATTCCATCAGCTCCCAAATACTAAGGCTGTCCTTGATGCAGGGGCCATCTGAGGTGGCTCTGAGGAGCTCTGCATAGCGATGTGTTCTGGTTGGGAGCAGGGTCAGGCTTAGAGGCTATGCTTAGGTTTGGTGGGGCTGAGTTATGATGGAGTTAGAAGTGTCTCTGTTGGATTTAGGGAGATGGAGATGCCATTATTTGTCCTCCCTGTCCATTTGGGTGAGAATTAAGCCCGTCAGTTGCTCCCCATGGTATAGATAGTTCACTTGTACAAGCCTTCTGTTATCTAATAGTCACTCCAACATCTCTACAGGAAGGGATGGGTAACACTATCCCAAGGCGGCCCCTCCCTGGTAGACCTCTTTTCTTTTCTCTTCTTTCCCCTTCCTCCTCCTCCTCCTCCTCCTCCTCCTC
>NC_034595.1:9423719-9427466 GCF_900095145.1 Mus pahari | reverse complement strand
ACCATGTGGTTGCTGGGATTTGAACTCTGGACCTTTGGAAGAGCAGTCGGGTGCTCTTACCCACTGAGCCATCTCACTAGCCCTGCCTTCTTTCTAAGAAAGGCTTAATGTTAGGCAAGTGAGCAGGTCTCCAGCCCTAGATGTCACAGCAGGGATAGAGCTTCAGAGTCCCCCAAGAGACTAAACTTTGGGTTCTAGCATCTCAGAGGTCAGTGTGGGGCTGGGGTCCCAGCGGTCTATGCTCTCATGATGTCAGGCTATATGTCAACCACAGCTCTCAGCCAGAACACAGATCTCAGCAGGTCTGGTGTTTGAACTCTTGTCCCAAGCAGGTTCCAAGCATCCAAAGAGTGACCACTGTTTGACTCGTCTGGTCTTCTCGGTGATCAGCTTGCAACCCCACCCTTGATCCTGGTGGCAAACAGCCAAGACCGGATCACCTCCATTTGACAATCAAAGCCAAGTTTGACCAGCTGAACCTCTTGCAAACACCCTTCTAGGGAGAGTCATAGAAAACAAAGCATCAAATAGATTTGGAAGAAGGAGAAGTTAACACTAGAAGACAAATCCACTCCAACAGGTATGCAAATCACAAGGGATAAGACACAACCACCACCCATGACCATCCACAACTGGCTAACTCCACTATACAGGGATCCAAAGCCACAGAGGTAGCTGACACGTTTGAGATAGAATTCAGAGTTTTACTCTTTATAAAATTAAGGGCCATATAGAAGATTCAAACGTAGATGCACACACGCATTAAGGAAAACTATCTAAGACTTCAACAAGACAGTCTCCAATGTGACCTCAACAGTTAGTAAATTGGAAGAGAAAGTCCAGAATATGGATGAAATTTTCAGAAAGGAAATTGAAGCATGGAAAAACAACCAAACAGAAATATTTAAAATGAAAGAAATAATCAAATACATGCTACATCAAATAGAATTATTAGCAAATGAGACCACACAGAAGAGGGGATTTCAGGGATGAAGGAAAAAATGGAGACAATAACACAAGCAGACATACATAAGGAAAAATATTAAGTGGCTTGAATGATGTTTTCAAGAATTAGGGGACACATTTGAGGGGTCCAACTTGAAAGTTCATGGTGTAGAAGAGGGAACAGATGAAAATAAATGGAATAGACAGACTAATGACAAAGACACACATAGGCAAAACACTCATACACATAAACTTTTTAAAAGTTGGAGGAAGATGGCAGTTGGAGTGATAGCTCAGTGGATAAGAGCACTTCCACAGGACCTGGGTTCAAGTCCCAGCACCCACATGGCACCTGATAACCATGACCCCTGTCCTGGGGATCTATCGCCTTCTTCTGGCCTGCATAGGCACTGCAAGCACATGGGGCACAGATACATGCCTGTGAAACACCCACACACGTAAAAGTAAATATATATAATTAAAAGTTGGAGGACAGCTGGGCAGTGGTGGCGCACACCTTTAATCCCAGCACTTGGAAGGCAGAGGCAAGCGGATTTCTGAGTTCGAGGCCAGCCTGGTCTACAGAGTGAGTTCCAGGACAGCCAGTGCTATACAGAGAAACCCTGTCTTGAAAACAAAACAAAACAAACGTTGGAGGAGATTATATGGGGGTAAAGATAATGTAATAATTTTAAACATTTATGTACCATATATCTGAGTCCCTAATTTTATAAGACAAAACATTAAAATGCATAATTGCCCATATAGATCCTGAAAAAGTTATAGTTGGAATTTTAGCACCTCAATCTCGTATTTAGATTGGTTTTCCAAACTAAAAATCAGCAAAGAAACTTCAGAGCTAAAGTATACTATGGATCAACTGGACTTAACAGATATATACATAATACTCTACCAACACATACAGAATTCTTAATTTTCTGAGTGGCACATAGAACCTTCTCCAAAATTGATCATATTAGATGGCACAGATCAAGTCTCAACAAATACAATATATAAAGTAACAACAAGAGAAACTACAGAAAATACTGTGGGCTAAATGATATAGTTTTGAACAAAAATGGGTCACCCAAGAAGTCAGAGAACAAATTTTAAAATTCCTATCATCAACTGAAAATCAGAATGAGATCCAGGAGAGCTCTGAGCTGCAGCCCAGGCAGTTCCAAGAGAAAGTGAAGAGCGCTCCCGTTTTTTAAAACGCTGAGAGATCTCAAATCAATAACCTAACAATGCACTTGGAGGCTCCTGAGAAACAAGCAGCCAACTGTAACCAGCAAGAAAGAGGGGAAGAAGTTAGTGGAGATCAAAAGAACAATACACGATCAACCAAACCAAGAGCTGAGCTGTTGAGTACGGTAGTAAGACTGACAACCTCAGTTAATCTGACAAAAAGAAACAGGGAAAAGACACAAATTAACAAAACTGAAATGAAAAGGGTGTGGTTAGAATTGACTTCAATGAAATCCAGAACACCATCAGAGAGTATTCTTTTAAAACCTACATTCCAAAACACTGGAAAACCTAGAGAGCTGGATAGAGTTCTCCATACATATGACCTACTAAAACTAAATTTAAAAAATATAACTAACTTAAGCAGACCCATTACAAGCAACAGGATCAAAACTGTAATTAAAAGTCTCCTCTCAAAGATAAACCAGATGGGGGCTGGAGAGATGGCTCAGCAGTTAAGAGCACCGACTGCTCTTCCAGGGGTCCTGAGTTTAAATCCCAGGAACCACATGGTGGCTCACAACCATCCATAATGGGATCCAATGCCCTCTTCTGGTGTGTCTGAAGACAGGGACATGAAATCAATCAATCAATCAATCAATCTTTTTTTTAAAAAAATAAAAGATAAACCAGGTGGATTTACTGCCAGAGTCTATCAAACCCGAAAGGAAAATATCATATAATTTTTTTTCACAAAATAGAAAGTGAAAAAAACACTACCAAATTTATTCTTAAACAAACAAATAAACAAACCAGTATTACCCTAGTACCAAACCAGACACAGACAAAAAGAAAAAAAAAAGAAAAGAAAATTACAGACCAATTTCTTGATAAACATAGATGCAAAACTTCTCAACAAAATACTTGCAAACTGAATTCAGGAGCAGATTAAGAAGACTATACAGGGGCTGGGTGGGTGGTTCAGCAGTTAGAGCGCTAGCTGTTCTTCTAGAGGACCAGGGTTCAATTCCCATCAACCACATAGTAGCTCTCAACCATCTGTAATTCCAGTTCCAGGGGATCTGCTGCCCACCACGGGCAACAGGAATATGCATGACACACTAACATTCATGCAAGCAAAACATGCCGGGCAGTGGTGGCACACACCTTTAATCCCAACACTTGGGAGGCAGAGGTAGGTGGATTTCTGAGTTCGAGGCCAGCCTGGTCTACAGAGTGAGTTCCAGGACAGCCAGGGCTACACAGAGAATCCCTGAATCGGAAAAAGGAAGGAAGGAAGGAAGGAAGGAAGGAAGGAAGGAAGGAAGGAAGGAAGGAAGGAAGGAAGGAAGGAAAGAAGGAAGGAAAAGAAAGAATGATGGAAAGAAGGAAAGAAAGAAATGGAAAAAGGGAGAGAGAGAGAGAGAGAGAGCAAAACAAAGATTCTGTAGTGGACTAAATTCCATGATATAGACAAATCATTGTCATGAGAATCTATTTCTAATATATTCACAATTGAAGATAATTATACAAAATAAAGAGGAAACATTTTTTTGTTTGTTTGTTTTTTTGAGACAGGGTTTCTCTGTATAGCCCTGGCTGTCCTGGAACTCA
>NC_034595.1:9422165-9423649 GCF_900095145.1 Mus pahari | reverse complement strand
GAACTCAGAAATCTGCCTGCCTCTGCCTCCTGAGTGCTGGGATTAAAGGCGTGCGCTACCACGCCCGGCTATGAAGAAACGTTTTTTGAGGGCAGAGTTTCACTGTGTCAAGAGGAAGAGGAGATGCACTCAAAACTGTTGATAACAGCTGAGGAGAGCAGAAGGTCTGGGCATGCGATCTGCCAGCATGGCAGACACCTGTAATCCTAGTACTCAGTGACTAGAGCAGGAGGGCAAAGAGTTCAAGGCCAGCTGGGCTATAAAGTAAGACCCAGTCTCCACAAATAGGTCAATTAAGAGAATACATTACTATGCAAATAAATATATGGAGGGAGTTGTATTTCTTCCCCTCGGAGATCTACTTGTCTCTGCATCTGCTAGAATTAAAGGCATGTGCTACCAAGCCCAGCCGTTTTTCCTCTAGTTTCCTTCTGTCTATGTCAAGGAATTGAGACAGTGTTTTTATATTGCTAGGACCTGTATCCAAACTCACAATACCCCCCACACCCCGCTATAGCATGCTGAGTAGCTGAAGCTACAGACATGCACCATGGTACCCAGCCCCTTTTGGATTCTTACAAACCTCCTCAACCGCATCCTTCACAAGGCCCTGCATGAAATGCAAGGGTAAGGCCTTCTGTTCAAAAATAATGATTAATATTCAAACAGCTACATCAGAGGATTAGGGTAAGCACAGAGATGTTAGATGTCGCCCGGAGGCCAGTCGTGGTGGCAAACTCTAATCCCATGGGGAGGCTGAAGCAGGAGGATGACGAGTTTAAGGTCATCCTTGGCTATATAGTGAGTTCAGTGCCAGCCTGGACTATATGAGACCCTGTCTGATGTTAAGTAACTCACTTAAAAACTTACAAGCCAACAGAGTGCAAACCCAGGCACGGCTACCCGGGCTTCAGGCCCATCATGCCTGCCCTGCAGTCTACATCCCCACACACATCTTCCTCGAACACTGAACCCCTCACTGTTCGTCTCAGATTTGCTCTGCCAGTCACCCCCTCAGTCTCACATTCCACCCTGGGATGGCCCATGCGCTTCATGTAGCAAAAGAGTCCCGACTCTCCGAGCCTGTGCCTGCCAAACCCTGAAGCCCCATAGTCACCAGTGTTATTCTTCACCACCTGATGCCTGAGTCATTCTGTGCGCTGGCGTGGGCGTGGCCAGGTGCTCTCTCTGCGGTTTGCTCTTCTCAAGCAAGACGCTTCCCCCGGTTTTCTCTGAACTGCCTGAGGGTGGGCAGAAGTGGCGGTGTGCACCTGGGAACCCTCATAAACACAAACACGACTTTGAAGCCGGCCTAGGCTACCTAGTGACTGCTATGCTGTCCTAGGCTACGGAACAAGAGCTTGGTCCAATAAACAGGAGTATTATAAAATAAAGAAAATGGATGAAGCGGGTCAATCAGCCTTCTCCAGAAGGAAACACTTGGTCCCTGAGGTAGTACATACATCTTTTTTTTTTTTTTTTAA
>NC_034595.1:9414678-9421925 GCF_900095145.1 Mus pahari | reverse complement strand
TTTTTTTTTTTTTTTTTTAAATTAAGGAACCCTCAGAGCTTCCTTGCACTGCCCTGGAGATACTAAATTCACAGAACTTTCTGCTTTGTCCTCTTTTATTCCAAAAAGGTTCCTCACTATCTCAACTTTTTCATTGTTTCCTTTGGGGCATTTGAAACAGGGTCTCCTGTCACCCAGTTTGTCCTCATACTCAATATTCTGTGGGAGCTGGCCTTGAACTCCTGGCTCTTCTCCATCTCCAGAGGTGCTGGGGTTATAAATGTACCTATCACGTGTGCCTCATGAGCTTTGCTGAGTGAGACATGTGGGACCTCGAAACAATGTCACAATCTTCTTGGACAGAAGGCAGACTGCATTTCTGCCATCCCAACACATTTTGATAGGTGAAAGAGCGAGGCAGTGGCCTGACTGGTGATGTATGCCTGATTTCAGCTGTAGAGAAGCTGAGGCAGGAGAGAGGATGACTGTGAGTTCAAAGCTAGCTGGGGCTAGATAGCAAAACTGTCTCCAAGGACTAAAACAGAAAGCAGAGAGCAACTATGGGCACCTACTCTGTAGGGGCTGGGTGGTGAGAAAGGCCGCGTGGCACTTTGTCAGACCCTTGCTTATGGTTTGCTCTGTCCCTTTGTTCCTTGGACACGTGTACTAGCTTCCTTCTGGGGTGTGCCGGGGTCTTGAACAGCCTCTAAGCTTATGGTGAACCAGGGTCAGTGGGTCCAGTATATTGATCTGCCGTTTCAGCTTTTCTGTCCCAACGCTACAGTGTCTCCTCACATACCTCAGACATCCTGACATCCTTCAGTCCACCTTGTCCTCATCTGCACCACGTGAAGCCCATCTCTCTCCATTGCCGAACGCCCCCTATTTGCCTGCACACCCCACTTTCCCTCTCCTCATCCCTCCGTCTCGTCCGTTTCCTTCCAGGCTCCTATGTCGTTGACGCTCCTCATTCTCAGTCACTCCTTCTTCCCCTTCAGTTCTCTCCTCCCTGCACAGAAACATCCCATGTCTCCATCCTGACCTGACGAGTCTCCCTTCCCCTCACCCGGACCTTTGCTTCTTTCCCTCTCTTCCCAGCCAAATGAATTCAACAAATAGTCCTCACACTCCGTCTGCACTTCCTCACCTCCCACGCATGCTCAGCCCACGGCAATCTGGTTGCCTCCTGACCTCGCCACTGAAACCACCTTGACAAAGGCTCCCTTAGCTGAACCCAGTGGGCGTGCTTCGGTCTTTGTCTTAGTGTCCCTCTCTAGCAGACTTTCGGGTTAATCATCCCTTTCTTCGTGCAGTTCCTTCCCGGGGTTTCTTCACCTTGCCCTCCTGATCCTCCTCCTCCTCCATTTCCAGTTTTCTGCTCTGTGGGAACACTTTCATTTGGACTTCCCCTCTGCGTGCTTAGCCCCGGATATGAAGAGAGCTGAGAGATCACTTCACAGAGTGGGACATGAACACAGGCTTCCGCTAATGCTATTGCTCACTGGGAGTTAAACTGACCCCCAGTGTCCTGTTTAACCAAGAGCCTGCTGAACCCGGCTTGGAGGTGCCTCATCATTTAGATGTCATCACCTGCTCTGTCGCATCAGATAAATGACAACAACTCCAACCTATGACTATGGCTGAAAGCGGGGGGGGGGGGGGGGACTGGTTTATGTTCCCTCCCTTCGCGGCCCCCACTCTTGCTTTTGAGAGCATTGCTCTGACAACTCCCTCGCTATCTTCTCACTGGGACCACAGTCATCAATCAGCTAGCAGGATGCTAGACTCCACTCTTTGAAAGAGCATCTCCTGTCCTTGTCTCCCTTGCACCCGGGAGGAGGCTCCTCGTGCGTCTTATCCATGTGCTGTGTCTTCAGTTTCTAGTTCTGCCTTCTCTCTCTCTCTCTCTCTCTCTCTCTCTCTCTCTCTCTCTCTCTCTCTCTCTCTCTCTGTCTCTGTCTCTCTCTGTCTCTCTCCACAGGCAGGTTCTCAGGCTTCCCACTGTGTGCCCTGTAGAATATAGGGTACACTCGCTCACTGTGGAGTGGCTTGGTAATTCCCTCCCCTCTCATGCTCGCTCCCTTCTCACCTCTCAGGTCCTTTTTCTCCCCATTTCACCCTCACTGGTAAGTCCTTCCTAATGTCCCTCTTCTCCTCCCTTTCTCCTTCTTCTTCTTCTTCTTACTGGCATTCAGTCCTCAGTAATGTTAGTTACCTTGAAACCAATAATTCTCAGAGTCTGGATCCCTCTATATTTTGGTTTTCAACCTTCCTAATGACAGACCCTTTAATACAGTTCCTTGTGGTGATCCTCTCAACCGTAAAATTATTTCTTGCTACTTTGTAATTTTGCTACTGTTGTGAATTATAATGTAAATATCTGTTTTCCAGTGATCATAGGTGAGCCCTCTTAAAGTTTGTTGGACCACCCAAAGGAGTCACAACCCATAGGTCTCAACCATTACTCTGTAGTCTTGTGACTTTTGTCTTGTGACACCTCTCTTGGGCATCTGATAGACACTTCAAGTTCAACAAGACCAAAATGGAAGCCGATCTGCTTTGCCCCCTGCCGAGTTTGATCTCTAAGCTGAAAGTGAATGAACCTTTTAAGGCGTACTCTTGATTTCAGATGAAGGGAGCCCCTCTCTCCCATATACTCAAGCTAAAAACCGTGTGTTGCGATTTGAATGGGAAACATCCCACGTGGACTCATGAGTTTCAACACTTGGTCTCCAGTTGATGGTGCTGTTTGGGAATATTATGGTGCTCTTAGGAGGTACAGCCTAGCTGGAGGAAGACCAATGGGAGTAGACATTGAGGTTTTATAGACCAGCCCCACTTCCTGTCCACTTTCTGCTTCCTGACTCAAACACAGGCGACCAGGCCATCACTGCCATATCATCTCACTGTAAACCCAATGAACTCTCCGAAGCCGAAGCCATATCTTATCAGGAGCAAGAAAAGTAACTAGCCTACCTTGGGTCATCGTTGGCGCCTCTCTACCTTCTCAGCCTTTAATCCCAAGTCAGAGAACGATTTGACAGGAAGAGAGATTAACCTAGACACAGGTGAAGACGAAGAGTGAGAAGGAACCAGAAGATTAAAACATATTGCTAAAGATAATGTCAGGCCAAGAAGAACAATTCAGTCAGAGTCTAAGAAAGAAGCCAGCTTGAATCAGTCATATAGGAGAAGAGTTTGAACCAGAACAGCTTATTTGACCATCTAGCCAGAGATCAGAAAGCTAGAAAGGGTGAGCTTGTTCAGCAGGAAGTCTCAGAAGCTAAAAACACTCCAGGTCTAGATTAGATTGTATGGAGCCTAGAAGCTTCCAGGACTAGGGCTGGGTTAGCAGAGGGATGCAGTAAGCCTCTGAGACAACAATTACATCGGGAGAATAAAGTTGCTTTTACAGCTCTCTGGCTTGTCTGTCATGCTTACACCTTGACCTTTGGTTCTCACAGACAGCTTCCTGGCCTGCATTGCCCTCTATAACAAAGTCTCATTCTGACCACCTCATTGAGGATTGCAGCCTGCCTCTCCTGCACTGTCTCCTCACCATGGTCAACTCTTTAAAGATTATAATTCTCCAGGTGTGACGGCACGTTCTATAGTCCCAGAATTTAGGATGAGTTCAAGCTCCAGAACAGCCTAGGTAACACAGTAAGATCCTATCACAAAAAAAAAAAAAACCTAGCAAAACACACACACACACGCACACACACGCACACACACGCACACACACGCACACACACGCACACACATGCATGTGCACACACACACACACACGCATGCACACGCATGCACACAACACACGCACACACACACGCACACGCGCATGCAAACGCGCACACGTGCACACACATATATGACATGTTTTATTGTTATGTATATAATTATTTTGCCTGCATGTATATATGTGCATCATGTGTGTGCCTGGTGCCTGCAGATTCCAGAAGAGGCCATCAGATCCACTGGAACTGAAGTGATGAACAGTTACTAGCTACCATGTAGATACTGGGAACCAAATTCAAGACCTCTAGACGAACAACCAGTGTTCTTAACCACTGAGAAGTCTTTCCAACTCCAACTTACTTTTAACATAAAAGATTACTTATTTCTAGTTTTCTTAGTTTTGTTATATTTGATAATTGATTATTGATATTCTGCTCTGTAATACATTATCTTTGTGTCTCATCTGTTTTTATTTCCTTTTTTAAATTGTTTTTATTAATTTTTTAAAGGTTTATTTATTTTATGTATATGAGTACACACTGTAGTTGTGCAGATGGTTATAAGCCTCCATGTGGTTGTTGGGAATTGAATTTAGGACCTGTACTTGCTCCAGTCAACCCCACTCACTCCGGTCGGCCCTGTTCACTCAGTCCCTGCTTGCTCCAGCCCAAAGATTTATTTATTATTATAAATAAGTATACTATAGCTGTCTTCAGACACACCATAAGACGACGTCAGATCTCATTACAGATGGTTGTGAGCTGCCATGTGGTTGCTGGGATTTGAACTCAGGACCTTCGGAAGAGCAGTCAGTGCTCTTACCCTTTGAGCCATCTCACCAGCTCCCTAATTAAGTTTTACGATTCCATTTTGTCTCCATCTTTAATCTAAAAACTATTAGATTTATTCGTTTTTTATTTTATGTGTGTTTTGCTGTATAAAAGTATGCGCAATGCTTGCATGCCTGTTGCTCTCGGAGATCAAACGAGGATGTCAGATCTCCTGAAGCTAGGGCTATAGATGTTTGTAAATGACCATGTGGGTGCTGGGAATCGAACCTGGGTCCTTTGGGAAAGCAACAAGTGTCCTTAACCACTGAGCATCTCCAGCCCCTCAATCTCTGATTTACTAGCTTTGACTCTTTATTGTGATAGCTTAGTGTTCAGTTTAAGATGTATAGTGTGTAACTTTGAGGGTGGGGCACAGAATCTTTTAAGAAGTTTGGTTATGAAACAATTTGGTGTGATTTCCATCATCTGGCTCACTGATAAGGATCTCACACAGCTGGTGATCTGAGTTAAATCTCTGGAATCCACACAAATGTGGAAGGAGAGAACTAACTCCACAAAATTGTCTTCTGATCTCCACACAGACACACACAGACACACAGACACACACACACACACACACACACACACACACACACACACAAAATGTATGTGAGCACCCATCAGTTTTTTAGTTTATTTTCGGCTGTCTTCCACATTTGAGCTAGATTTTGATTGTGAATGCTCAGTCCTGATTGAGACATCTGTGTCATGCCCTCTAAGGCCCAGGGACCATCATGGAGGAGGGAGAGGAAAAACTGGAAAGCCTGGAGATGGAGTGAATCACTGTGGTGCTGCCTTCTGGGAGCCTCCTGTCGCCATCTCCCCAGTCTGGGGATTCCAGATGTGTGCACCTGGATTTGCTCTCTATACACCAAGACCCGAATGCTGGTCCTCAGGATTGCACAGCAAACACTTTATTGACTGAACCATTTCCTCAGCATCAAGATCTTAGTTTTGTAAGACAAAGGTGTGTATATCAACTTTTTATGGACTCACAGAACTTCCTCCAGAAGCTCAGAGTGCCCAGCCCTCCCTGTAATTTTACAAAGCTAAAACAAAAACAAGTGCCCAGGAGAACAAACAGTGTGATCCCAGCTTCTGGGAGGTGAAGGCAGGAAGACAGAGGAGCCAAGGTCCACTTGGGCTACATATCAAGTTCTAGGCTAGCCTGAGCTACACAGTGAGAACCTGTCTCAAAAAAATCTATAACCAAGTCAACAAAGTGCCAAGTAAGGTATTCGCAGCCCCTTGCCTTGACAAATATACCTTGGACAGAATAAAAAATATCCACATGCTAGAGTTTGGGAAGAAATATCAGATATGGCTGAAATCAATTCCTCTGTCTAGTTGCTGTGATGATGAATAAACAGTAATTAAATGGTTAACAGAAAGGGGATACACATACTTCCTAAGCTACCATGTATTTATCTTGTACAGTATTTTGATATCTATTCTCTATAGTTGGCAGGGTTTGATTCATGTGCCTTTATTTCAACAAACTTGGCTTCAGATACTAAAGATGCCAGGGACAGTGCAAGAGCCAGAGAGAAAGAGTTAGAAGCCAGGAGAGCAAATAGACACGTACAGAACAGGCCTATGGAAATGTAGGAATCTTAAATGTAACTCAAGCTGTTAGGACCCATCAGTTATTCACTATTTAGGGTGTCTTATAGATTGAATTTTGATATTGAATGTTCCATCCTAATTGAGACATCTATATCACACCCTCCACCCCCAGGAAACATCATGGAAAAGGGAAAGGAAAGGCTAAGAGCTACAGGATGGAGCTGTGCATGCTGGCTGCTGGATATGGAGTGGCTGTCACAGTCACAAGCACACAACAGCTATGGCTACCTGTACAAGACATGCATGCCTGTGGCATGCATGAACATGTGCGTGCATGCGCACACATGTATATACACACAGAGACACACACAGAGACACACACAGAGACACACACAGAGACATAGACATAGAGACATAGAGACACAGAAATAGAGACAGAGATAAACACAGAGGAATAGGAGGGGGACTAGTTATGAAAAAGAGAATCAGTGAGAGTCGGCAGTGGATAAGAGGTTATTAGAATTCCAATATGTCTCATGCATGTATGTCATTGTGTCTTAGTTAAGGTTTCTATTGCTACAATGAAACACCACGACTAAAAGCAAGTTAGGGAGGAAAGGGTTTATTTGGCTTATATTTCCATAGCACTGTTCATCATTAAAGGAAGTCAGGACAGGAATTCAAGCAGGGCAGGAACCTGGAGGCAGGGGCTGATACAGAGGCCATGGAGGGCTCTGGAACTCACTCTCAGCTTGCTCCCCATGGCTGGCTCAGCCTGCTTTCTTTCTTTTCTTTTCTTTCTTTTTTCTTTGTTGTTGTTGTTGTTTGGTTGTTTGGTTGGTTTTTTGTTTTTGTTTTTTGTTTTTTGTTTTTTTTTGAGACAGGGTTTCTCTGTGTATACCAGGCTGGCCTCAAACTCAGAAATCTGCCTGCCTCTGCCTCTGCCTCCCAAGTGCTAGGCTTAAAGGTGTGCGCCACCATGCCCGGCCTCAGCCTGCTTTCTTATAGAACCCAGGATCACCAGCCCAGGGTAGCATCCCCCACAATGGGATGGGAGTGGGCCTTCCCCCATCAATCACTAATTGAGAAAATGCTCTACAGGTTTACGTACAGCCTGATCTTTTTTTTTTTTTTTTT
>NC_034595.1:9408563-9414523 GCF_900095145.1 Mus pahari | reverse complement strand
GAGGGCGTCAGATCTTGTTACAGATGGTTATGAGCCACCATGTGGTTGCTGGGATTTGAACTCAGGACCTTTGGAAGAGCAGTCAGGTGCTCTTACCCACTGAGCCATCTCACCAGCCCGTACAGCCTGATCATACAGAGGCATTTTCTAAATTGATGTTCTCTCCTCTTGGACATCTCTAGCCTGTGTCAAGTTTACATAAATCTATTTAACATAGATTGTCAAAACTAAACTAAAAATAAAGAGGAAAAAAGTTATATTTTACATTATTCACAAATAATGTGTGTAGAATTCCATTAATTAGAACTATAAAACACAGGAATATCATCTAGAATCTTCTCACCCTAAGAGAACCACTATAAATGCTACTTACTAGTCTCCCCTCCCCACATTTTTATGCACCCATACATGAAAATGTATTTATGTTTATTAGATAGAAATGTAGCATCGATATGTAGCTCAGACTGGCTCCAAATTCACAATCTTCCTGCCTCTGCCTCCTGAAATTACAAATATTTGCCACTAGGCTTGTCAGCTTTTTACAAAATAGATTTCTAAGTTTCTAGTTTGACAATTTCATATAAGTATAGAGTGCAACTTGATCATACCCATCCTAACCCCGACTCCCCCTCCCCTCACCGTCCCAAATGTCCCCCCCCCCACCTTCACTTCTTCTTTAAAAAACAAACAAACAAACAAACAGAGCCTGAGTCTAAGTAGTGCTGCCTGCATGCACTTGTGTGGGGAACCATCCAGGAAAGAGCATGTGCAACACACCAGTAGCCACAGCCCTGAAGAAAAACTACTCCCCTTTCCACTTTCTTTCCATCAATTGCCAATAGCTCCTGAGCTGGGACAGAGCCTTCTCCATCCCTCCACCATCCGTGCTGGGACACTGGTGGCTCGACCTTGCAGTAACCACAGCTGCTGTGAGCTCAGGAGGGCAAATATCACATGGTGTCCAGAAGGCGGTGATTCATGGCGCTCCTCCCAGTGCTCTAGCTCTTCCCATTCTTTCTTCTCCGTTTCTCCGTGATGAGCCTTGGAGGTCAGGTGGTTCACAAATGTTCCACTTAAGGACCAGCACTCTACAGTCAGTTACGTTCAACACTTGGATCAGTATTAATTTTCGCATTGACTGCTGCCTGCTCCAAAACGAAGCTTCTCTAGGAAGACTGGGGACAGCACTAACATATGGGCACAAATAAGGCTATTTAATAGTCAGCTGGACGAGTTAATGGTGGCACATGACAATAATCCTAGCACTTGGGAGGCAGTTGCAGGCAGATCTCTGAGTTTGAGGCACTCTGGACTACAGAGTGAGTTCCAGGACAACCAAGTTTACACAGAGAAATCCTGTCTTGAAAAACAAAAAATAAACAAGTACATGCATGCATACATACATACATATTGGTTTGATAAGCATGTCCATTTAACAAAACAAAAGTTCTCCACCTCCCTGAGCCATGGGCTTTTAACCAGGCATATAGTACCAGGCACAAATTCTCCCCTGTGGATCAGGCCTCAAACCCGATCAGAAAGTGGTTAGTTACCTACAGTCACGCCTTTTGCACCAATGGACACACTTTGCTT
Organism: Mus pahari; assembly: GCF_900095145.1. Classification (NCBI taxonomy): domain Eukaryota; kingdom Metazoa; phylum Chordata; class Mammalia; order Rodentia; family Muridae; genus Mus; species Mus pahari. Next base: position 9,412,930 of record NC_034595.1, on the reverse strand, counting down.
GCCAGGTCACTATTACAACGTAAGGGTGCCCTGTTGGTTAACTCCCACTTCTTGCACTATGGAAGGGAGCCAGCAGAGAGGACATTTTCATATCATAGGTTTTGAAAATCATCAACACTCTCCATTCCCATCTCTCAGCAGCAGCTTTCCAACTCCACCAATAACAGACAACCTACAACCACAAGGCTGGAAGGTATCCTTCCTCCACTCCCGTCAGCCCGTGTTTCATAAGCTAGCCCCACTCTTTCCTAGCAACACCTCTCATCAGCCACCTTGTCCTAGATTGCATTCTGTGATAAATACCACAACCAAAAGGGTTGTGGAAGGAAAGGGCTATTCCATTTTTATTTATTCCATACACATCTAGACCTTCATCCATTACTGAGGGAAGTCTGGGAAAAAAACTCAAGGTACGAACCTGAAGTTAAGAACTGAAGCAGAAACCATGGACATATGCCGTTTTCTGCCTTGCTTCCTCTGGTTCATGCTCACCCAGCTTCCTCAACACAGAACTACTGGTATTATAAGGGGGTGACACCACCCACAGTGGACTGGACCCTCCTATATTGTACTGGCTGGATTTGTTTGTCAACTTGACACAGGTTGGAGTTATCACAGAGAAAGGAGCTTCAGTTGGGGAAATGCCTCCATGAGATCCAGGCTGCAAGGCATTTTCTCAATTAGTGATCACAAGGGGGGAGGTTCCCTTGTGGGTGGTGCCATCCCTGGGCTGGTAGTCTTAGGCTCTATAAGAGAGCAGGCTGAGCAAGCCAGGGGAAGGAAGCCAGTAAGTAACATCCCTCCATGGCCTCTGCATCAGCTCCTGCTTCCTGACCTGCTTGAGTTCCAGTCCTGACTTCCTTTGGTGATGAACAGCAATGTGGAAATGTAGGCTGAATAAACCCTTTCCTCCCCAACTTGCTTCTTGGTCATGATGTTTGTACAGGAATAGGAACCCTGACTCAGACATATATCATCAACCAACAATCTCACCAACAACCACAGGCAAATCTGAACATTCCTTCAGTTGAGACTTCCTCTTCCCACGTGGTGCTTAGTTACATGACGCTGACAATAAAATCTAACCAGAACAGGTGTCTCCCAGAAGCCCTGCAAATGCCTCAGAAGGACTCCTGTTCCTCCAGGGCTGTGTAATGTTATGTAGTGGTCCATCCTGCTCCCTCTAAGGCCTCTAAGCCTGGAAGGAAGCCAGAGTACATTTCCTTACCACCTGATAAAGATAAATGGGCAGCAGGGAGATGGGGGGGGCAGATAGTGAGATGACTCAGTGGACAAAGGTGCTTGATGCCAAGCCTCGAGACCTGAGTTTAAACCTCACAACCCACATCATTAGAGGAGATAACCACCTCATGCAAATTGTCCTCTGACCTCTACATATGCACCATAGTACATACATATATGTTCCTCATACCATATATATAATTTTTTCAACATAATATTTTTATTGATTTTTAGGGAATTTCTTTTTTTAAAGATTTATTTATTATTATATCTAAGTACACTGCAGCTGTCTTCAGATGCACCAGAAGAAGGTGTCAGATCTCATTACAGATGCTTGTGAGCCACCATGTGGTTGCTGGGATTTCAACTCAGGACCTTCGGAAGAGCAGTTGGTGCTCTTAACCACTGAGCCATCATCTCTCCAGTCCAGGGAATTTCATACAACCACTCCTATCACACTTGTTCCCCATTCCTCCTAAGTCCACACTCCCACCAAGCTCAGTTTGTGTTTCCCATATACTCACTGGAGCAGGGTCAAATCAGACATTGGTTGGTTATTCTCCCAAGTATGTGCCACCAATGCCCTAACATATTTTGCAGGCAGGACAGAGATTTTGTGGCTTCGTCGGTGTCTACGTTTCTCTTTTGGTAGCCTGAAGAGTACTTTTCTTTACCAAAGACACTAAGACTTGGGGGTGAAGGGTCTTTTCTAGGTACCAGCTTGACCTCTCGATGTTCAGTGAGTTCTGTGGGTGTTGTCTTCAACAGTGAGGCCTTGCTGTCAGTTCGTGGATCGCAACCTACTGTATTGACCACAAGCTGGGTTGTTTGGGGGATTTCCATGGAACCTCCTTGGCCAACACCTCCTTTTGATGCAACCCAGTCCTGTTACTGGAAGCTTTGCTTGGTGACAAGAGATAGCCGGTTGAGACTCTGTCTCCCTCATTATCTGGAAATTTCATTAGGACCACTTGCATATAATTTAGGAAATTTTCACTACACTAGGTTTCCATTTGATCCCTCAAATGCCCCTCAATTCTAAATCTCCTCCCTCAACCTCTGTCTCCTCCTGTTGCCCACCTGGTTCTCCCATTCCCACCCACCTACCCCCCAGTTCACCCATAAGACCTATTCTTTTTTCTCCTCCCAATGAAATTTATGTGCTCCACCCCCGTCTTTTTCTCTCTACCTAACTCCTCTGGGTCTACAGACTGTGTAGCTTGTTTATCACCTATCAATGGCTAATGTCCACATATAAGCAGATATGTACCATACTTATCTTTCTGGGTCTGGGTTTTCTCACTCAGGGTGGTTTTTCTAATTCCATCCACTTACTTGTAAGTTTTATGATGTAATTTTTTTTAATAGCTGAGTAACACTCCATTGTGTAAAGGTACCGGATTCTCTTTATCTGTTCTTTTGTTGAGAGACATGGAAGTTGTTTTCAATGTCTGGATATTATGAATAGGGCAGCAATGAACATGGTTGAGCAAGTGTCTCTGTGGTAGGATGAAGCATCCTTTGGGTGTGTGCCCAAGAGTGATAACAGCTAGATCTTGAAGTAGATCGACTCCCGTCTTTGTGAGGAGCCACAATACTGATTTCCATAGTGGCCGTACAAGATTGGACTCCCACCAGCAATGGATGAGTGTTCCCCTTGCTCCACATCCTCACCAGCATGAGCTGTTACTTGTGATGTTGATCTTAGCCATTCTGACAGGTGTAAGATGAAATCTCCAAATAATTTTGATTTGCATTTCCCTAATGGCTAAGGATGTTGAATATTTCTTTAAGTGCTTCTTAGCCATTTGAGATTCTTCTGTTGAGAATTTTGTTTAGATCTGTACCCATTTTTAAATTGGGTTTTCTTGATATCTAGTTTCTTGAGTTCTTTATATATTTTGGATATTAATCTTCTATCAAATGTGAAGTTTGTAAAAGCCTTTTCCTAAATGAGGTGATGATGGTGCACGCCTTTAATCCCAGCATTCAGCAGGCAGAGGCAGTGGATTTCTGAGTTTCTGGTCTACAGAGCAAGTTCCAGCATAGCCAGGGCTACACAGAAAAACCCTGTTTCAAAACAACAACAAAATCTTTTCCTATTCTGTAGGCTGCTGTTTTGTCCAAATGATGGGATCCTTTGCCTTACAGAAGAGTTTCAATTTCATGAGGTTCCATTTATTAATTGTTGATCTTAGTGCCTGGACTATCAGTGCTCTGTTCAGAAAGTCTTATCCTATGACAATGAGTTCAAGGGTAGCCCCTACTTTGTCTTCAATCAGGTTCAATGTATCTCAATTTATGTTGAAGACTTTGATCCAATTAGAGTTGAGTTTTGTGCCGGATGATAAGTATGAATCTATTTGCATTCTTCTCCTTGTAGACATCCAGTTTGACCAGCACTATTTGTTGAAGATGTTCTTTCTTTCTTTTATTTTTCCAGTGTGTTTCTAGCTTCTTTATCAAAGGTCAGGTGTCCATGGGTATGTGGATTTATGTCTGGGTCTTCAATTTGATTCCATTGATCAACATGTCTGTTTTTATGTCCATACCATGATGTCTTTGTGATTAGATGTGTAGTACAGCTTGAAGTCAGGGATGTTGAGACCTATAGTAATTCTGTTACTGTTCAGGATTGTTTTAGCTATCCTGGATTTTTTGTTTTTCTGTATGAAGCTAAGAATTGTCCATTCGAGATCTATGAAGAATTATCATACTAAGTGCTTACATGGGCATCAGGATACAAATGCAGGTCCTCACACTTGCCTAGCAAATGCCCCTTACCCACTGTGCCACTGCCCTAGCTCCTGATTAACACTTTAAACTAGTAAATTGTTTTTTGTTTTGTTTTCCTTTTTATTTTTGTTTTTATTTTGTTTTGCTCTGGCTTGATTTTATGAGACAGGGTTTCTCTGTGTAGCCCTGGCTACCCTGGAACTCACTTTGTAGACCAGGCCTCCAATTCATAGAGATCCACTTACATCTTCCTCCCAAGTGCTGATATCAAAGGCACGCGCTACCATCTTCTGGCTTAAAACATTTAGTTTTCTCCCTTGCCCCTCACAGGCAAAACCCAGACTTGCTCATCTTTTATTTATTTTTTATTTTTTTTTATTATTATTATT
>NC_034595.1:9376209-9407698 GCF_900095145.1 Mus pahari | reverse complement strand
GCCCAGAAGAGGTATAGCAGGATCCTCCGGTAGTACTATGTCTAATTTTCTGAGGAACCGCCAATCTGAGCCAGTGCTGTGTATAAACCAGTTACCATCAGAGCTGAAGGTGGAAGGATGAACAGTCAGAGGAATGAGGAGGAAGAGAGATGAAGAGGAAGAGGAATAAGGAGGAAGAGGAGAAGAAGGAGGCAGACCAGCAGGAACAAAGAACAGCCCTTGTGAGTGTAGCTGGGATTTTCCCTAAATCATGACTTCCCTCCAGTGACTGGATGTAGCAGGTGTCCCAGAGCAGGTGTGGGGAGAGATAAGCTAACAGAGATAAGAAAGACCCTGGCACAGTTAAACTGAAGACAAGATTGGCTTGGGGCTTACTGGGCGGGGGTTTTCCATGATGAGAACCAGAGCCGACTGAGTTACAACCTCTGTCAGGCAAAAGAGGAGAGAGTCCGCTCCGTGCCTCACAGATGACTGACAGGAGCAGAATCGTTGTTCTCAGTAGAACTTATCTGCTTCTCAGTTCCCAGTTCCAAGTTTTCCTTACAGATAGCTATGCGTTCCCTGGGTTTCCCAGCCTACCCTTCCTGTGGTTAGAAGAATTTCAGATAAACATGATCTCATAGAATTGAAAGTGGAAACACTTAGGGATGTTGAACTATAAAACCAGAAAAGTTTGGACTATGGAGACAAAGGATGAGAACAAATGAAAGAAAATGAGAGACATTATGTTGTTGTTGTTGTTGTCTGTCTGCAATATAGCAACAACAATATATCTGTAAGCTTTTTTTTTTTCTTTTCCTGGAACTCAGTTTGTAGACCAGGCTAGCCTCGAACTCAGAAATCCGCCTGCCTCTGCCCCCCAAGTGCTGGGATTAAAGGCGTGCGCCACCACTGCCCAGCTAAGCTTTTTGTTAAAACTGGAAAGAAGAAGTCTTTAACCAACCAGGGGGCATGGGGAGAGCGACAGTGTGGTGCCATGATCTCTAGTTCACACGGGTGGTATGTCACCAAATGCACAGGCTGTATTTCCTGCTCATTTTCATGAGGGCAAATATTCCCAAATGTGACTTGGTTCCCCCTGGACTTGACAGCCTGTAGGAAGAGATGGGGACAACAGCATTCATTCTTTCTCTTTAGTCTGTGTCTGTGATGGGCAAAATAATACAACATAAAAGTACCCATATCGACCCAGCACAGGGGAAGGCCAGGGCCAAGTAGTGGGAGTGGGTGGGTAGGGGAGCAGGGGCCGGGGGGGGGGGCATATAGGGAACTTTCGGGATAACATTTGAAATATAAATAAAGAAAAAAAAAAAAGTACCCATATCCTGGGGCTGGAGAAATGGCTCAGCGGTTAACAGCACTGAGTTCAATTCCCAGCAACCAAATGGTGGCTCACAACCATCTATAATGGGATCTGATGCCCTCTTCTGGTGTGTCTAAAGGCAGCTATGGTGTACTCATATACATTAGATAGATAGATAGATAGATAGATAGATAGATAGATAGATAGATAGATCTTTAAAAAAAATTATCCTGGGTCTGGGGAGATAGCTCAGTTGGTAAAGTGTTTGCCCTGCAACCATGACAACCTGAATTCAACCTCACAGAACTATGTTTAGAAAAGAAAGAGCTGGGTATGCTGGTGCACAATGTAATCCCAACCCTATAGGGAGAGAAACGGATCCCTGGGGTTTGTCAGACAGCCAAGCCTTGCCTATCAGGTGAGTTCCAGGCCAGTTCCGAACCTTGAGAAACTCTGAAGAAAAGAAAAATGGGAGGGAAGGAAGAGGAGGAGGAGAAAGGAGGAGAAAGAGGAGGGTGGGGAGGCTGGAGAGATGGGTCAGAGGCTGTGAGTACTTGCTGCTATTGCAGGCGACCTTAGCTCAGTTCCTAGCACCCACGTGCAATGTCTCATGACAGCCTGTCATTCAGTTCCAGAGAATCTAGCACCCTTGTCAGGCCTCCAAAGCCACTTCCATATACTTGCACGTGAACACACTCATATATATATATATATAAACAACACATTTTTAAAAAGGTAGATGGCACCTGAGGTACAACACCTGAAGGTGGCTTCTAGCCTATAGGTGCATGTGCACACATATGCACACATACACACAAGCGTGCACATGGGAACAAAAGAAAGAAACAAAGAGATATCGACCTCCTAATTCCTTGAACCTGTGAATATATTAGGTTGGGGTTGCTAGTTATTCTTGAAATAGGAATGTTAGGACCATGAAGGTTGGTTCAACAGGTAAGAAAGCTTAGCTCCATGCCTGATTAGCTGAATTCAATTCCTGAACCTGAATTACCTGAATGGTAAGAGGAGAAAACTGACTCTCACAAGTTGACCTCTGACCTCTTCACCCCAACACACAAATTAAATAAGTAAATTTAAAAACAAAAACAAAACAACAACAACAACAACAACAACAAAATAACCCCAAATTTAGATATGAAGATTATTCTGGATTCTCTGGTGACTCAAATAAAACCAACCACAGAAGTCTCCAAAGAGGGCGACGGGAAGATCAGAGTTTAAGAAGTCAAAGAGACAATGGACATAAAGGTCTGAATGATGTAGCCACAAGGTAAGAAATGTAGGAAGCCTTTGGGAATCGGGAAAGGGAAGGAAATGGATTCTTTCCTGGAGCCAAATAGGAAGATAGCCCTAAAGCAGCTCGTTTTAGCCCAGAGACATACGTGGGCGCTGACTTCAGAGCTGAAAGATTATGCATTTGCATTGGCTCAAGCTACTGTGGCTTGTGGTCATTTGCTGCACCAGAGGTGGGGGCAGTATACAATACCTCCCTACTGGTAGAAGAATACTTCTACCCACTCCTGGACAGATAGTGCAAGAACTCATAAGTGAATCCACTTCATTTTCCATTTCAGAAGCATTGGTGATGTTTGATGACCCTGTGGCCATGGCCATTGCTGCCTGAGAGCTCCCACGCCCCTCCCAATACACTACCCTGCAGGACACACAGAGCATCAAGCCCTGTGTCATCAAAGCAGCCCTTTGCCCTGCCGCCCTTGTCACATCAAGTCTCCCAGTCATCCATGGAGGAACAAGAGAAGGCTCATTCCCATGTTGCTTCTCTGGCCATTTGCATCTCAGAGGAGGGCTTCTGCCATCCCTGCTCAGCCTCTTCAGTGTGAGCCCAGAGCCCTGTCCCTTCGAATGACAGATCGGGAAGGACAGGGATCTGCACAGGGGACCAGACCATCTACACACCTCAGCTGTGACGCTTTGAACTTGAACTGTGCTTCAGGCTTGTGTTTGAACCCTGTTCCTCAGCTGGAGGTGGCATTGGAAGGGCGACAGAAGCTTTAGATGAGGCCTCACTGGTGGAAGTAGGTCACGAAGGGCCAATGTTTAAAGGGTTTAGCCTAGCCCCTGCTTCCGATGCCCACTCTGCTTCCATGGTAATGTGTAAAAAGGACTTTTATTCACTTGATGTAATTATCATCTCAGAGGCTTACTGCTGAATAAGCTCACCCTTTCTAGTTCTTTTCTGAAACTGGCTGGCTGGTTCAACTCAACTGTTCTGGCTCAAACTCCTTCTCCAAGCTGACTGATTCAATCTGGCTTCTCTCAGGTTCTCACTGAATTGCTCTGCTTGGCTTCATACTGACTTTGACCATTTGTTCTAAACGTTTGGTTCCTTACTCTCTGGCTTCAATTGCCTCTGCTGACCTGTACTGCACAAACTTGCACAAACTGAACAGAACTCACAAACTGCGCTCTCTCTCTCTCTCTCTCTCTCTCTCTCTCTCTCTCTCTCTCTCTCTCTCTGTGTGTGTGTGTGTGTGTGTGTGTGTGCACATGCACACATGCGTGCACTTCTGTGTCTGTTGTGTATGCAGTACACACGCTTCTCTTAAGTAGCCTCTTTCCTGTGCAGTTCTTGTGTGAGTTGGGTGTATCTTATCTCTGACTGATTCTGTCAAATCTTTCTCTGATTTGTCACCATGTCTGCCCCTCAATTACATGTCACTTTTAAACATGGCTGCTTCCTTCTACAAACTAACCTTACCTTCATTGTTAGGGATTAAAGGTGTGTACTAAGAGCGTGTCTGTATTCCAACCAGAGGGATTAAAGACGTGTGGCATATCTGCATTCCAGCAGGATTTTATCTTTTGACCAAGCCCGCTCAGTCAGTCAAGAGGTTCTCCAGCGTGGGAGTGAGGATTAAAAAGAAAAAAGACAGTGAGACAACATTGTAGCATGACCCCAGTCAATTCTGAGACTAAAGGCAAATTTAATTTTCCCAACCTGCTTTTAATAACATTTTAATTACATGCAAGTATTAAGGGCGAGCAATACAGTAAGGAACAAGGGAGTAAGCAGAGTCCCGTGATTACTCCCATGACAGTTGTTTAAAAGGACTTGTCGTAATGACCAAAATACTTGAGCCCACTTCCTTGTACAAGCCCAAAATCTTGCCCGAAGCCTACTTATTTTGTAGCACCAAGATTAAAATTCCTGCCTTACCTGACTTCCCTATTATAGCCTAAAGTTAGATTCTTGCTGAAACATACTTCCTTATCATGCCCTAATGACAGATTCCTGCCTGAGCTTACATCCCTGTCATGGCTAATGTCAGATTCCTGCCTGAAGCCCATTTCCTTGTCCTTAACCAATGTCAGACTCCTGCCAAGCGGCACCCAAAAAGCTCTCTACAATCTTTGAATGTGAACTCTTGCCAGAGCAGCCATGTTGTTGGATTAAAATTCCTCTACAGTTGGAAAAAAAGAAAAAAGAAAAAGGAAAAAAGAAAAAGGGAAATAAATTCTCTACAGGCATGGGAACACTCGCTCTACATTCTGCTTTCCCCATTGTGATAGTTTAAGGTTCTCTCCACTCTGTTTTCCCCACCATGATGGTGTAACATGTAGATTAGCATCAATATGAAACTTTCCTCCCTTGATCTTTTTCTGTTGGGAATTGTGGTCAGTGACCCAAAAGCCAATAGATGCACCAGCCATTGACGCTATTTCATGTAAGCCCACGGCTCTATTTACAAACTGCCTGTCCTTAGGCAAATGCCGTTGTGCACAAGGACCTTTTGGGAAGTGCCCACTGGATTGCCAGAGGCCTCCAATTCATCTCACCCATACCTTCCACTTGTACAAAGGTCCTTCAATTTGAAGTTGCCCACCCTGTGCCAGACCCCCATCCCCCAAATCCAGGTTTCTCTGCAGTGGAATTCATGAAAATGTTATCTCCCAAGGGGAAAAGGGCCATTGTCCCGTCATCTCTATAGGGTGCCACCTGGTCCTTAATGGATAAGAAATCACCTTGCCAGATTTTGGCTTTAAAGGTTCAGTTATTAAGTCAGTGTCTTTGAAGAGGGAAGAAAAGAAAGAACTGAGTACCACTGCCTTCCTCTTCCTCTTCCTCTTCCTCTTCCTCCTCCTCCTCCTCCTCCTCCTCCTTCTCCTGCCAAAGCAACTCCAGCCCTCCTCCTTCATGGAACTTAGATCAAGCAAGGTTCCCCCCAGCACATGCCCACCTCTTTAGTGGGACCCAAATGTTAGTCTTTGACTAACAGCATTGATAATAAGAAAGGAGGAAGAATGTCCTACAGACTGGGCCAGGCCCCATCCATCAGACTCTCTTTCTGCAGCTGAGTTGCTTGTTGAACTCATTTGCATAATTTGGTTCAATATTTACGGAGCCAGCCTCATTTTCTGGGATGTCTCCATTGCCAACAGCTGGGAAGGCTGCAATTTCAGCATGATGAGCATGCAGGGAAACCACCAGAGGCTCACTCTGAGACGCAGCAGCTTCCAAACAAAAGCAGCCCTGGGGAGCTCCACTTGGGTCTACCCCAGATCTCTGCAGCTGGAAGTCAACTAGAGCTACAAGGCAAGCCAGGCGGTGCCAGTCACCGCAGTGGCAACCACGGTGCTAATGGCTTAGTTCTCCCTCATTACATTAATGTCATAATAGCTGACTGAGACTGAGAACTCTAAGTGGAATTCCTCACTTGATCTTCAAAGCAGCCCCAGGAGGGAGCAGATCGGTTAGGAGCATTTTTTTTTTTTTTTTAATGAAAAAATGAGGCTCTGTCAGCCAGGAAAAGCCCACGAAGGGCATTAGCTTAGCATCAAGCACTGTTTCAGGATGGAAATGACATCATTAAGCTTCAAATGTGCTCCAGCTAACTGCAGACTTCATCTGAGCACAAGCAGTCCTGGCTGCTGTTACCCAGGCTTCATCCACATCCACAGGGTTTAAGTGGTTGGGCTTCTGCTAGTCTTGAGAGTCACTGGACTGGGCAGGTTGGAGTTACATGGTTATGACAACCTGGACACAGTGATTTGGTTTAGACAATTGTCTTGTGTCCTTCTTCTCTCCCGGTTCCATAGGCAGAAGTGGACCCAAAATAAAAATAGGAAAATGATTTGTGATGAAACGGAGAGAATGAGGCATCCCTTGCAGAGGTTTGTCTTGTCTATGTTACTCTGGGGAGGAAAAGGCTGGGCAAGGTGGTGCTTGCCTGTGATCCCAGCTTAGGACTCTGTGGTGGGACAACTGCCGAGAGTGCAAGGCTATCCTGGGCTACACAGTAAGTTCCAAAACAGTCTGAGCTACAAGAGAGACCTTAGACTAGGGAAGTAGTTTAGTTGGTAGAGTGTTTACCCAGCATGCACAAAACCCTGGATTTGATCTCCAGCTGGTACCACACAAACCATGCATAGTGACCCAGCATCTGAACTCAGGATGTAGAGATGGGAGGGCCAGAAATAAAAAGGCATCGTTGGGTATATAGTCACTTCATCAACAGCCTAGACTATAGACTAGAGGTTCTTGAAAATGGATGGATGGATGGATGGATGGATGGATGGATGGATGGATGGATGGATGGATATTTTGTCTTAACAGTATATAAGAAAAGGGGCATAGAGAAACAGCTAAAGTGTGGGTGTGTAGGAGATGATACCTAAACCTAGATCTCTGTGACTATGAAGTATTTGCTCTGACCCTCTGAGAGTTCCACCTTGATCATCTTCAAATAGTCAATCTATTCCTCTAGCTGGTGGGACAGGGACATTTACACTTAATTTCAGTGTTCTAATATATCAAAATTTGTCATCATTTTTGAACTAAGAGACTTGTGTCTCATTTTGTATTGATACCTACAAATTAACACCTACACCTGAGTAGGTGGGCTTAAGCAACTTCTTGTAACTCTTAAATAGAGCCAGTCTCTGGCATGCTGTAGTTCTGGGAGACCTTATGGACTCCAGATCCTTCCCCTCCCCACACCCTACAGTGGACATGGACCATGTTCTACTTTCTACCCCTGACTTTACATCATTAAGTAAGCTCCCAATTCTGAATGAATACCTTTTATTACACCCCTAACCCACAGTCCAACTCTTCCTTCCAAAGACTGGAAGCTTCCTCAGGGACCCGAGACTATTGCAAAGCATAAATCCAACCAATGGGCAATTGCTACCTTCTCACCTACTCTCCTGGCAAAGCTGCTGGCCACAAGACAACTCAGAGCTACTATCTAGCTCTCCCTGCTGACACTCCTGTCCACTCAAGGATTGCTGGCAATCTACAAACGTTTCCTTCAATTTAACAGTCACTACATGGCACCCACCACATGCCACCGCCACCCCCAACACACCCATACACATACTTATGCTCTGCTAACAGGTGACACCCTTCCAAGACTCCCAGGGCCTTTGCTGAGGGTGCTGTGAATACAGATGGCAGCTAAGAGACATGTTCTGTTCAGAAGCAGAAGGAGAAGCCTTCCTCCAGAGGCATCAAGGTGTCGCCAGACAGCTGAGCCAGGGCCAAGTCCCGGAACATCCTCTGAGACTCCACTCCTATCTCCTCTGAGCCACTGTTACCACCTGCTGCATCCGGGAACCTGTAACCATCGAAGATCAGCAGTCTGGACAGGTCTTTGTCTCAGAAAATAATATTCTTCTCATGCTGTCACTTATTTGTTCAACAAATATGTGGTGATGGCTTCTGAGGTCCAGGCCTTGACCTCAGTATCAGTATGCAAAGCCAGCAGCCTCAGAGAGTAGCTAATAATCATCTTGCCAGCTCAGGATGTCCTAGCAAACACTATAGGCTGGAATATTTAAACCCCAGATGGGCATTTCTTATAGATCTATAGGTTAGAAGTCCAAGATCAAGGTACCAACTCGTTGGGTTCCTGCTGATCGCTCCCTTCTGGGTTTGCAGATGGCTAGCTTCTGCCTGGCTGTGAACTCAGAAGGGAGGGAGAAAGAGGAGCAGCCAACCTACCCTTTAAGATGAATCTCATCCATAAAACATTTTCACAGAAACATTCACAATACTGCCTAACCAAATATCTGTGCACTGTGACCTGGCAAACTGACATAGAGTTAACCGTCCCAGGAGTAAATGAATGTCTTAAAGGGCTGTTTGGGGAGTCTAGTCAGTTAATCTAACTAGACTTTCGGACGTCATGTGGTGTATGGTGTATAGAAGGTCGTGACTGGCAATTATTATCACACTGGGATTCAATTACACTTAAGACACATCCTCCTCCTTGATCACACGAAGAAGTTTGTCCCTTAGTGCCCCCAGGACCTCAGTAACTGTGACAAGGGCTATTACTGTCAAGTCTCTTCCCAACCCAATGACAGCCTGTTCTTGCCATCTGTTGAAGAATACCTTTACCTATGGGACCATGGAGGCTGGCAGTTACCAGGAACTAGGACCCAGCTTCAGGGAGAGCTCTAGACAACTCTCCAGCTTCAAGGAGAATTCTAGACAAGCCAGTGGGACCAACAAGAGGGGAAAGCAGCTACGCAGCCATTGTGCCGCATCTGTTGGTCCTCAGGTCTCCTGTTAGCCACATGCACTACAAATCCCATACAGGATTCAGTGGGCCTCCCATCTCTCATGACACTCACCAGGCTCCCTTCCTGCCTTTAGACTCTACTTTGGGACATGTGACCAACCCATTCTGCTGACTTTGTTAGAAAAAAACAAAGAGAAAGGACCAGTGTAGTCATTCAACACGTTTATGGGGAGCCCACTCTATCCATGATAACAATCTGACCAAGGATTCATTGGAGGAATACACTGAGCCCTGTCTTGGTTTTCCGTGGGGTACATTCAGTTTCTAGTCACCCACTGAAGGTACCAGAGTTCCCCTTATGCATTTATTTCAACCCAAGGCTCTCATGGTAAAGATGTTAAAATTTTCTCAATGCTAGTTGCCCCAAAGGAGAAAGATCCATCTCCATTTCACCTTATATTTTTGAGACAAGGTTTCTTGTAGCCCAGATTGACATTAAACTTGCTACAAAATCAATGCTTTCCTTGACCTTCCAATCCTCCTGCCTCAACATCCTAAGTCCTGGGGTTGCAGGCACCCTCCACTGTGTTGGACCCTTCAATTTCCCATTGAGACCTCACTTTTCCCATCTCTGAGAGGAGAAGTTAGGATGGATGATATCCAATGACATTTTATCCCTAGAAGTTCTGTGTTCCAACTTCGTGCGGCAAATGGCCTGCCTCCTGCCCTCAGGCAGAGGATAAAGGAACCACTATGGGACCCAAACAAGGCTCTTCTGGGGGAAGGTGGCACTCTGAGTTGAGAGTTGTTTAATCTAGGGTCTAGACTAAGAAGAGAAGCCAGTTCTGGTGAAGCACACCTGGAATCCCAGCACTTGAGAGGTAGAGACAGGGGGATCAGGAATTTAAAGACATTTTCACCTACATACGTCATTGAAGTCAGCTTGGGTTACACAAGACTCTGTCTCAAAAAATAAAAAAAAAATCTAGACTTGGAGGGGGAAGGGAGGTGCCTAAATGGAGACCTTCCTGAGACATAACCTGGTTTTACAGAACACTATTTCTTGGGAGATGTAAATAGACATCTTCTGATCCTGGATAGGGAACCAACAGCAAATCAAAGTAAAGAGTGCTGAAGTCCAACTTGAGGAGCCAGTGAGTTTACTGGGGTTACTTGCAGGAGTAGGAATGACTCAAAAGTCAGCTGCATCCCAGAAAGCCCACCCCAGCATGGATGACAGCTCTTGAAAGCTTAAAATCCAGAGCTAGCTTCACTCCGTCCCTTTCAGGAAGCTCAGTAGTTAAGAAAATATCTCATCTGGGCAGCCTGGTGAGTCTAGGCCTCTTGCAGGCAGCCTTGCTGAAAGGTCTCAGACCCTGAGACAGATTGGCAACAGGATTTGTTTAACACCATGGACAGACAGACAGATAGATGGCAACTTGTGGGGGGAACTCTCGGACCCCAGCACCAGAGACAAACAGTATGGTGGGGTCATGGAGGGAGGCCATGAAGACCCATGTGTCAAAAGCAGAAGTTCCTTCTTGTACCCTCCATAGGATGGCGGAGGTTTCACCAAGCCTGCAGCAAGGCTCTTTGATTCTCAGGAAGGAGGTAGAGAAGGGGTGGGGAGTAGGATGTGTGGCCAGCAACACTCCTTTGATGGGAACTCCCCCATCTCCCATCCTTTAACCCCCACCTCCCCACTGTGAGAGATCCTAGCTGCAGGAAGTCTGCCAGCTAGGGACTCAACAGTACTGTCCCCATCTGTGAAAGGAGAAAGGCTGCCACAGGGTATTGTGGCCTGAGCAGTGGCTGGATTCCAGTCTTTCAATCATACACTTGTCTCATCTCCTCAGCAGCCCTTACTGTTTTTAGAAAATTGGAGGGGGCAGGGGGAGTAGTGTTGTGTTTTATAAAAAAGATAGAGAAACTAGGGATGTTTGGTGAAGTATCCACAATACCAATGTTGTGTTTTATAAAAAGATAGGGAAGGAAGGAATATGTTTGGTGGAGGCATAGTATGGTGGGGGGGGGGAGGGCTTGCCTCTGTGGGTCCATGCCGAGGCATTCCCTTCCCCCCTGAGGTACCAGCCAGGCAATGGTATAGTATAGATAGAGTTTATTCAGAACATGGAGAGGGGAGTTGAGAGAAAGGCGGGGGGGGGGGGGGGGGCAGGGAATGGGGAGAGAAAGGGAGCAGGAGTGAGAGGGCAAGAGAATGAGGAGAGGGCAAGCAGCCTCTTTTATAGTGAATCAGGCACACTTGACTGTTGCCAAGCAACAGTGGGGTGGAACCTAGATGAAATGCCAACAAACAGTACACCTGATCAGTTTTAGGGACTTCCTGAGTCTCATCAAGCTTCTATGCTGGATGGAATATTTTAACTGGAGCAGATTGGTGTAGGAGACCTGAAGAGGAATGGAATTCTTCCTGAGAAGATAGAGAATGGGAAAAGCCTGTGGCCCATAGATTCCATGTGAGCAACAGTCCCAGGTATCATACTTTGTTCTCTCACTTTGATTGTGGTGTCCCAAAAGATACTGAGGCGGCTCCATCGCTGATACTTTCAAAGTCAACCTATTTGACAAGAGGGTCTTTGCAGATTATGAAGACACAGTCACAGGCCAGGCAAGGAGAAGCACACACACCCTGGGCTCTACACAGTCTCCTTTTGCTGATGATTCCCGTTCGTGGAGGGCTGAAGCAGGAAGAGGGAGAGAGCAAGGCTAGTGTCTCAGTCAGGGGTTCTGTTCCTGCACAAAACACCATGACCAGAGCAAGTTGGGGAGGAAAGGGTTTATTCAGCTTACACTTCCACGTTGCTGTTTATCACCAAAGGAAGTCAGGACTGGAACTCACACAGGTAGGAACTTGGAGGCAGGATCTGATGCAGAGACCATGAAGGGATATATTCCTTACTGGCTCACTTCCCCTGGCTTGCTTAGCTTGCTTTCTTCTAGAACCCAAGACTATCAGCCCAGGGATGGCACCACCCACAATGGGCCCTCCCTCCCTTGATCACTAATTGAGAAAATGCCTTACAGCTGGGTCTCATGGAGGCATTTCCTCAAGGGAGGCTCCTTTCTCTGTGATAACTCCAGCTTGTGTCAACAAAACCAGCCAGTACAGCTCGTCTGCACTACATAAAGAGATCCCATTTTAAGAAACAAAACTCAGTAGAGAGTCCTGACACAGCATGACTGTACATTTCTAAATGGGGAAATTCAGATCTTAACACACAGGCACAGTTCAGAATGATGCTTCTACAAGCCAAGGAGAAGTTTTGCTTCTATAAAACCTGAGAGCTGGTACAAAGGTCTGGAAGATTCTCCCTCACAGCCTATAGAAGAAAGCCACTCTATCCACACCTGGATTACAGATTTCTTGATCTCAGGACTGTAAGATACTGAAGTGCCATTTGCATAAGACACCTAGGAAGAACACACAAGTCTTGGAACAGGAACACACAGGACAAGTTTAAGCCTGAGAGGGCCACCATCCTTTGATGTCAGAGGCCAGCTTTTCTCATGATTGATTATTAATTAAGACTGCCCTCTACATAGATACTGCCTTGGTACAAGCAGGAATTTGCTAGGAGGGGACCTCAGTGGGCACACATACATTGGCATTAGCAGCCACCTGAGTCTTGCTGCGCCATCAACCTCAGGAGCCAGTGAGCCAGTGAGCCAGTGAAGGTGGGTGTTGCACTTGGGAAATGTAAATGCCTACAGCTACAGTCATTTGCTCACAGAGGCAGCCTGTCCGCCTGCCTCTCCCACCTTATTTCTTTCTCTAACTCACACCTTCCTTCCAGACATGTCTGCTTTCTCCCCAGCCCCCCCCCCCAGGCCCACCTCTGCCCCTCTGCAACCTTGGCCTCCACTCGGGCACACTCACTGCTTCTGTACTCTTTCTTCAGGGCCCAAGGGCACTTTTTGAGGGGTCCTGACTGTTCCTGCTCTACCTGAACCCCAGCTTGTTCCTGACCCCATTAACAGCCACCACCTCATCCTCTGCTTCTGCCATTCTTGCTTGATGGTATATATACCCTTCAGCTTTCCCAAGGGTTGGAGCCTTCCATTGTAGCAAATACCTCTGGTGTTGCATAGGTAAAAAGTGTATCTATGGCTGTCTCTGTCTGTCTGTCTGTCGGTCTGTCTGTCTGCCTATCTTTCTTTCTATCTACTTACTTGTTTATTGGTTTATGTCCTTGTGATGGTGGGGATAGAACAAATGATTTATGCATACTGACCAAGTTCTCCATCATTGAACTCCACACACCTCATCCAGACCTCTCTTCTTGCCTCTCGAAAGCAGCAAGTTCCTCCCTGACTGGATACCTCTATTCATCCCATACAGGGCACTTCCCACGGACCTTTACAGAGCTGCCTCTCTCTCATCTTCTAGATTCTAAGATCTCTTCTCAGAGAACCCTTTCCTGGTCCTTCTCCATGAAGGAATTATTTTCCGAAATCACCTGCTTATGTTGACCTAGATACTGCCTTGGTTCAAGCAGGAATTTGCTAGGAGGGGGGCGATAGAGATTAGGGACACACTGGCAAGATATGGTTCAAATTCAGGAAACCAACTCATACAGGGGGGGCAGTAGGGAAGAAGGAAATGGACAACAAAGGGAACTAGAATGGGGGAACGTGATGGAGGATAGTGACTGGGGATGGTATGGCCAGGGAACCAGAGCTAGAGAAGAGACATGATCCCAGAGGAGATACTGGATATTGGGGATGAGGGGTGATGAAGAGAAAGAAGAAGAGAAAGAAGCTAAACCTGGGCAGGGCTAGCTGGCAATGGACCCTGGGAAATGTAGTCTTCAAGACAGTGTCCTCTGTAACAGTGGAGCAAGGTAAAGCAGGGAAAGAGCTGAGAGCTGACTGACTACAATGAGCTGCACCCAGTGCCCTGCAAATGCTTGAGATTCTCGAGGATGGAGCCTGTTGTTTTTCCTCCCCAGCACCTAGAGAGGTATATGGGTACAGAAAGCTTTCAATGCATATGACAGTGAAGGATGGAACATGAGATAGTTGTTAGTTGGGGATAAATAGAACCACACTGTTTGGTTGTGATGATTGGGCCTGGAGAGCAAAGGATGCCATCCAGAATCAGTTCGGAACACACCCAGACATCAAACTCTCAGCACAAAAGAGATTTCTTACTCCAGAGAGGCAAGCAGGGATGAGGGCTGCTTCCAGATCCAGCAAAGGCAGCCTCCGGTGTCTCAGCAGAAGTGATTTTTAAGGAAAAACGGGCGAGTCAGTGCTCCGATGAATTGGTAAGTCCTGAGTGAACAGGCTAGCTAGTTTAGCCAAGTTATGAATTTTGGTTGCTGAACCTCGGTGTTTAGTCATTTTAAAGTGGCTCTTTAAAAAATAACTTACTTTTCCCAACTAGTTGGCTCAGCAAGTAAAGGTACTTGCCTCCAAGTCTGACTACCAGAGTGGGACCATTGGTTCTCAAACAGTAGAAGGAAAGAACCAACTCCTGAATGCTGTCCTCCCACTTCTGTGTGCTCCGAGAAGCGGACACGCACAGTAATGAACTAATTCATGCAATTTACTTTTTAAAAATAGTTCTTCTGTCCTTTATCATGCCTTGCTGTTGACAACGTACCTTTACAATGCTGATCTCAGTTGATGCTCTAAACATCTTGGTGATCTCAAGATTAACCATTAATTACTGGGAGCTCACGAGTGCCTGGTCCTGCTCCAGAGTTATCCCCTATCAATTCCCTTCACCCTTAGAGATCTATAAAGGCGATGTTAAAGACGAGGAAACGGAGGCCCAGGCAGCCTAAATGACATGCCACAGGTCACATGGTGGTATATGGTAGAGCTGGACTCTAACGCAAACCATTTGGCTGCAGTTAGCCACAACCTGGTGAGAGGAGTTGCGTGTGTCGTTGGTTCTGTGAGATAACTAGATTGGTGACATAAGGATTGCAGGAAGTTAGGTGACAAATGAGAGTTTCCTGTGTCACAGAAACACAGCTTTGCCTCTCTCCACTCTGCAGTTTTTGTTGTTGGTTGGTTGGTTGGTTGGTTCTGGGGGGGTTTTTGTTTGTGTGTTTTTTTGTTTTGGTTTGTTTTGTTTTTTCTCTGTGTATCCCTGGCTGTCCTGGAACTCACTTTGTAGTCCAGGCTGGCCTCGAACTCACAGAGGTCCACCTGCCTCTGCCTCCTGAATGCTGGGATGAAAAGTGTGCACCGTGCATGGCCTTTTTTTTTTTTTTCTTCATTTAAATTTTTCTTTACTCTTGAGAATTTCATGCATGTATATAACAATATCTGACCATCTCTACTTCCATGCTCCCACCTCCAACTCCTTTCATAGCTTCACCAGTGTGCCTCCCTCCCAGCTTCTTGCCTTTGTCTTTTGTGAACAACCCTCTACGTCCAGTCAGTGCTGCCTACACGTGCACAGGGAGCACGGGATTCTTCCAGTGACCACATCCTCTAAAAACCAAGACCCGCCCACCCCAGCAACTACCAATTGTCAGTAGCTCCTCAGTAAGGAGTGGGGCCTGGAGAACACCCTCCACCAACACCCCCCCCCCCCAGCTAAGCTAGAATTTTGGTTGGCTGGATCCTGTACAGTTAGCTACAGCTGCCGCGGGTTCCTGAGTACAGTGGCCATGTCATGTCCAGAAGACAGCATTTCCCAGCGTCCCTCCATTCGGCTGCCTCTTCCGTGATGTTCCCTGAGCACTGATGGTTTCGGGGTTAACATAGATGTCCCCTTTATGACTTAGTTTTGGTTTCTACACCATGACCAAAAGCAGCTTGCGATCTTGTAGCCCAGGGACCATCATTCAGGATAGGAACTAAGACAGGAACCTGGAGGTAAGAGCCACCATCAGAGGCCACAAAGGAACGCTGCTTACGCTGCTTACGACGTGGGCTGCATGGATTGCTCAGCCTGCTTTCTTCTATAGCCCAGAACCTTCTATCCACAGTGAGCTTGGTTCTTCTACATCAATCATCAATAAAGAAAACGCCCCACAGGCTTGCCCACTGGCCAATCTGGTAGGGGTATTTTCTCAATTGAGGTTCCCTCCCAAATAACTCTAGTTTGTGTCAAGTTGACAACCAGCCGGCTCACGGACTAAGCACTCAGTCTCTGTCCTCAGCAATTTTCCGTTTACACTTCTCTGTACCGACTGCTGCCTACTGCAGAAAGAAGAGTATCTGACCAAGGACCCCGCACGCACTGACTGTGGGTCATACAGGAATCAACCTCAAACCAACCAGAAAATGTCCTCTCTGCTGGCTAGCTTTCATAAAGCCACAATGTGCCATTCGGGTTACTGGGGGACAAAAGACATCAGTAGTCATTCCCAGCACTGGCCCCTGCAGGCTGTTATTCTGACCTGCTAGGCAAAAATGTGCCCACTGGTACAACAGTGAGCAGAATTAATATGGGATAACGAAACCCTTTATGATTGGATTTGAAGCCTGCTCCAGGGGAGGGATTTCATGCCTGGTTACTATAATCTTGGTCAAAGGCCTGTGGTGCATGGCTGGGGGTGGGGTGGGGGTGGGGCTAGAGGGGGGTGGAAGGCCCCCAGAGTGGAACCTGCTATTGTTATCTCACTGAATGGCCCTGCTGCCAAATTGCCTTCAGGAATTTTCTGTTTTGTCCCATTTTTTTTGTGACAGTAAGCTAAGTATAAAAACTGAGAATTGGAAGCTGGAGAGATGGCTCAGCCGTTAAGAGCTCTGACTGCTCCTCTTAGCTAAGGTCCTGAGTTCAAATCCCAGCAACCACATGGTGGCTCACAACCATCCGTAACAAGATCTGACGCCCTCTTCTGGTGTGGCTGAAGTCAGCTACAGTATACTTACATGTAATAAATAAATAAATCTTTAAAAAAAAAAAAAAAACCTGAGAATTATCACAATACGTGAAGACATTCAGGGTCAGAAAACTCTACCCTGTCTAAGCCCACACAGCTGACAGGTGGGCAGAGCAGGATTTGAACCCAGGTCTGAGTTACTTTGCAGGCAGGGTTGGTTCTTCCTGCTCCCCTGGGCCATCCTGACTCATCCCTCTTTCCAGGAACAGAAACAAGAATCGCGTAATACTGGATTGTACTGGCTGAATGCTCCCGAATGCAGAGGATGAGTTCTGTCCCACAAGGATCTGCTGTTCCATTTTAGCTCTTGGAGCTAGGCTCAGAAGGCACACCATTGGCTGTCCTTAGGCACGTCCAGCAAAGGGAACAAATGAGTCCAGGGCCAGGACCCCCAATGCAGCCTGGCTTCAGAGGACTCCCTGCTTCCCTGGTTTTGTCTGTGGGAAGGTTGCTGAACGGTGATCTTTCTTATGCAAAAGGGCATCTACTTGTTAAAAAAAATATAAAACAAATCTTCCCTCTCAGGGACGATAATAACCCAGCTCACCCACTACTTCCCAACAAAATAGGCTCACATATCTGCGTCCTACAACTGATCGATTTATAGGCACCCATCCCAAATGTGAGAGCACATGTAGCTTCAGAGACAAGGGGTCTGGGTCCTTTCCTGTACTATCTATCTAGTCTTTGAGCCTGGAATGTAGTAGATGCTTAATAAAACACAGAATCAATAAAGGAGGCCTTGTGGCATGGCCATAGGGCCAGTACTCCACCCACTGATTAATATAGAACAGCCCTTAAAAATTTGTCCTGTCAGCAGGCATGGTGGCGCACTCCTTTAATCCCAACACTCGTGGGAGGCAGAGGCAGGCAGATTTCTGAGTTCGAGGCCAGCCTGGTCTACTAAGTGAGTTCCAGAACAGCCAGGGCTACACAGAGAAACCCTGTCTCGAAAAAAAAAATTTTGTCCTGTCTATTTTCTCCTCCAGTTCCCTAACTTATCACATTCTATAAAAGACCTAAGTCAGATCAAATACATACCAGTGCTCAGTTTGTCTGCTGATTTCTTTTCTTTTCTTTTTTTTTTTTTTTCTGCTGATTTCTTGTATCTTTCTACAAAACCTGGTTTTATTTGTTTGTTTGGTCCGTTTTGATTTGAATTGCTGGGATTGCTGCTGTGTGAACTCTTCCAAGACCCTTGAAGCCCAGGCCATTATCACCTCTTCCATGAAGCCTTCCTTGATTTTTTGGCCAGTGAGTGCCCCTGCAGACCCTATTTTAGTGCTTGAGATTCATTTACTGTTGTGTTTAGGATGGCTCTAGGAAGCACTGTCTATCTCCCTCTTAGTGGCAGGTCTGGGGCTCTCAGTTCCTGTACTCACTCTAGCACTTGGCCTAGTACTTAGTAATCACATGGGAGATGGACTGGGGGGGGGGCATATATCTTGATTGCATTAATTAATGGCTGCCATCTAGGACTCTTAAGTGGAGAATGTGCTGGTCGCTGTGGTTGGGGGGGTGTGGCTTAGGACTTGTATATGTTCATGACTGGTGAGGAAGCTGAGTGCTTGCATGGGTTCATCACTGTGGTGGGGGGCGGGACATGAATAAACTTACATACAGTCATTGCTCTCTGCTTCTTGACCGTGGATGCTTCAAGCGCCTGCCTCCTTGACTCCCCTGCCGTGAACCTTGAACTTGAGAGCAAAAATGAGCTTTTCCTTCCTTCGGCTGCTTTTGTCAGAGTATTTCTCCACAACAGGGGACAGAAACAGAGATACCTTCATTTCCTCTTCTACAGACAGGGAAGTGCTTGTCCCTATCCTTCAATAACCCAGTGATCAAAATTTACCCAGCAGCTAGCATCTGGCATGCAATGGGTGCTTAATGAAAGCGTGTCCAAGAGCAGAGCCTGCCATATGACCTGTTTATGGTGTCTTCTGTCAGAGTGGAGCTCCACCTGGCCTCTCTGCTACCCTGGAGGTGCTGGAATAAGGTCAACGTGTCCCCAGAGGTTCGCCGGGTGTTTTATTCTACCTGACAGAAGAAGCCCCTCTTTAGGCAGCCCTTTAGGCAGCAGATAACAGTGAATAAGGGAGCACTCTAGACCTCGGAAAGGACCACTCCTGGGGAAGGGGACTTGGGGTTCTAAGGCGCAGTGCTGCCATTGGCATCTGTTGGCAATGGCAAGAATCCAGAAGAGATGCCGGGAATTAGGATGTAGAAGAAACTCTTCCCCAGCCTGGAGCGGGGCAAGAAGCAGATGGGGCTTTTTTAGGGTCCCAGGTCAGAGAGGCAGCAAAGAGGGAGGTATTCGCATTGGAGAAGGGGTCTATGGTCATGAGCGACCTTCCCCAAAGCTGCTCTCGATTGCCTGTTGCTTCGGCAGTAGATGGTAGAATCCGACTTGGAGGCAGGTAGCGCTGTCATCCTTCAGTTGATACTTGCTGCCAAGTGTCCACCATTGCTGCTCCTCTGAGGAGGTCTGTCCTAGGCTGACCCCTCCAATGATAGACCTCTCCTGGGTAGATCACCGTCTCTACAGTCATGCGTTCAGGCCAAGCTGTGGGGCATGTTTTCATGGGGGCAAGTCCTAGCCAATGGGAACAGGATACATGTACAACCAAGATATGTCCCTAAGGAAATCCCCTGTCCCTAAACCCTAACTGGTGAAATAACTCGGCACAGATGTTTGTAGATCCCAGACTTCCCTTTAGGATCTTAATTCAATGTCACAGCCAGGTCTCGATAGATCAGTCTTGGGTGTGGCATCTAACCACCCATCCCTATTTGACTGAGATCTGTGTTTGAGCGGTTGGTGGGGTGATTCCCAGCCCCCAACAGGCCCCCTCTTCTCAGATGTCCCTAGCTTATGTCAAGTTGACAATAAAACCAACCAGCACAAAATGGACTGCACCTTGGACTGTGAGCCGGAACGAGCGGAACCCTCTCACCTTTAAATTGTGTTGGTCTGGGTACTTGATCACAGCAACATTGAGCCATGGTGCTTCCGGACATGAACAGCTCACCCCAGTGTCAGCGCTACATGAATAATTGCTTGGTCAGAACACTCACCCTTTCGTCTCAGGGGCTTTGAAAAGAAAAGGCAGTCACCGATTTTATCCTTTTATTCACTGTGAAAGGTGAGGGTCATAGAAGCCATGAGGGATGTGATTAATCTGTCACTTAAAATCTTTTATCGTTTATTTATTTATTTATTTTTGCTTCCAAATATTCACATTTATTCATCCAGGCACTAGATAGGCATAAGAGGGGCCGAGGAGACAATTCAATGAGTAAAGGTTGCTGTGTAAGCTGGGGAAAGCAAGTTCATATCCCCAACCCCCACGTAAAAGCTACACTCACTGGCCTTCATCTCTAATCCTGGTTCTGGTGTGATGAAAAGTGACACGGATCCTGGAGGCCTGCTTACCAGCTAGTTTCTCTGAAACAGTGAGAGACTTTTTCTCAAAAAAAAAAAACAAAAAAAAAAANAAAAAAAAAAAACCTTGGCTGGGTGTGGTGGCGCACGCCTTTAATCCCAGCACTTGGGAGGCAAAGGCAGGCAGATTTCTGAGTTCGAGGCCAGCCTGGTCTACAAAGAGAGTTCCAGGACAGCCAGGGCTATACAGAGAAACCCTGTCTCATAAAACCAAAACAAAAACCTTAAGAGAGAAGGATTCTAGATGTTGGTCTCTGGCCTCCACATGTGAATGCACCTTGGAGTGCACAGAAAACACATGTGCACACACATGGTCACATATAAACACAAAGGTATAGGATCTGCCCTAGAGGATTTCCAAGTCTTAATGCAAAAAGAGATCAGATAAAGGTGGTGATGGTTGCAGCTTTGCACCAAGACCTAATGTTACAGAAGAGCCATGTAAAGGTACCAGGCTGGCATGGAAGGCTGTAGGGCACTCCAGGCCACTGTAGGACGTCATGTTAGGTTCTTGCATAGGGTCAGGCCATGAGAAGCTCTGGTGCATTGAGGGAGATCCCTAAAACTGGGGAGAGGGAAAGAATAGAGGGGTGAGCCTTTGAGGCTTAAAGGGGGAATGATGGGAAGGTATGTCCAGAGGGGCAAGCTTCTGAAAGTCTAGTCCTGCGCGCGCGCACACACACACACACCACACACACACACACACACACACACACACACACACTCACACACACTACCACTTGCATTGTATGGATACATGCATCTATGTACACGAGTGTTCTGAGCCTAAGGCATATTTCCTGGCTTGCCACAAGCCACAAGTGCAGTGGTGCTAATGGATGCACAGATTTGCTTACATATTCCAGGCCACAAGAGTGGCTACTTGGAAGTACTTTGGGGAGCCAGGTGTGGTGGCGCACGCCTTTAATCCCAGCACTTGGGAGGCAGAGGCAGGTGGATTTCTGAGTTCGAGGCCAGCCTGGTCTACAAAGAACTGGCTATACAGAGAAACCCTGTCCCGAAAAACCAAAAACCAAAACAAACAAACAAAAAAAACCCTTTGGGTCTAATTTGCTCAGCTGCCTCTCCCTAAAGAATCCACATAGTCAAAAGAGGGCTATTGCTCCAGCTGGACAATGGCATTGGACTGAGCCAGGGACAGAAAATGGAAATTACAGGCTTTCTGTAGGATCACCAGCCAGACGGGGGATCTGGTTGTGAGCTCATGCCCACTCCACCAAAGCTGGCGGGCCCAGCCTCTGACTGCATGAGCATTGAGAAACTGTGGATGTATTTTAAAGGTGATCAGTGAACAGATTAGTGTATCTAAATTGACAGGCAATTTACAGCAATATAAACAAGAGAGAGCTATGAGAGAGTGAGAGAGCAGCCATTAGATTGCAGATCTCATTAACCCTCTGTGAGTTCCTTCCGCCAGGCATGCGTTAGGGCAAAGGTCTAAGACCATCTCAAAGACTAAAAGAAAATTCCTCTGCTCCTTGATCCTCACCTCCTCTGGACAGATGGGCATAAAGTGGAGGCCAGGAGCCAGAGGTGAGTTCCCAACCTCTATCTGCTGATTCTAATTATGATTGCCAGATCACACACACACAGCTCTGTCTCTCTGTCTCTCTCTGTCTGTCTCTGACTCTCTGTCTGTCTCTGTCTCTGTCTCTCTGTCTCTCTGTCTCTCTCTCTCTCTCTGCTCTCTCTCTCTCTCTGCTCTCTGTCTCTTTCAGCCTTCAGTTTGCAGCCCTGTAGGTACCGCCCTTTCGCAGTAGAGCCTGAGCAATCAAGCCTGCTGTGTGCCAGGTCTTCAGGCGAGCATCCTTCCCCTGTCAGGTGACCCCACTTTCCAAGACCCTGAGCTCTGCTCTTCCTCACCTGTCCAGTCCTTCCCCATGCACCTCACGGGAATCTGCGAAACTGGCCCTCACCACAAGGGGGCGAGTCAGGGCACAATGAGTCGTTTTTCTCCCTCCCTTTTTCCAGACTGTTCTGAACACCACTTATTTGGGTTGTTTATGTTCCCCTCTTCAGTGCCAGGCGAACCAATCCAACCCAGTAGCACTCAAGGCTTCAATGCACAGTTCTTGGGGTCCTCAGCCTCCATATGACTAAAAGAACACGTTTTGATTTCTGTTTTGAGACACTGTCTATAAAAGCAAGTTTTGATTTTTTTTTACTTTGACACACTGTACATAAAAACAAGCACCCAAAGAACTATGATCAGAAGTGCGGTCTTCCTTCCTGCGGCTTGTACAGCAAGGGAGCAAAGTCTCCGCTGGCACTAGACACGAACGCCTCCACAGAGCCTTCAGGGCTCAAGTGGGATCTTAAGGCTGCATAGGAGTCTGTCAGAGAAAGGACTACAGGATAATTTCTAGTCAGTATATACCTATGTCAGGGTGTACAAAGACCTGGAGAGACAGGCCTGGGCCAGTGTGAAAGTGTGCACTGGATAAGGTTTATAGAGGCTTAAGGCAAGTTGTGAACAAGCACGTGGCTCGGGCGGTACTGTTTGCCTAGCATGCACAAAAGCCCTGGGTTTGAATTCCAAGCACCGCATAAACAGAGCATGGTGGTATGTGCCTGTAATCCAAGCATTTAGGCTGTGGGAGCAGGAAGACTGGGGTTCTAGGTCACCATTGGCTACAGAGTGAGTTCAAGGTTAAGGCCGTTGGTCACCTGATGCCCTGCCCTGCAGGGAAGGCAAGATGAAGTAGAGGGATAGAGATATAAAGAGGTGTGTGTGTGTGTGTGTGTGTGTGTGTGTGTGAGAGAGAGAGAGAGAGAGAGAGAGAGAGAGAGAGAGAGAGAGAGAGAGATCAGATCTGACCTGGGAGTTAGCACAGTTGTGGGTTGAGGAAAGACCAAATGGGCCACATGGAGAAAGAGAAGTGTGCCACATGCCATACTGTAGAAAGAAAAGAGACAGGACCATGGCCAGTGTGGGTGGGAAACACGTCGGATTCTCCAACATGGATGCCAAGAGTAGAGTTCTCATCTGGAGAGAGGACACCCTGATGGAGGACTGCAAGACCCAACTGTGCGATCCTGGACCGGAAATGATCACCAGCAGGAAGAGGCAGGTTTAGTGACTTATCTTTAAAAGGCCACTTATGAGACAGTCCCTGCTGTTTCTATCCCAACACAAATATCTCCTGCCTTTTAATGAACCATGATCTACCTCATGGACCAGAATTTAGACTGTGAATGGCAAACAAGATTTTTGTTGATTCTGGTTTAAATAAAGTTAGCTTGTATCAAAGGTTTTATATATATATATATATATATATATATACATATATATATGTATATATATATGTATATATATATATAATACTGTCAATTTCCTCCTTTCTATGATGTTTGGACTTAATTAGGAAATGTCCAACTTTGTAAAAAGTTGGGGAATGCCACCTCAAAGTCTGTTGAAGACTGGTTTTAGTTACACAGTTACTTATATGCATATGGAAGGTGCTCCCCAAAGTCTCATAGCAAGACTTGTTTCAATTTGTATTTATTAGCCAGGGACAGATAATGGTTAAAAACAAAACGAAACAAAACACAAGTATCTGCATTGTTCTTTAATTAGAAACATCCCATATACATCATAAGATATTGACCTTTCCTTAGTGAAGTACACTTTAGCGTGGTATATATACTAGTAAGTTAAGAATATCTAACCTAAGAACAATATTTAATTGGGGCTGGCTTACAGGTTCAGAGGTTCAGTCTATTACCATCAAGGTGGGAGCATGGCGGTGTCCAGGCAGGCGTGGTGCAGAGATGCTCAAACTTCGCTATCATATTCAGAAGGGAACGGATCTCTGTGCCTTCTGGTTCCACCAAGGATGGCTGGCGTCTCACTTCTTTTGGTCTGTTCAGGGGCTATGGCATCAGCTCATCTACCCTATGCAAAATGTGCTAAATTAAGCTATGAGTGCAGCTGAAATCAGCTCATGGAGTCATAGTGCTCTGACTTTGGACTTCAGGGACACTGAGGCAAGTAGTCCTCACTCCACATTTTAGAAAGCTACTATTCCAGCAATAGTGACCAAAGCAGCAAGGAGGGTAGAGGCATGCCAGGGAGCGAGGAACCAGTCAGATTGGCTAGGTCCTAGCACAGCACACATTCTGGAGCCTGACCAGTCCACCCCTGGAATAAGGATAGTATCAAATTATATACTAAGGAACACAACAGGAGGCCAAGGCCTGAACAGTATAGATTACCAGGAGGAAGATGCAAGATACAGGACAGTAACTCACAAATTCACTAAGTCTGAAAGCCCCCAAAGACAACCATGTCAGTAATAACCAAAACAAAAGCATCATTAGACACTAAAGCGAGTAGGTGACGAACAAGATATTTATAAAAGGTTAACTTGACTCCCCATCAACTTGTTAGCTACGACACAGGTTAGCTTTTGAGGGCAGAAGCCTGGCGGGGCCACCCCCTTCAAGCAAAGAAACATCAGGGGAAATAAACTGCTCACTTCACAGTAACAATCCTCATTTTTTTTCCCAACAGGTTTGTGCCCAAGTCCAGTGATGAGCAACATTTTCTGGCAGCTGCCCGGGAATATGAAGCAGCGAAGTCAAGATCAAAGAATGGGCCAGCACTGAGACAAATTAAAGGCAGCCTAGTAACTGGCGGGGACGGTTGCAAAACTGAAAGGGGTTCTCAGAGGTGGACATGAGGTTACGGAAGTTCTTTGTTTAGTTCCATGTTCTTCTGCAAATTAAATATTATCTATTTATTATATTATATATGGTACTACATTTGAAAAAATGGTGCCGAATTATAAAAGCCACACTGAATTGCAGTATTTCAGAATGAGTAAGAGTCACTGGGCATGGTGGCACATGCCTTTAGTCCAAGCGCCTGTGAGGAGATGTTAATGGATCTCTGTGACTTACATAGTAAGATCCAGGACTAGTAAGATTAGCTGTACATAGAACTACATAATAAGACTAGTCTCAAACACAGACATGAAATGTTTAATGACTAAGCTTTAATTTCCTTTAGAACAATATCTTACTCAAAATGATGAAACAAATTTAACAGACCAAAAGAAAATCTAGAATGAAAAAAAAAAGTCTGAAACTACACACTTAAAACTATTCATCAAAATGCTGAGAGGTTACAGATAAATCACTGTAAACATTACTTTTCTTGGAAACTTTTGGTTTTCGTTTGTTTATTTGTTTGTTTTTTTCAGTTTTGAGGTGATACATCAAGTGCTGTCACGTGCACACATCTTCTGTGACTGCACAACTCAACATGAAATCAGTTTTCAAATAATTTCGCGAGTTTGATACAGGAGTGGACACGGTTGATAACCTAGTCCAGCATCTGGTCAGACACTGCTTTAGTCTTTAAAGTAGCCATTTTGGTTGTATGGAGGGCTGTGGACAGAAAGCAGTCTGTAGTGGTTATATAACCTGAGTTATGACCCATGTAGGGATTCCCAATTAGCAAAGTGTCGTCTGTGTCCATGGTCGGAAAAAGTGTCTCAGCCTTCCTCTTGCTGTGACCCTTAACAGAGTTCCTCGTCTGATTTTTGTTTTTACTTCATAACTGCAATTCTGCTAGTTATGAATTATAATGTGAATATCTGATATGCCGGATATATGCTATCCAACCCACTGGCCTAGGCAATTAGAATTTCAACCTGAAGTATTACGGGCAAAGCTGACTGTTCTCAATATCGATGGCTATCACAGTCTAATTTTGCTTTTAATTACAGAAGGGCTTTTGTTCGGTTTTTTTGTTTTGTTTTGTTTTGTTTTTAGCCCAGGCTGGCCTTGAATTTGCTATGCAGCCAAAGCTCGAACTCCAGATCCTCCTGTCACGTAAGTGCTAGGATTCCAAGTGTGCAACATGACCCTTGGGAGGAGGGCCTGAACGGAAGCTCATTGTGCTGCCTTGTGCACCGTCATCATCCCACCCCAACAGTCCTGCCTTTTCAGCCCTCTGGCCTTGGACCGAATCACCACTAGCTTTCCCAATTCTCCAGCCTTTCTCATACTGATGTCTAAGTCTCTGAATGGCCCCATGCTTCCAGAGAATGCTGACTCAACACAAATCCTTTTAAGAGCTAAGGAGAAATGAGGATGGAGTTTCCCAATCTTTACAGCAAGGTGCTCCCAAGTTCTCATCCTCACACCGAAGAGCAGACCAAGTGTTCGAAGCCAGGAGTGGTGGTACGCCTGGAATCCCACTTGAGGGGCTGGAGCAGGAACGGAGACAAGCCACAAAAGATTACATGCTGGATAACAGGCCAGCCAGAGCCATGTAGTGAGGTGCAGACTCATTCCTATCTATCTAAAGCTGTACCTGTGTTGAACATGTACTTTTGGTCTCACCTAAAAGAACAGTGTAAGAACTATTCAAACACCTTCATATTGAGTATTGCAAGTTATTTGCAGATAAAGCAAATAACTTCAAATGGGAACTGAACAGGTTATACACATTTTTATGTGAGGGGCTTAGGCATCTATACACATTTTTATGTGAGGGGCTTAATCATCTAGAGACTTTGGAGTCCTCAGAGTGGAGAGATCCTAGAAGCAACTTGCTATGGTAACTTGTGTAGCACATGGGAAAATACCATCCGTTGCAGATCTAAGGAAAGAAGCCCTGAAAAGAAGGCCATTTAAAGGCAGTTAAGGGGCTGGTGAGATGGCTCAGCAGGTAAGAGCACCCGACTGCTCTTCCAAAGGTGCAGAGTTCAAATCCCAGCAACCACATGGTGGCTCACAACCATCCTTAACGAGATCTGACTCCCTCTTCTGGAGTGGCTGAAGACAGTTACAGTGTACTTACATATAATAAATAGATAAATCTTATAAAAAAAAAAATAAAGGAAACAGCTTGACTGTGGCAGGAGGCACAAGTCTGGATGTCAACTTTTCCCGTCTGTTCCTGGAGGATGTTAGGATGGCAAAGACCATACTACACTCTTTGGTCTCATCCCCTGGGGACTAAGAACATGATCTGAGACCAGTTATATAAACTCTGTTGATTGGGAAGGCTCTCTGCAATAGATTCCTGAGCCTCCTTGCAGTTCGCATTACTGAATGCTTCCTTGACAAGTCCAAGTCACTGCCCCACATCACTGCCCTTACCATTTCCTCTGCAAATCAGTAACAGTAAAAGACCCCGAAACCCAATCAAACCAGTCAAACCCTTCTTCTCTTGCCCCTCATCCCGCACTGTGATTGCAGGCCTCCCATCTACAGATGCACCTAATGCCAGCGTGCTCTGGACTAATTCTCACCATCCTACTCCAAGAACAAGAACTGTAAAGCAACGGAGAAACTTCGAAGCCAGAAGGTTAACATACCAGACACAAGATGATCTCGGTGGAGATGCCAAGGATTTAGGAGCTTGTGATATCCACACGAGAACCAAACTAAGTGAAGACCTGAAGTCACATCCCAGCGTGACAAGGTAGAAACCAAAGCAGAGCCAGAGAACAGGAAAGGTTGAACATTTTCTGTGACGAATTAGGAGCTATTTAGGCTTTGTTCCAATTATTCCAAGTAATCCCCAGCAAACCTCCTGAGGACTTAATAGCTAAATGAGTATGTGTAAGCATGCACAAAACTAGAGGGCCAATGACATGTGCTCTTCTCCACCCCACAGAACCTGATGTTAGTATCATTTAAAAATATGAAGACTGGCCTGGCAGCGGTGGCACAAGCCTTTAATCCCAGCACCTGGGAGGTAGAGGCATGCGGATTTCTGAGTTCCAGGACAACCTGACCTGATCTACACAGTACATTCCAGGACTGCCAAGGTTACAGAGAAACTGTCTTGAAAAAACAAAGGTAAAGACCATTTGCAGCGTGAGTGGTAAATCATATTTTACTTGTATGAACATTGCTTTCCAGCCTGATTTGGGGAGAGGGGGAAGAGATGTGATCAGTAAGTGTTCAACCTTCACAAAGCAATCACTGTTAGATGTGCTATCTCTTTTGTGTTGGGTACTGGAAACAGGAATTGGTAATTCTGTGCCATCTATTAATTTAAGTACCTTTTAGCCTATCAGGTATTTCAACATTGAGTCAACATTGAGCGGAGAACCAGGACCCTGAAGCTCCTAAATGATATACCAACCAACTTCTATCCGGCCAAGTACTGGTGATGGAAGCAACATCACTTCCCATCGAAGCTTGTATAGAAGAATCTTAGGTGTAAGTGTCCTTTCTTTCTGCTGGGTGCCAGCCGCTTGCTGTTGAAATGGGCAAGTTCATGAAACCTGGGAAAGTGGTGCTGGTCCTGGCTGGACGCTACTCCGGACGCAAAGCCGTCATCGTGAAGAACATA
Source organism: Mus pahari (assembly GCF_900095145.1). Taxonomy (NCBI): domain Eukaryota; kingdom Metazoa; phylum Chordata; class Mammalia; order Rodentia; family Muridae; genus Mus; species Mus pahari. The sequence continues at coordinate 9,379,239 of NC_034595.1, read as the reverse complement.
GACAATGGCACCTCAGACCACCCTTATAGCCATGGTCTGGTGGCTGGAATTGACTGCTATCCCTTAAAAGTGACAGCTGCCATGGGCAAGAAAACTGCCAAGTGATCCAAGATCACATCCTTTGTTAAAGTTTATAACTACAACCACCTCATGCCCACAAGGTACTCTGTGGATATCCTCTTGGACAAGACTTGTCAACAAGGATGTGTTCAGGGATCCAGCTCTGAAATGCAAGGCCAGGCGGGAGGCCAATGTCAAGTTTGAGGAGCGATACAAGACAGGGAAGAACAAATGGTTTTTCCAGAAGTTTCACTTTTAGGTATATTCTTGTTTTTGTTATTAAAAATTAAAAAAATCTTAAAAAATGAGAAATGCAATGTCAGGTGTGTTGAAAATACTTTATAGTAATTCTCTGGAATCCTAGCCATCTAGTACAGGAAAACATAACAGGGTGGAACATTTCAGTATACTCTTAAACAATGAAACAAAAATATTTGACTTAAAGATGGCAAAATAATTTTACAAATATAAATTCAGCTTCCTCATATTTCCCATAGAGCAGCAAAACAATAAAAATACTAAAGATGCTAGTTACATCTTGCACTGTGCAAATGCAAGATTCAACAGTTCAACAGTTGCCTCTATTAAAGATATTTACCAAAGCTATCTAACTTAGCAGTCACAGCAACAGGCACAAGAGCCCACCACTCATAGGTGGTGTCTTGGCTGAGGAAGAAGTGGTCACATGGGCCGGGCTGTCCTGGGGAAACCATTACTCCTAGGATCTGCAGGTTTTTGTCTAAGGACAAAAGTCCCATGCCACCAACTTCTGCTGTCACTTTCTAAAGAGAAACAACAGCTGCTATTTTTATCAGCTTCCTGTGTTGTCTTATGCTAACATTCTGAGCAGTAAAGGGGCAGGCAAAACAAATAGAAGCATTCCCCCATTCCACTGGACGTTACCCCAATCCACTGCTCTTCTGCCTTGAAAGTATGAACTTGTTTCATTCCGAGACATTTCACATGACCCACTGGAAAGCACACGGGCAATAGAACATCCAACAACAGCCTGCCAAGTTTGCAGAATAATACATGAAAGCTAAACATGGTACAACAGGAAGGAAAATCATGGTTTCATTTATTTTCATGGACCAGGTTATAAGCACATGACGAGTGTTTCAGAGTCATTACCACGCGGCAATGAGCACAGTACAGAGACTGCGCAGGAGGTCTGCCACGCCATCTTCTCACACAGCATCACGGCGGTGGGACATGACTTCCTTCAATTGTCTCATTATGTCCAGGAAAAGATGACAAATTCAACAAACTGATACCGGGCCCCTCTTTACAATCCGATAGCAATGCCAATGAGGGAGTTTTCAAAGAAAAACCGAGATGAGCAAAATCCAAAAAAAAGGCAACACTGTGATTGAGATTTTTCTTTTAATATGAGACGAAATATCTTGATTGTATATTTTCCAAAGTACTTTCCAGCCACATCTCCCAACCATACAAAAGTTTGCTCCCATCTTTAAATGCAGTAAAAGATGCTGGATTATGGTTCCACCCACCTTCTCTTTGAAAGCAATGTAATACTAATGGATTTAATGGTAATACATTCTTATCTAATAAAGAAAAACATCCACAAGTATCAGAAACCCAGTTTTGAAAGATTTGCATTAATTTTGAACTGAATCAGCTTTTTGTGTGTGTTTTTTAAAGGCAGCAGTTTGACTCATGACTTGCTGATCAAACACATCTCTACGGAGGAAAGGGGAGGGAGAAGAGGAGTGAATGCTGCCAAGTTTCTTCATTGGCCCCAGAAGTGCTGATTTCACAAAGGGATACATCAAAAGCAAACATGCAATGGTTGTTTTAAATCTTTTACTGCAATACAACAATGAAGTAAACAGTAATTAGACACCTACCAATTTCCCCAAACAAAGAATGTAAACAGGAAAATAACTCTGCCTATATGTGTACAGCTTCTCAAATCATGTTAGAGGGTCTCACATTCAATAATCAAGAAATTTTAAAATAGCAGTAATTATTTTCGTTTTAAGAAAAAGCGCCCTTTCTACCCTCCCCACCCCATCCCCAGCACTGAACACAAAGAATGGGCTTTCTTCTGCATCAATTTCATACTAATGTGAAGCAGCAACGATGACTATCAATAATTTGGCATTTCTGTTTACAGATGCTCCAATTTTTCTCCCTCGATTTCAAAAAGCCATTATCCAGTGTTGCCATAAAACAGACTGCAGGTTCTAGGTAGCAAAGATTCTTTCAGAAACCAATGTTAAGTCAAAGAAAAGAGAAAGCAGGGCATCACACTAAATTTCTGGATCTAGTACACTAGAAAGAATGAAACCCAGGAAAAGTTACCTACTGCTTAGAAGAATAACGACCTGTAAAGGCGGATGTTTGGTTGTATAGTATTTTACACTGTGTGGATCTGCAGCATCTGCTAACTGAAGCAGACATGCACTGTATGTATCCCTGCCCTATATCCTAGCTCCCCACCCCCACCCCCACCAACCTACTACCGTATACCAAATATTGTGGATATGAGCCCAAGTCACCCCAGACAATCCAGTGAACAAGGTTAGTGTAATGCACTGGTGTGAGTGTGAGGTACAAAAGAGTCCCTTCAGTCTTCATCAAAGTTCTGCTGTAGAAGGAAGTTGGCAGCCAGGTTCTCATTCTTCTCGCAAGCAAAGTATGCTTGAATCACAAGTCCTTCAGGGAATCCTAATGCCTTTAACTGGGGAAAAAGGAAGGAAGCTATTAGATTCAACTTATCGATTATGGTGATTTAAGTCTGCTTCATATACTAGGGATTGTGACACTGCCCCTGGACACTTTAACTTCACAAGGTCAGCCTTCACTGTTCAACACTCAGTTAGGGTGGAGAGAATGTTTACAACCATCCAAAAGATGTTTTTTAAAATGTTCTTAGTTAGCCGGGCGTGGTGGCACACGCCTTTAATCCCAGTACTCGGGAGGCAGAGGCAGGCGGATTTCTGAGTT
>NC_034595.1:9365042-9376139 GCF_900095145.1 Mus pahari | reverse complement strand
TGAGTTCCAGGACAGCCAGGGCTACACAGAGAAACCCTGTCTCGAAAAACAAAACAAAACAGAACAAAAATATAAAGACAACATCATAACTAAAAGACAACTAGAGTCACTTTGTTACCAGAGATGAAGGACATTTCTAAGACTTAAAGAAAGGGAACCAGGAAAACACGATAGACATATATAGGAAGAGGCCAAAAACTACCACACAAACACATAAAGACAGAAGAGAAAAATCAGCAATACTGCTGTACCTGGAGATTACAATGCCACCACTGTCAGTCACAGCATACGATCATACAGAGCACCAACAAGGAAATCAAAGAGTAACCAGCACTGTAAGGCAACTGGTGTTGACAGCAGGAAAATGTTTAATAAGAGCATATTACTGTCTCAAACATGCAGTGTGTACAAACATACATGCTTCTTTAATGATTGAATCTACCTTAATAAGAGTAATACTAACTACTTAATATTAACAAGAAAACCAGTAACATTTAAAACAAAACAAAAGCTGAAAAGAGTTGGGCTGGGAGCAGTGGAAACTTCAGGATGTATTGTAAGAGAAAATACCAATATTTCAATGATAAAAACCAAAAACAAGCACATTTTAAACACACACAAAAAGATCATTAGCTGACAAACATTTAAAATGATCATGGAAAAAAAGAAAACTAAAGATTCAAATTGTAAAGAAATAAAATTTAGAAACATTCCTTTTGACAAAAGTGTAATGAAGTAGTAATAACAGAACTTTCCCAAAGGAAAATGAGGCCCAGATGGCAACTAATAAAGTCTGCCAGCTCCTTAAACAATTGAGACCAATTCTTAAATTCTTCCAAAACTACCCTCTACTCCTTATGTGGGGCCACAATTCCCCAATACTAAAACAAGATATCCACCACCAGGAAACTACAAAGTTAACAGTTGTTATAAAACAGACAGTGGGCTTTATCCCTGGTATGCAAATGTTGCTTCTATAGAGTATAAGCTACTTGTAAGAATGAAAGATGACCCTTTGATAAACTTAGAAAAAGTATTTAACTTGTTATGACAAAATCTTCACACCTGACACTGAAGGGGAACTTCCCAACCAGTAAGCTCCATGGGAATAAACTAACAAATGAGTTCAGCAAGATCTGGGGGAATATAAGAACACCGCACAAAACCAAACTGTACTTCTCCGCAACTAACAATGAACATTTTAAAAATAAGAACTCCCAACAGCATCAAAAAGAATAGTTCTTAGGGATAAACTCAAAAGTAGCACTTTTTTTTTTTTTTTTTTTTAATGGTTTTTCGAGACAGGATTTCTCTGTGTAGCCCTGGCTGTCCTGGAACTCACTCTGTAGACCAAAACAAAATTGGAGCACTTCATACCCTCTGATTTCATTCTTGCTAATCAGTTATTCTCTGCCAGATAAATGAGTCAATTCAAACCAAATTGGGGGAAGCTCTGGGGGTAAATTCACCAACCTTACAGGAGTGAAGCTGACATGCAGTCAGGGAGACAGAAGGAGGGCAAATATTGATTTGTGGTGTTGGAGGGGAGAATTCGGAGAGGAGGGGAAAGGAGGGGAGGGAAAGGAAGGGGACTAAAATGTCTGGGTTATATAGTGAAGAGCTGGTGGTTGAGAGGAAGCCCAGCCCATGGGTTGCAAAGTTCAGCATACATAGTGGGGTATGCCAGTCATGGCCTGTAACAGGTAGGGACTGAGGGATGCTGAGAGAAACTGGAGGCCTGGTACACTTTGGTATGTTAAATATACACTTCATATTCCAGACCACTTGTCTGAAGCCTGAAAGCCTGAAAACTTCCTAGAAATGTACAGTAAAGGTGGTGAGGAGTGAGGTACTGGCCTCGATGGCTATGGATAAACCTAAATCAAAAGATTAAAACTGAGCCCCAGGCCGGGCATGGTGGCACACGCCTCTAATTCCAGCACTCGGGAGGCAGAGGCAGGTGGATTTCTGAGTTCGAGGCCAGCCTGGTCTACAAAGTGAGTTCCAGGACAGCCAGGGCTACACAGAGAAACCGTCTCAGAAAACCAAACAAACAAAAACAAAGAAAAAAAACCCAAACAAACAAAAAGAAAAACCAAAACACCCCAAAATAACCCTGACACATCCACGCACCACTGACTTTTTACAGGAACCTGTAACTTCAACCATGTCTTTTCAACAAATGGTGTTGGGATACATGGATATCCACAGGCAAAACAGCAGATACTCCTTACCACAAGAACTCACTATGGATCACAGCCCTACACATAAGGGCGATCTGTGAATTCTTTGAAGGAATTGGAAACCTGACTTTCACTTGGATTAAGCAATGTTCTATGCAACACCAAGAAAATGGACAAAATAAAAATCACAGAAAAGAAAAGCTACAATGAGAAACCAATTGAAGCCCAAGTACAGAAGAAAAGTAAAGCCAGACATGGGCAAGCACATCTTTATCTCAGCAAGAGGCAGAGATCTCTGTGAACACAGGGCTCTATCTGATTACCATCTCAAAACACTTCATAACAATGTGAAAACAATGTAAAAAGTGAGGGAGAAATGGAGTTACTGATCACAGCATTACACACAAGACATAGGCCACTTGTTACAACAAAAAGAGATGGGTAATGTCTCATGTTTATTGTACACCACTCACATGTAATTTATATACATAATTTATAATTTAACATTTTGGGGACAGTAACAAAGTAACATTTAAAGTATGGGGAATGAATGATTTTTAATCAGTTTGGATGATTAGTGCTTTAAGTCACATTTGATCTACTCAAGAAGGTATTTGCTGTTACTGGGGCCAAGAAAGGACAAAAAGCAGGGGACGTGGCTAAGATAGACAATCTCTACTGCAGTCCCTGGGACAAAGGGAAGAAATGCCACAGCCGCATGGCAGCAGGAGCCACTAGCCCAGGTGCTAGGTGACCAAGGAACCCAATTGTACCTAAACTCACCCGTTCTATAGCTTCTTTCTCCTGAGGTGTTACTTGAATGTAGTTCATATGCCCACTTCCAGCTTCTGCAATTCCTCCACCGCCTCCACCTCCACCGCCTCCTCCGCCACCTCCTCCTCCACCTTGACCACCTGCTTCCTGAACTGGTTCATTCAGCATCTGAATAAAATGCTCCTGGTGTTGGCTAATTTGCTGTAGTGATGTCAAAAACAGAAGAAATAATACATACTTACTGTCTGTCCGTAGGAAAAAAGTAATCTTAAATAAAAACAAGATAAGCCAGGCGTGAGGAACCACACTTTAACTCCAGCACTGGGAAGGCAGAGGATCATCTTAGGCATGCCTGACTCCTATAGTAAATTGAATTTCAGACCAGCTCTATCTAAGAGTCAGAAAGAAAGTTAGTTTTAAGTGATTTCTTATATTACTAAAGAAACACAACAGTTCTGAAAGGTAAATGATGGAGAAAATGCAAATTCTTCCAAAAATACTCCACTCCCAAAAATCAACATTAAAAAGCTGCGGGGGTGGGATGGGGGGCTGGCGAGAAGGCTCAGTGAGTAAGAACACTGACTGCTCTTCCGAAGGTCCTGAGTTCAAATCCCAGCAACCACATGGTGGCTCACAACCATCCTTAATGAGATCTGATGCCCTCTTCTGCTGTATCTGAAGACAGCTACAGTGTACTTATTTATAATAATTAATAAATCTTTGGGCCGGAGGGAGCAGAGTTGACCCGAGTGAGCAGGGCCGACCCAAGTGAGTAAAGGTTCTAAAAAAATTCAATTCCCAACAACATGAAGGCTCACAACCATCTGTACAGCTACAGTGTACTCATATACATAAATTAATAAATCTTTTTTAAAAAAAGCTACCATGGGCGCTGTAGAGATAGCTTAGCAGTTAAGAGCACTGACTGCTCTTCCAGAGGTCCTGAGTTCAATTCCCAGCAACCACATGGTGGCTCATAATCATCTGTAATGGGATCCGATGATGCCCTCTTCTGGTGTGTCTGAAGACAGCTACAGTGTACTCATATAAATATAATAAATCTATCTTTAAAAAAAAATAAAAAGAAAGAAAGCTACCACGGACCTAAGTAAAGAACTTACTCTTCATGTATATACTGTATTTTCCACACTAATAGGTTATTCTGTGCTGTATAAAACTCAACTATTTTCTGGTCTGAGCATGAAGAATGCCTATAGGTAAGTTTCTAAGGGCAATGTTCCCACTCATAGCAATCTTATGAAAAGCAATTTATAAAGTTAAACAGCCTCTCAGATTCTCTAATACATTAATGTACCTGGGAAATCTGAAAGAGGAAATAAACCTTTCCCAAACTAAATTAGTTAACCAATATAAGCTGGTCAATCTTTATATCTTAATTTGTTCTTCACTATGCCTACGTAGAACACAGGCTCTGGGCTTAACTGTAGTACAAAGCAAAACATTCCAATCCCATTTTCCAAATTAATGCGGATGAGTCACCTGCAGCAACTGAGGGTTCTCCCGACCTATCTGCTGGAGCAGAGCTGGAAGCAAGGAAGGATTCTGCTGGATAATTTGTCTCATCTGTTGAAACTGAGGCTGATTTCGTAAAAATTCAAGGGGGTGGCCTGAAATACACACAAACATTTCAAAACAATAGCAGTAAGTTCATCTAACAGCAGGTAGTTAAACCATTCAGACAGAAAATATTATATATGAAAAGGACCTGCCTTTGAGTGTTATAGAGCAAGCAAGCCACAAACCCTCCCAACCCCCACGTGCCCACCACCTTTGCTCTAGAGAAGTCATACTAATACTAGCAAAGGATGGAATACTGAGAGGCTAGCCCACCCACAATGCCCTACGAACCATCACACAAAAAATGGTGTCCTGTATCAAAATAAAAGGTTGTCATGTTATTGCAGTTACTCACAAATAAGAAACATATGTGTGTTTATGGCTATTTAGTCCTATACTTATGTGTAATAATAAAGTGAGACTCAGGGACCAAAATTACCTAGTAGGTGGTGAATAGGAAATACTAAAATCTGAGCCAGAGCTACGCCTCCTCTTAGGAGAAAGAGTCCCAACTGTTTGCCAAAATAAGAGCAAGAAGCTATCAACCCAAAACAAAAAACCCAGCCTTTTCTAAATTAGCACCACCACCACCACCACCACCACCACCACCACCACCACCGTTTTTGAGACAGTGTCTCTCTCTCTTTCCCCCTATGTACCCTGGCTGTTTGAGAACTCTGCTGCGTAGAGAATGTTCCTTCAAACTCAGATATGTGTCTGCCTTTGCTTTCCAATGCTAGGATTAAAGGAGTGTGCCTCTACACCATGCCTGAAATGATACACTCTTAGTAAGGTGAGCCATCCACTTAAAACGGACACTGAATTCAAACTGTGAATAGGCGTTTTTAAGAGTGAACTAGTAGTGTAAGCTTTGACAACACTGGTGCACACTAAAAGCCAGAAAATCTCTCTACTGTGAGTGAAGAAAAAAAAAAACATAAGGTTTATCCAAGAGTTCTGGGAATGAAGCTTAACCACTGAAGTATTTCACATTAAATAATCTTACACTAAAAACTCGGGACCAGTTGTCATTGACAGTCACTTTACCTCCAGAAGTGGTTGTTGTAGTTGCTGTCGTGGTTGCTGCAGCTGCAGCTACTGCTGGAGACTGAGGAGTTCCGGTACTCACAGCCTGAGGAGGAGGCTCAACCACAGCCTGACTGTCTCTATCTCCAGGGATTCCCTGCCAACACAATTTCCAAATTTTAAAATCTCTCTCTCTCCCTCCCCCAACACTAAATATTAGACACAGCAAAACATTTGTAGTTTATTGAACATTGTCTGTGTACAATAGATGTCTGCTTATGAAATCTTACAAGTGGCCCAGATACAATGCACTGTAGCATTTACATTACAAGGTAGCATTGGTCAACAGAATTTTCCAGTAACAGACAGATGCACTATCCTGTAACAGCCACAACCCATGTCCACTTAAACTCTTAAGAGTATCAGTAACTAAGGTGTTCAATGTCCATGAGTTCCAGGCGACTTTTGCTGCAGAGGTTTTCATAAACTGACATTCCACTGTGAAGGTCACAGTTCCACAAACAACTGTGTTTACATGAACCAGGCAACTGATGGACAAGCAACCAAGTCTCCTCTACTGACCTAAACAAGTATCACCTAGAAACTGTCACACATTAAAAATAAATGATCAACAAATGGACAGAATGGTGCGTAACGTTAATAGTTTACATTTCAAATGATGTTCTTCTTATGTTTCAAGCACTTATCTTGAAATTATTACAATTTCAAGGGTACACTCAGATTTTCTACTTTGATGCAGAAGATTTAAACAAATGGCAGTTATACCCATTTAAAAATCCATCAAATTCTTATACTTTAACAGATGGTAATGAGTTCATTTCCTATTAAACCAAAGCCAAATTCATTTAAAGAAGAAAAGGCAGTGGCTAATGGGACTAACTCTGCTAAAGCACTCAAAACAACTGTTTTTCACATGGAATTACAAGACTGTTAGCAGATTCAGGGTCCAGAATGTCCATCAAATTCTCAAACAAAAAAAGTTACTGCTGCTTCCTCACAGAGGATTTTGCTCTAAGTAATTCCTAACAGATCTAAGGTGTGAGTCTGTTCAATTAGAAAGTCGCCTCCAGCAGAGCTTCACCAGTGTGAAAGGTACTACTCCGAAGAAGAACCACATCGTAAGTCACCTCACATCATTTTCTAAATAAATCACTTCAGAATCTCTCCCAGAAGGTTCCATTTTAGCAACACACAATGTTCCTATTGGGTGGGAACTTCTAGCATATGATGCACTCTCCTGGACTGTTAACTCATCTATTAAAATCTTAATTTCTGCAAGAGTCTGAAAGAGACAAGTAAAACACACTTCTCACCATTAGAAGATATTCCACAGCTCTGTCAGGGTTGTTGAAACTGGCTCTCAGGGCTGCAATTACTTGTTCTCGTTCATAGCCCATTGACATGATCTCCGTTACCATATTCTCATAAGACTGACCTGTCACTAAACAGGTGTGTGGGGGACAAGGGGAAAAAAAAAAAGTACAGGAACATTCAACAAACATTCTCTCCATAGTTCTTGACTGCATAATGTCTGTGGTTCATAGACTGCTAGGCTAGGCAAAGACAATAAACAATGTAAGAAGTCAAAGTCCATGTTCTAACCCCAGAACCTATAAATATGCAGATAACCTATAAATATGTATGACAAAGGGAAGTGACCTTCCAGATAGACCCAATGTCATCTACAAGGGTCCGGGTCCTTAAAAGTGGGACAGAAACAGGGTTAGAGACAATAAAGACAAAAGCAGGCCCAGAGTTCTGCTGTGGTTTTTTTGCAGGTGGAGAAACCGCCTGCATGCTTCTAGAAGTGATAAGGAACTAGGTTCTCCAAGTCTCCCAATAACACAGTCTTGCTGATTCCTTGGTATCATAGATGTCAGAGCAACATCTATGTCAAAGATTCTGACCTATAAAAATGGCCAGGTAACAAACTGTTTTATACCACACTAACTTTGTGGTAACTTACAAAAGTAACAGAAAACTAGGAGGTTTTATATGCATAGTAGGAATACCAAGTACAAATACAAGAAAGAATTTACAGGTCAAGGGAGGCAACCTGTTCTTAAGAGAGCAGGGAGCCAGCACCTGTACACTGAAGGCTAGTGTTATCTACACAAGTTCAAGGACAGCATGAGACATAAAGACAAATGCTATAGCACAAAAGACCAAGTCCACTGCTGTACATATTTCAAACAATCCTGGTGCAATAAGACTATGTTTTATCTTCTTCTTTTTACACCTTGTATTTTCAAACTGATGGAAAAGAGGTTAGGAAAGTTACAATTTCATACCAGGGATGGAGTTACAAGTATTGTACCTGAGCAGTAATGGATAGGCTATCTCCAATCTTCCCAGATGGACAGTAGCTTGCCTGAGTGAAAGCTGATCCCACTATCAACTCAGCTGTGTCAAAACTATTTTCTTTCCCACTTGTGTTCTGGGCACCACACTGCATTTCTTGCCACCTCAGAAAGTGGATTGGTTATGATCTCCCTTTTCCACCCCTAACTCTGCCCTCTAGTTTAAGTGACCAGCAGCCATATTGCCATCTATGAAAACAACAAGTATACTGGTGCAAGCAAGTAAGGGAACAAAGACTTGGGAGGCTGCAGATTTCCCTTTGGAAGTTTAAATAAGTCTGCATGCAAGTTCAGAGGGAAATGAGTAGCACAATTCATGTGGGGAACCCTACATCATATGCATGGTATTCAGCCATTCCCACAGTTTAAATGTTTAACTATGGTCTAAACCAGAACCACAGAAAACACATAATTAGAGTCAGGAATGGTATTTTACTAGAGTGCGTGAGAAGAAGGGTTTGAGGTATACACAGAACAGGAAAGGTATCACAAAAGCCAAATGGGAATTAAAGTTGCAGGGATTCAACAGGGCAGAGACCCTGGGATTATAAAGCTGAGGTAGAACGATCCAGTGACAGCAGCAGCAAAAAGCACTGTCTTCTTGGCTCCTGATCAACAATATCAAAGCACTCTATTGTGGAGATACTGGTAACAATCAGAACCTTTAATAACATTGTGACAGGTGCCAGCTGGCTCTAGCTCTGAACCTACAGAACGGGTTGCCATTCTCTTAGCAATCCTCTTGCCTAGTTCTTCCTTTTTATAATTAACAGTTCTCTACAACGTATGGCTTTCTGTGTATGAAATAGTATCCCTCCAGTCTCATGAATGGATGCTTCTGAAAGTATTTGATGGCAGTGTTACCCCAGGACAGTTTCTCAAAGATGAAATTCTGAATTTAGTATGCCCAGGTAATCTTGGGCTATTTAAACAAAACATTACATTTTTGTCTCTACATACAAGGGTATCGAGTTAAAGCTCAAACAGTTTATGATCAATGTGTTATCCCATGAGATTTTAGAGCTGTCTGAATGCTGCTAACTATCCCAGCCTTTTTACCTACTGTACCAAAACAGAAACAGGAGTGTTAGCCAATGAACAATAAAAACATGAACTGTACATCAGGGGCTTAATCATGGGAGGGAAAAGCTGACAGTTTAGTGATGAAGGGAAAGACAAAGACTTTATAAAAACAGGTCAAATCAAAAATTAGGGCAAGACCTTTTCATTATGTGCCCATATCCAATAGGATACAGCTGGAAATCTAGAAAGACAGTATAGTGGATGAAAACTGCAGGCGAACAGACAGATATGAGGTACACAAAAGAAAACAGCAAGGCCTTCCAAAGGCACTTCTTTAATAGGCCATCCACAGACCAAACCTGTTAAGACCACATTTGCTTCAAAGAATGTACTTAACCGTAAGAGGAGATTTTAAAGAATTCAGTGGAACATATCAAAGTCTCTAGCACTAACGATATAAATAAATCATTCTGAAACTTAACTGTAAGTGGTCATGAAGCTGACATTGTCAGTGTGATCTATAAGATGACACTGCACACCTGACGTGTTTTCTACGTTAGACACTCACCAAGGGCACTTGTAGCATCTTCAAAAAGATTTGACCGGGAAGAATCTCCTGGTGTACTGTAAAGAATTTTTAGAAAAATCATTTCAAAAAGTATGCAAAATTCATTTTTCGGTAACCAATTTTTAAAGAATATTTCAAATATTAAAGTGTGTGGGTAAGCCAGTCTGTTAAGAGGTTATGTCCAAGCTGTACCTGTAGGATTTATAGTTAAGGAAAAAATTTCAATCTTAGACTTCTGAGATTTCATCACTGTAAACAATATCAAAGGGCTATAAATACAACACCCTTAAAAACCTTGCTCTAAGTATGAAAACAGCACTGCAGTTAGAATACCCTAGAAATCAAGTCACAGCAGAAGAGATATCAAAAGTAGTACATGAGAAAAGGTAGCAACATACATAAAGCAAACAGGCGGCCAAGTCTTTCAGTGAGGTTTTCTAACAATTAATAGGGAAAGAAGGCATACAAATTATACAGCATACACAAAAAGGGAGGTGGGGGTATAGAACCTATGCTAACCTAAAGAAAACCAATTTTAGGCATAAGGTCCTAGGTTAAGCAGCAAAACCATGCATGTAGACATTTCTGTTCTGTTGAGAAAATGAAGATCAACATAAAAGGCTGACAAGATTATAAATCACCATGGAAATGCAGACATGGATATATATGATCGTATTATATACATAACAAAGAAGTGAAGCTATCTGGAGGAATAAAGAAGAGCAATGAAAGGGAAGGTGGAATATAATAAGTAAAGTACACCAAGCATAAGTAACAATTACAATTTTAGTATCCCAGAGTCTAGGTATGTGTACCACAGGAATAGTGCCTTGGAAATCAGAAGAGGCATTCGATCTCCTGGGTCTGGAGTTACAGACAGTTGTGAGCCACCATTGTGGGTGCTGGGAGCTGAATCCCAGGTCCTCTGCCAGAGCAACTAGTGCTTATAACTGCTAGGCCATTTCACCAGCCGCACTATTACAAATTTTAAAGTGACAGAAAGAATAAATAATCACATGCACTCAATACATTTATACTTCTTTCCAATTTCAGTTTTTGAGTTAAATGTATTTGCGTTCATAGGTGTATCTGTTATAGGCACAGTACACAGTGAGCAATGGACAATGAGCAGCAGCTGGCTCTCTTCTTCTACCATCTGGGCTAGGGCAAATAAATCAAACTCAGGTTGTCTGGTTTGGAATCTAGTACCTCTCCCCACCGAGCCATCTCAACATCCCCCATTCCAACTTTAAGAACAGAAACAACGTACTCAAGCACAGTGATTGTCACAACTAAAACAAATCTGCTATGTAACATTTAAAGTTTCTACTTAAAACATTAAGTATGTAAAGGATGAAAGATTTCCAAAGAATATATAAAAACCAAGTAGTTTCCCTACCCAAGGCTTTTACCCCACAGAGACAATCACAAATATACTAGTTTCTATTTTAAAGAATAACTATGGGCCGGGCGTGGTGGCGCACACCTTTAATCCCAGCACTTGGGAGGCAGAGGCAGGCAGATTTCTGAGTTCGAGGCCAGCCTGGTCTACAAAGTGAGTTCC
>NC_034595.1:9363443-9365017 GCF_900095145.1 Mus pahari | reverse complement strand
GAGGCCAGCCTGGTCTACAAAGTGAGTTCCAGGACAGCCAGGGCTATACAGAGAAACCCTGTCTTGAAAAACCTAAAAAAAAAAAAAAAAAAAAAAATTCCATGTCAATATGCCCAGGTCTATGTCAACATTTTCCTACAAATGCATATTACTCTATCTAGTAAGTCAAAACAAGCTCAAATAAGCTCTGGTGTAGTTGGTTTCTAACATTTTTTTATTTTCCCCCCATCCTTTACTAGTTTCTAACTTTATCTTGCATAAAATCTTTGTACTTCTAGAATTGATTCTTGTTAGTATACAATGTGGAATCCATGTTTACCACCTCCAGATGATGAAGCATTTATCAACAGTATTTCCCACAGAGTATCACATTATTAATCCATCTTTATAGTAAGTTCTATATAGGTTATGTCTACAGTGTGTATCCCACCAAGCAATCCAACAAATGCTGATGTCAAGCTACTCAAACTCTAAGTCGCCACAGTGCATGATACAGTTTAGAATCTGGTAGGATTAATTATCTTAAAAATCTCTTTAAGGACTTTAAACTGAGGTGTACTTAAAACACTATTCCTCAATCTTAATTCAGTCTCACCGCTTCTTCCTAACTATAAAGACAATCAATCACTCATTACTGAATGTATCAGACCATACATTAATAAACATGTCCAGATCAGAAAGACCCCCCTCGGGCTGGTGAGATGGCTCAGCAGGTTAAGAGCACCCAACTACTCTTCCAAAGGTGCAGAGTTCAAGTCCCAGCAAGCACATGGTGGCTCACAACCATCCTTAAAGAGATCTGACTCCCTCTTTTGGAGTGTCTGAGACAGCTACAGTGTACTTACATATAATAAATAAATAAATCTAAAAAAAAAAAAAAAAAAAAGACCCCCATTGCCCTCCCAAGCCAGGGGACTTGAGTTTGAACTCTGGGATCAAGTAGAGAACCAACCCCCACAAGCTGTACTCTGAATTCTACATGTATGCCATGGATGTTCATGCACACATACAAAAATGCAATAAAAATTGTAAGAGACGTACTCCTAGAAAATATACAATGCTGCTCTACAGTGCTTGGCTTATGTTCCATGCGCACTTTCCATGTCAGAAACTACTGAGCGAGTGTGGTGGATCACTGCTGAACTCTCAGCACCCAGGAGGCTCGCTCCTACCTTGCCAACAGAACGGTAAGATAAATTCTGGGTTGACTCTGATGTGTCCTTGACCACCAATAATGACCTCATAAAGTACAAGTGAAATTAATTGTTCTTTCTTCCTTCCTTCCTCCCCTTCTTTCGAGATCTAATGTATTTTGCCGTCATATACTGCTATGCACCACTACAGGTGTGCCTGATACCTGAGAAGGTCCTAAGACTAGAGCAACAGAAGATTGTGAGCCACTGTGTGGACGATGAAAATGAACCCAGGTCCTCTCACTGAGACATCTCTCCAGCTCACAAGTGCAGTTTCTTTCTTTCTTTCTTTCTTTCTTTCTTTCTTTCTTTCTTTCTTTCTTTCTTTTCTTTCTCTCTTTCTTTCTCTCTTTCTTTCTCTCTCTCTCTCTCTCTCTCTCT
>NC_034595.1:9352835-9363232 GCF_900095145.1 Mus pahari | reverse complement strand
GGCTGTCCTGGAACTCACTTTGTAGACCAGGCTGGCCTCAAACTCAGAAATCTGCCTGCCTCTGCCTCCCAAGTGCTGGGATTAAAGGTGTGCGCCACAACGCCTGGCTCACAAGTGCAGTTTCTTAATGCTGGTGATCAACACCACAATCTACATTGTCTTGCTAACAGGTAGCTTTTGAAGAACAAAACTAGCCTGAACAAATCATAGAAAAAAAGATGACTAGCCAGCAGTGATGGAGAGGAAGCCTCCATCTAGTAGAGCTCCTGATGCCTAGTGACCAAGTGCTGTACTTTAAATCCTGTTTTCTAGACCGCCTGTCATACTCCCCAAAGAAACACTATTAAGAAAAAAGACTAATAGTGAAGTGCTTGCTTCAGCAGCACATATAATAAAACCCCTGAACAAGGATGACACTCAAGTAGCTAGTGTACTAAGTCCAACTAAGACGCATAGAGAAGCACACTTTGGTGCCAGCACTTGAGAAGCAGAAGCAGGAGGGTATCTTTTGCGTTCTAGCCAGACTGCTCTATATAGTGAGTTCCAGGACAACCAAGACTACTGAGAAAAACTGCTTCAAAAATCCAAACAAAAAAAAGAAAGAAGTCTACAGTCTGCTTTCCTAGATCACTACGGATCCTTTCCTAATTTACATAACCTGCGGGAAAATTAAAAATAACTTAAAATTTTACTCTTTGGAAACTGTATGCATATATGTATTTAATAAATATAACATGTTTAATGTGTCTTGATCATATCTACCCAATTCTCAGCTATTACCTGTCCCTCAACCCTCCCACACACACACCCCCACCTTCATAACCCCTTTTTAAAAATAACCCACTGAGTCTAACAGTACTGTCTATATGCACCTGGGTGTGATGCCCACCATTAGAGCTTAGACAACCCATTTGTGGCTATAACTGCCCCCTACCCATAGAAAAATGACTCCTTTCCCCAGCAACCACCTACTGCCAGTAACTCCTCAACTAGGTGGGGTAACATGACCACGTCCCACTCAAGTTTGGAATGATGAATGGCTTGAGTTTATGCAAAAATTAATCTAATTAGCACATTAATGTTCTGTTCAGATATAAGATGTTCATACAGTGAGCCTTGTGAAGCTATTAAGAAAGTCACTGTACTATTGACTAAAGACATTAAATTTGTATCTAGATTTTGGGGGTAACCAATTTGTCAAATTCCTAAATTCCTTTCTGAACACAGACTTTGATGAAATGGTTTAACCTGATTCTGGTGATCTTCCAGTGTGCAAGAGAACAGAATGCATCCTAGCTATATATAGGGAAATGGGTTTAAGTTAGGCAATGGTGCCACAGATGCTGAAAGAAAAGTATTCTAGTTTAACACACACACAAAAATTATATTTCTTAAGCACTGTGCTATTTTTTCAGCAACAAACAGGAGATTCTAGACTCTTCCAAAACATAGCTGACTGGGTCAGACATTGAAGCCACATTTGGGAGTAGATCATTTAAAACAAAGGTGTCCCATAACCCATGTCAAACCATTTTCACAAACTACTAAAACCTCCAGGAAGAAGCAATTCATAAACTGTTTCAAGCTGTGTGCCATTCTGAGCAGCATGATGAAATACTGTACTGCCAGCTTCTTCCTGCAGGAACATCTTTTGTCCATTATATCCAAACTATATATGCCACCTGCAGTCTCAATTACCAAAGCCACTGTTAAGGTGCCACAGTATCGTGTTTAGGAAACCTTTATTTAGTAATGGCCCCAAAGGCAAGAGTAGTGATGCTAAGGCATAAAATACACCAGAGCAGCCTCCTGTAAGTGTCGGGATGTTCTCAATGGAACTGGGGATGGAAGAGATACAGACCCACAAATCTATAGGACCATCAGACATTTTTTTTTTTTAACCATCAGACATTTTTAAAAAAAAAAACCTTTCTTCTTCCTTGCTCCTCTTCTTTTTTTTTTTTTTTCTAAGATCTATTTATTTAAGTACACTGTAGCTGTCTTCAGACACCCCAGATGAGGGCATCAGATCCCATTACAGATGGTTGTGAGCAACCATGTGGTTGCTGGGATTTAAACTTGGGACCTTCAGAAGAGCAGTCAGTGCTGTTAACCAGTAAGCCATCTCTCCAGCCCCTGAGAACACTTTTCAAAGTACTTATTTTTGGAGACAGGGTCTCTCTCTACACAGCTCTGGTGGCCTTGGAACTCAGAGATCCACCTGCCCCTGCCTCCCAGGTGCTGGGATTAAAGGCATGCGCAACTATGCCCACTTCAAACAACTTTTCTCTTTGAAAGAGAACTGGCTTTGTAGGCCCACTCTGTCTGAACTTGCAATCCTTGTGCTTCAGCCTCTGGAGCGCCCTGATTAGTCATAGGCCACAATAGCTGGCTCACATGCAACTTTTATTCCAGTAATTTTTTAATTGTTCTAATACATTAGTCACTAATGTCTTAGTACGCCTGATCACTTTATCAGGAGCATGTTTGTTTAAGGAAAAAAAAAACATCACACCCACTGGACATCTGGAACACATCTTTATATAAGGGGCAAACATGTGTATATTGTCATGAATACCATAAATATTTGCTTTCAAACATGCTTTTAAAGCATTTCCAATTACTGCCCATTTTCCACTGTGACTGGCTCTGATTCTAAGTTCACACAGCTCCTGCTACTGGTGTTACAAGTTGTACTAGTCAGAAAACAAAAATAGTTTAGTGCCAGTTTCAGGGTGGCACTAATAGAAGTCCTATTTTAGATAAAGCAGGAAATTCCATCTATGACGGAGCCATTTGCTTTGGCCATTATCATTATCAATAAAAAACAGCCAACCACTGCCTGCAAGCAAATAAACAAAAAATAAAAACAAAATCACAATCCTGTCCAAAACAATTGCTCAATAATCTTCCCTGCAATTCCTCCTGCACCCCTCTCCTCTCATCTGATTCACCAGGTTTCAGTGAGCAGTCACTTTGGCAGTAATGAGGAAGCAGCTCTGTCGAGGAGGCGGTGGCAATACAAAAGCTACAGGTGCCAGTCAGCTCCTGTGACAGACAGCACTTCTGTCCGCATTGTTCACAGCTCGCTGTTGGCTCAACAAAAGGTGTCAGAGGAAACATCTACACTGCAGACTCTTCTCCAGCAGTCTCTGTGCACACGTGCCACTTCCCACCTGCTTTAGACTGTCTGACTTTGAGCCACATTTTAAAGATGAGGAAAACACCAAAGACCTTAACTATACATTCTAAGCTTATCAGTTAACAAACACAGAACTAAATATAGTGCAACGCAAAACTGGATTACTCACTGATGTGGAAGGATGCTTCTGTTCACAGAACAACGGCCACAATCACAACAAATAACTGCTTTTAATGACTGACTGCTTTATAGTCATTACTTTTATTATATATTTCTTAAACATCACTAGTCAAAATAAGTAGCTTTCCATTAAATATTTTTTTAAAAATCAAGGATATAGAAATCTACATTAAAAATGTATGCCTGTATTATTAATAGTAAACCATCAAAGCAGACACAAGCTGGCTGGGGAGATAGCCTGCTATGCAGTCATAAGAAATTGATCTCAGACCCCCCCACCCAAAACCATGATAAAGTAGAGAGTGCAAAGGTTGCCCCTGTAATTCCAGCACTGTGAGGGTGGTAAGGGGTGGATCCCAAAGATTCACTGGACAGCTTAGCTGGACTGGCAAGCTTTGGATTCAGCCAAAGACCCTGTCTTAAGTAAGGCAGAGAACACTGGGCAGTGGTGTGCCTTTAATCCCAGCACTTGGGAGGCAGAGGCAGGCAGATTTCTGAGTTTGAGACCAGCCTGGACTACAGAGTGAGTTCCAGGACAGCCAGGGCTACACAGAGAAACCCTGTCTCGAAAAAACAAAAACAAAAGTAAGGTGGGGAGAACAATAGAGGGAGACATATTACATCAACCTGTATCCTACACACTAATGTGCACATATGCAAACATGAAAAACAGACAGGTGCATGATTCAGATTTCATTTAGAAACAAAAGAGGTTTGATTCTTAAAAATTAAAAAAAAATATGGCAACTTTTGATGTCATTCTTAAAATGTAGTCCTTACCTGTCAGCTGGTGCTGGGCTAGTGAGCACTGGTGTCTGGGCTGGCTTTTCTGCAGGTTTCTCAGGCTGAGTGGCACCAGCAGGTGCGGGTTCAGAAGATGCTGTAGTTGAGGTTGGAGTAGTGGAGGCAGGAGTGGAAGTGGGAGCCAGAGCAGGGGTGGGAGCTGGAGCCTGGGCTGCAGCCACCGCTGGGGAGGAGCTGACTGTAGTTGGGCTGGGAGTACTTGATGGCTGGGTTGTAGCTGGCACTGCTGTTGTCACTGCTTTGGGCTGAATGTGTTAAACAGCAAAGTAAGTAAGTCATCCGACAATCACACAATCAACCTAATAACCAGCAAACTGAACATTACTGTGTAAGTGGCTGATTAAAAATAAAAGCTTTTACTACTCTTCAAAGTACCTATGATAATTTAATTATCTTAACTATCAACTGCAATTAGCATTAGACTCTCATTTCAGTCTTCACAACAATTCAGTATGAAAAGAATCCAAAGAAGTCACTGTAAATAGAATACACATACCCAAAAGTACCATATAATTTCCTACAAATCTTTACTTATGTATCTTAATTGTAACTTTAAAGATTATATTGCCACTTAAAAGCTTTAGTAAAATAACTTTTTGGGATTGAAGTAGACTGTCTACAAACATTGCAAACAATCTGCTCACTGTAAAGCAACAGGTGTTAAGGACTTGCATGCTGCCATGTGCTCATGTGTAGATAACAGGCTAGCATCCACGAGGCAGAGTGAGCATACTTTTTCTTCCCTGAGACTGACTGAGCTCAGCATAACTCAATTCTAAGTCTATTTTTCTTAAAATTTTGTGATTTCATTTTTCTCTAGAGCTGAATAATATCCTGTTTTATCTATTCTAGATTTTCATCATCCATTTCACCATTTCCTATTGCTATTGTTATTCTGTGACTTTGGAGAAAACTCACAGTTATTCCACTACTGACTAGTTTGATGAAACAACTTCAATCATCCACTTTAACTCATTTTCATTATTACCAAGAGTGCTTTCGATGTTTGATCCCTCCCAAACTCAGGTACTTAAACCCTAAAGTCTTTGTTATTGTTTTCAGATAGGGTCTCACTTAAGTAGTCAGCTCTGCTTACAAAGTGCTGGGATTAATGGCATGTACCACCAAACCTGGCATAAACCCTTAAGTCTTATAATAAACCAGTATGAGGAAGAAATTTTATTTGTGGTATTAAAGGTAGGGTCTTTAAGATTACATCACAGCAGAGCCTCCATGAATAATTCCAGTGGCTAAGGACACACACACACAGAACCCTACACACTGACAGAAATACAGGTATCACCACAGTGACAACACGCTACAAGGTGTCCTTGTGCAGTCTTTACCATGCTGCTTGGACTTCCATTCTCCAAAACTCTGACCTAGTAATAAACCTTTTTTCTACTTTACACTTCTACCTTGGATATTTTACTACAGCAAAGATGACTAATACACTGCTCTTCCTTAGATTATCATCTTTAAGCACCTCTACAATCAGTCTCTTTAAGGAATCAATGCTGAAGTTCTGATCTGTACGTGTGTGCAGGCAGGGCCAGATGTCAACTCTCAAGGGTCATCACCTTTAAAAAGAAAATCTCTCATTGGCCTGGAGTCTGTATGTCTCCCAGTACTGAGTTTACAGCAGTGTGTGTGTGAGAGCATCCGTTTAATGAAGGTTCTGGAGAGGACAGAACTCAGATTCTTAGGCTTGCAAGGTAAGCTTTCTTTACCTTTACTGCTGAGCTTTTCCCAGCCCTCAAGCTGTACTTTAGATAAAAAAATGTTTATTTTCATAAAATTACCCAACATATTTAATGAAGTTCAACACCATAAATCATTCCATTATTTTTTAGTTGACTTTTCCTTTTTTACTTTATAAAACCCTTATCTCTTGATTGAAAACTGAACTTATACTCATTTCATGCCTTTTTATTTATTTATTTATTTTTGGCTCTGAGCTTGTTAAATCTAACACATACCTTATCTAGAACTCGAAAGGCTACATATTAAAAGCTACACAACAAAAGACATTAACTTGATTATCTTAAAATAAATACATGGTGACTTAATTATTCTAGCACCTCTTTTTAAAGCAGTAAACACAGATTAAGGAAAAGTAAGAAACTCTTAAGGGAGTGTCAAGGGAAAAATGCCCTTTTAAAAATATGACACCAGCCGGGCATGGTGGCGCACACCTTTAATCCCAGCACTTGGGAGGCAGAGGCAGGCGGATTTCTGAGTTTGAGGCCAGCCTGGTCTACAGAGTGAGTTCCAGGACAGCCAGGAGGACTACACAGAGAAACCCTGTCTCGAAAACAACAACAACAACAAAAAAAGACACTCTGTTTTATCTTACATAAAGACAACTTTATGGTTACAAATATCTAAATATTACCTTTATAATGGACTATGGGAAATCTACCTCCATTTTGGAAAACAGGCAAGTTTACCATGCTATTTATTACATATGCTTTGTGTGCTATAGAAATGCATAAACTTTATCCATTGTGGACTTGGTCACTGCTTGAGATGATTCACAAACATAAAGATACAAAAGCAGCATAAAAGCCGGAGTGGTGGTGCGTGTCTTTAATTTCAGCACTCGGGAGGCAGAGGCAGGCAGATTTCTGAGTTCAAGGCCAGCCTGGTCTACAAAGTAAGTTCCAGGACAGCCAGGGATACATAGAAACCCTGTCTCAAACCCCACCCCCACCCCCAAAAAAGTAGCATGAAACTTACTTTTGTCACCATAACCACCACAAAGTTTTTCTCATCAATTTTATATTCTTTGAGAGCAGTATCATCACTGAGGATTTTGCCTAATAATTCAGGGGAGAAAAACGTTAAATGCATATTAAGCTTCTTCTTACAAAGAAACTACTCTTACTTTATCAGCAACATTAATTCTACCAAGTAAAACTTCTAAAAAAAGCTTTAACAACCAGATAAGATAAATATATAAACAGACATATACTACTTTAAAAGCACAGATGTCTTACAAGATGTCTAACATCTCCAGTATATAAAGCACCAATTGATTTGGTTTTTAATTTATTAACTAACTGTATTTAAGATGTATTAGACAAGCCGGGCAGCGGTGGCGCACGCCTTTAATCCCAGTACTTGGGAGGCAGAGGCAGATGGATTTCTGAGTGGCCAGCCTGGTCTACAAAATGAGTTCTAGGACAGCCAGGACTACACAGAGAAACCCTGTCTCGAAAAACTAAAAAAGATTTACTAGACAAAGAAATTTGAAATAAGTCCTGAAAACAAAGGAAATTAAGCATTTCATTTGCCTAGGCACCTTTGGGAAATAAGTATTTTTTCTCTGATAGAAGGAATGAACAACTCCTTATTTTCAAATATCAAACACTTGATGAAGCACAGATGTTCCAATGTTGTAAAAGCAAAATACTTATAAACAAAACAAGCCAAGTGAGCAAACAAAACCTTGCAGACAAAAAGCAGAATACATAAGAAAGGGGAAGACTCAAGGCCACGCTTAGGCTAGACACACTTAGAGATCCACCTGCCTCCAAAGTGCTGGGACTAAAGGCATGTGCCACCAAGCCCAGCAAGAGGCTATCAAGTTTATTTTCCTAGGTTACCAGTGATGCTAATTAAACTTGTAATTTCCTAGTCATATTCTTGGACATTTTTCTATTTGGGCCTCTTTTAATTATTAATTTCAAAGTATTCTATATAATTTGGGTTTTGTTTTTTGTCTTTTGTTTTGTTTTTGTTTTGATACTACCATGAAGGTCTTTTGATGTCTGAAATACAACAAACCTTCATTCTTTTACTTTAGTAGTTTAGAAATACATACTGATTTTCTTTGACAGGAACAATTTCATGCACATTAGTGAACTAGTACATACTTTACTAATAGATTAAAATAATGATGCTCAGTTTCTGAATGGCACAGAAGTCAGTCATAATGCTCACAGACTAAGGAACATCACTCCATGGACCACAAGGAAAATGTGTAAAAGAGAAGACTGAATATTAAACCATAAATACCTGTTTCCACTACTGTTATCTATGCAATCATGTTTCTGACAGAATCAACTGGAAAATACTATCTTTTCTAAGATAACATTTCTAAAACTAAAACAATAGGCAAGACATGGCAATTAATTTCAGAACTGAATTCATACCTGCATAAATTAACTTCTGACCTGCTACTGGAAAGGCATCTTTCCCCTTTTCAGATTCAATCTTCTCTTTCAATGCCTTTACCTATAGGAAAAGTTAAAAATAAGAAGAAAATTAAAGATAAACAAACAAAAAATTACAATATATACTGAAAACAGAATGCAAAATAAAAATTCTAATGTATTTTAATTCGTGCTCCAAGCACTTCGAAGATCTTGTCTTCCTAATATTTTCCTCAAAGACTCTCCTTATATCATTAGGTACCTCTGGCGTGAGCTTTATTGTACACTTGCACATACACAGATCTAAAGCATGCATGAGACCTGGATTCAATCTTCGGCACCACAGACAAACATTAACAAAAAATTTTATTTTTTGACTTAATCATTTCAAAATAAAAATTTTAAAATTTAAAGATTTTTATTTTACAAAATTTATGAACTTATCACTCAAATTAAGAAATGCCTTCTAGCTGGGTGGTGGCGGTAGTGGTGGGTATTACACAATAAAACCCTGTCTCAAGAAACAAAAAAACAAAAAAGAAATGCATCCTTGCCTGGCATGGCAGGCCTTTAATCTCAGCTCTTTGGAGGCAGGTGGATCTTTCTTTAGGAGCTTGAGCTGGCAAGCTTTATGTCAACTTTATGTCAACTTGACACAAGCTAGAAACTATCTGAAAGGAGGGACTTCAACTGAGGTCCCTCAGTAGGTCCCCCAACTACTAGAGAAAGGGCTGTCACTCAATCTGTTGTTTGCCTGTGGATCTGGTTCCCCTAACTGAAGGGCCTTGTCTGGCCTCAGTGGGAGAAGAAGTACCTTGATGTGCCAGGGTGGGGTGATACAGGGACCTGGAGGGAGGGAGCTGCAATTGGGATGTGAAGTGAATAAATTAATGAGGAGAAAACTCTCTTAGTGATTCAAAGGGAGACATGCAGATGGTGTCATCCCTGGGCTGGTAGTTTTGGTTTCTATAAGGATGCCAGGAGGAGCAAGCCAGTTAAGTAGCATCCCTCTGTGGACTTCGCATCAGCTCCTACCTGCAAGTTCCTCTCTGCTTGAGTTCCTACCCTGATTTCCTTTGACGGTAGACTACAACGTGAAAGTGAAAGAAACCATTTCCTCCCCAACTTGATTTTGGTCATGGTGCTTCATCATAGCACTAAAAACGCTGCTCAAGCCTGCTCTACATAGTGAGATATATAGTGGAGTTACAAAATCAAGCCCTTCCATTAAATTAGAGAAAGTGCACTCAAATGAGCAGAGCAAAAGCACATGCCTTCTGAGGTTAGCCAAATGGCTTCGTAAGTAGAGGTACTTGCAGCTAAACCTAAGGACCTGGGTGAAATCCCCAGGACCCAGGTGATAGGAGGAGACAGGACTTCGGTAAGTTGTTCTCTAACTCCACAACAAACCCGCATACAAGAACACAAAATAAGTGCAGTTGAAAACAAAAGCCTTTGAAGTTAAGCATTCTAAGAAATAAAATACATCAATGCTAAAGGCAATTTTATTATAATGCTTTATTAAAACCCATCAGAAGACCAATGACATAATGCCATTTAACCAGCAGTGTTTTTAAGCCCATCTCACAAGGTAGTTCCAAGTACAGCACAGGCTGAGAGCTACTAGGTCACTGAAATGATTCTCAACAAGTGACCCAGCCTCTTTCACCATTAGTCTCATCTAGAATAGAGGGCTGGAATGGATGACCTTTATGGCATTTCAATTCCTAAAACAAGGTAACAGGCTCATGATAAAGAATTAGAAAAATGAGTCTAATCAACCCCTTGACCTCACCAGGAAGTAGAAAGACTTATGACTTGAAGACAGAGATGGCTCCCCCTCCTATCTTAATGGAACTGTATTACTTTAAAGTCACAAAAATCAAGGACAAGATCAACTGGAAAATTCCATGCTCTCCAATTTCCTAGAAGACCTCTGGAAACTGTCTAGGCCGAGAGGTCCTATGCTTTTTATGAAAACTTAGCTGAGAAAGAGAGATAAGAGTTTCTTTGTAAGCCGGGCCTGGTGGCGCAGGCCTTTAATCCCAGCACTCGGGAGGCAGAGGCAGGCGGATTTCTGAGTTCGAGGCCAGCCTGGTCTACCAAGTGAGTTC
>NC_034595.1:9336481-9352728 GCF_900095145.1 Mus pahari | reverse complement strand
GTGTTTCACCTGCATGTATTATCTGTGCACCATGTGCATACAGTACTTCCAGAGGCCAGAAGAGGGCACCAGAGTCCTTAGGGGGACAGATGTTCTAGATGGCTGTGAACCACCTAGTGGATGCTGGGAATCTAATACCAGTCTTCTGGAAGACCAGCCAGGGTTCTTTACTGCTGAGTCATCTCTCCAGTCCTCTCTGTGTAATTGAAATGATGTCATAGAGCCGGGCACAGAGGTGGACACCTGTAATATCAACACTCAAGGGAATTCTGTTTGGGGCTGATCTGGGCTACATACATAGCAAGATTGTTTCCCAAAATGAGTGAATAGTGATTTTTTTTCAAAATGAAAGTCTAGAGTGTTTATGTAACTACACTAACATGAATGCGATACTTAAAACACTAAGATAATGGTATTTTACCCACTCAGTTTTACAAGTGAGGAAGTGAAAATGCAAAGGTTGATTAAATTGTCTACCCTATGGCGGATGACACACGACTTACTCTCAGTTAGCTGGAACCCAAAGTGGTTTCCCAAGACTCCAAGCTTTAGTGCATTTTAGAAACACTCTCGGTTGCCAGTGTTACATTTACTTCCTTAAATACTATTCTGATGTTACCCAACATCACAAAACTGTTCTAAAATCCACCATTAAAAGAAAAAATTCTCAGGCAATAATCTCAGCATCAATAAACTCATAAATTACAAGTCATTAGCCAATTCAATATACCTTCCCCATGATATAAAACCTAAGCGTAGGTCATAATTTTCCAGTCTACAACCTCTTTAACAACTTTGATCTATCCCTACGCTAAGTCATTACTTACTACTTCTTATGAGAAAATTTATTTTAATTTTCACTTTTTCCCCATTGGCATATATTCAGTGCACATGGCACGAGGTTACCTAAGGACATTTCCATACAGGCATACAGTTCACTTAGGACACTCCCTCAGCTCTTCCCTTTTGGGACACCTCTTTCCTCCTGTCTTTTTTTAAAATTTAGACAGTTTCACCTCTACTTCCATGCCCTATATACATATATGATTTATTGTCAACAAATTTAGAAACCACAAATGAGAAAAAACCTGTACTATTGGCATTGCTGAAACTGACTTAATTCATTTAAACACTATTATCTTGAGTTGTATCCACTATCATGCAAACAATATAGTTGTTCTTTTATAGCTGACAAAAAAATTATTGGGTATACATATATCAAATTTTTTTACACATTTCTCTGTTGACAGGCAGCCCCCACATGGCTCCCTAACTTAGCTTTTGTGAATAGTGCCACAGAAAACACTGAGTCAAGTATCTCTGTGATGTATTGACATAGAATACTTTGGGAAAATAGCCAGGCATGGTACAGTAGCTCATATGGTAGACATCAAAGTTTGAGAACTAGCATTTAACATGCTGAATTAGTTGCCCAAAGCCAGCTAGATGAAAAAGCAGAGAACAACCAGCATGCTGTTGGAGGGATGCTCTGAATGAAGCATGCCCCATTAAGTTCACCTGTGTAGCTGAATATTTGGTCCCCCAACGGGGATGCTGTCTGGGGAGGTATGAAATCTATCCCAAGTGTATCCTTGCTGGAGGAAGTAGACCACTGGGATGGAGCTCTGAAGCACTATAGTCTTACTTCTTGCTTTCCCTTGGCTTCCTGTGCAAACTGCCAACTCCCTATTCTAGAGGCAACATACCATGCCTTCCTTCCCAGCTCTTGGAACCATGAGCTAAAATAAACACTTTCTAAAGTTGTTTTTGGTAACAGTGTTTATCACAGCAACAGAAAAGTAACTAATACAGATGTTAAGTTTCCTTCCAAACACATTTATAGATTAAGAGATTCTATGTGCAAGTATAATTATTCCACAAATGAATTATAAATTATGTGTCACTGAGTGAACTCAGTTTTTAAAATAGTACATAGCGCTTTTGAGTGAGTGTTCAGTTACCACAAGCTGAATGATTATATTGCTTTATATTATATTTATTATAGAATATTATGCAGCAGTATGTGAAGGAAAAGAAACAGGAAAATGGTAAAACAAAGAAGGAATCTTATTCCTGACAATTTATACTGAGTAAGGAGAAAAAAGGGGGAAAGGGAAAAATTAACATGCATAGTCACCTAACATAAGCAATTTTTAAAAAAAACTTGTGATTTTTGTACATATGCATGTATATATTATGACTATGTGAAATCCACAACTTGACATTGAACATCTTGTTCAATTATGGTCTACCTTACATACTGAGACAGGGTTGCTTAAAGATGTGGCTAGTCTAGCCAGCTAGCTCCAGGGATTCCCCTCTCCACCTCCTGAGTACCGGGGTTAGTGCCAATAGTTACCACACTCTCCTGGCATTTACATGGGTGATGGAGGTGCTAAAGATGGTCCTCACGCTTCTGCTGTAAGCACTGTATGTCAGCTTGACACAAGAATCATCAAAGACAAAAAAGCCTCAACTAAGAAAATGCCTCCTTATTTATGACTGGGCTGTAGGCACCAGTGGTTAAGAGCACTGACTGCTCTTCCAAAGGTCCTGAGTTCAAATCCCAGCAACCACATGGTGGCTCACAACCATCCGTAATGAGACCTGACGCCCTCTTCTGGTGCATCTGAAGACAACTATAGTGTACTTAGATATAATAAATAAATAAATCTTTAAAAAATTTAGAGCAGTGTATTTTATTTTAAAGGCTAACAAATCACTTTCTAATTTTGAATATCAAAGGACGAACAAACAGAAACCCTTGTGAACTACAACAAAAATGAATGTAGACCAAAAGAGGCTCAATTATTTACTGCTCTATGACTCACGCTTAAAAGAAATCAAAACTATGATTAAAAAATATCAAGAGCTGGGCAGTGGTGGCGCACACCTTTAATCCCAGCACTCGGGAGGCAGAGGCAGGTGGATTTCAGAGTTCAAGGACAGCCTGGTCTACAAAGTGAGCTCCAGGACAGCTAGGGGCACACAGAGAAACCCTGTCTCGAAAAACCAAATAATAATAATAATAATAATAATAATAATAATAATAATAATAATAATAATAAAAAATATATATATAGTCTAACACTGAGAGTTCTAGGCATAAAAATTATACCATTTGGCTAAAGAATAAGAATAATACTTAACACATTCATTATTAAACAAAGAAAAACTGATCATCTGAGCATGCAACTCCAACAGGAAAAAAGAAATGCAAATGAAATAAAAAAAGCAGTACGATATAGTCTTGCACCTGCAGTAAAACAGTAAAATGACAGGAGCAGATAATTTGGTTAACTAGTGGTAAACCTGCCATGTGTCAGGAAAGAGTGAGCTTCACAATATGGCAGCCATTTACATCTGCAGGTTGCACATTAAAAGATTCAACAATGACTGAAATACTCGTTTCTAGTCTGAGAGAAAAAGTATACTCAGTAGATACATAACATTTACACTACACTGGGTATCTAAGTAACCTAGAAAAGATTTACAATACAGGGATAATGTGAAATGTATGCATGGAAGGTTTTGGAACTGTCTGCATATAACAAGATAGGATGCAATTACTTCTCACCTCCATTATACCTGCATGAGATAAGCTAACTGGATGCCAGGCACCTCATCCTGGAGATACCCAAGCAGCTCAGGAGAGATTTGTATGGGACAAGGGAAAGAAGTTTCTGGTCAACAGCAAGCACCAAGGGAGAACTTTAGAAGGGATTCTCTTCCAACACACACCACTGGTCATATAAGTTATCTGTGAGCATGCTGTTAATACTTACAATCACTGATGCAGACAATTTAAAAGCAATGTTCAGTGAGCCAACTCAAATGAGATACACCCATTGTCTTTCCAAGGCAGATGTACACACATTTAACACTAAAACCTGAAAACAAGCTTAAACACTCATCAAGCTGGGTAGTAATTACTGCACAAACATTCACTTGAATACTGTGCAGTATTAGTGAGTGAATGAATGAAATATTTACAAAATCATGAAAGGAAAAAAACCTAGTTAGTGGCTGCACAATTTATTTTTGAAAACAAACCTATTAAGCCAGAGTCTAAAGAGGTTACTCAACTAAGGACAAAACTTCCACTTTACTATAAACAAACCTAGGTTACTTAACTAAAGAGAAAACTAGAGTTTGAAATAAAATGTTTTTATCACTCAACACTTATTAGCAATATACAAGCAAATTGCATTTTTAATTAAAAAAGAGGAAGTAGGCAAAGGGGACAACTACCATTGTATAATCTAAATTAAAAATTAAAATAGCAGTCTGGGAAGACGGCTCAAAGAATAAAAGCAGAAGCAAGCGTGGTAACCTCAATTCAAACCTGACAATATGAATTTGGATTCCTGGAATGCACACAGCCACAGTAGCATCTTCCTGTAATCCCAGCATATCTGTAAAAAGGGAGAAAGGAAACTACACGCACACATGCACAAGAGTACTCCTAGGCCAGCTAACCTGAGTGAAATACATCTGCAAACAGTAGGGGGACCCTGCCTGGGACAGAAAGATGGCTCAGCCAGTAAAGGTGTAGTGGTCAGGGCTGGAGAGAAGGTTCAGCTGTTAAGAGCACTGACTGTTCTTCTAGAGGTCCTGAGTTCAATTCCCAGCAACCACATGGTGCTCACAACCATATGTAATGGGATCTGGTGCCCTCTTCTGGTGTATCTGGTGTGGTGAGTGTACTCGCATACATACAATAAATAAATCCTTAAAAAAAAAAGGTGCAGTGGTCACTCCTGAGAACTTGGGTTAGATCTCAGAGACTCAGAAGGAAGGAGGAAGAGTAAACGATCCATTAATCTCCAATATATAACATGGCATGCTCATGCTGTCCAAGATATACACAGAATAAAATTTCCAAAGTCAAATATGTTTACCAAAGACTTCAGATTTACCCAAATTTCTTTGGGCAGTATCCCTGGAATCTGAAAAACATGACATAGACACCAAGGAGCATTTTCTAAATTTCTCTTTTAAAGCAGATTCTAGATAATTACAGAAACAAAAGTGATTATAAGGCTTTTACTCCTGGGCAGCAGTGGTGCACAACTTTAATACCAGCACTCAGGAGGCAGAGGCCAGCCTGGTCTACACAGACGGAGTTCCAGAACAGCTAGGGCTACACAAAAAACCTGGTTATGTGTGTGTGGGTGGAGTAGGGGTGGGAGGTCT
Organism: Mus pahari; assembly: GCF_900095145.1. Taxonomy (NCBI): domain Eukaryota; kingdom Metazoa; phylum Chordata; class Mammalia; order Rodentia; family Muridae; genus Mus; species Mus pahari. The sequence goes on along the minus strand of NC_034595.1, from coordinate 9,347,532 downwards.
ACTAACTGTGCAAGGAAATCAGGAAAACTGCACCACAAACTCAAATAAGATACAGTAAACAAAGGTAATCAATGCTCAGGCTATAAAAGCTTCTGCTACCAAGCAGGGCAACCTAAAGCTGGATCCCAAACCCCCAAGGCGGAAATAGTAGAGAACCAATTCCCAGACTGCCTTCTGACCTCCACACAAAGCTTTGTTGTTTGTAGACAAATAAATAAATGTAACTATTTTAAAAGGCAATCTTTACTGGCGTTATTACCTCAAAGCTATTAGTTTAAATCGGCAATCTATTATTTTTCCCACAGAAACTATGTAAAATATTCCTAAGTAAACCTATATACATCAATTTAATTGCTTTTAAAATGCATTTCAGATGTTATGTATGGTCTTAACAAGATCAAAGCAGATAGAAATGGAAGTGTAAGGTGAATCCCACACTATCTAGAGCTTTTAAAAGTTCCAGAAGAACAACAATAACCCATTTTATCATGTGGGAACCCACCTGCTTAATCAACCAAAGCAGGGGAGGAGAAATAGTCTTAATCACTGTTGAGCATCTAAGATTTGATCACATACAGTCATTTGCAGCAGATCTACCCCCACTGCCTGAATGAGCTTCTATGATGTTGAAGTGAGACTGGCTTCACTGCCCAGGTGTTTATAAAGAACACATGGCACAACATCATTTGGCAGGACACACTCTGCTATAGCACATTAAGTTTAGAACATTTCTTTAAAAAGCAAATTGCATACATTACCTATCCAAGTGGGGGGGGGGGGGAAGGGTGGATTGATGGATAGATAGATAAAATCTAATTTTTCAAGCTGAAATGAAAATTGGATTTTGATTTTAAAAACAGCACAATTTCTTCCACAATTCACTATATACTTGTATGCACCAAATTACCTGATTTTTCACATCAACTTTATTTAAAGCAAGAGGTAACTTATATGATATTCTCTTTCTAAACTAAAGAGACTTTAAAAACACTGAGCTGGAGGACAAAAGACAAGTGGACACACAGACAGCAGGGTTGAGAGACACTTCTCTACTAACACTGTCTAGGGCACTTGGAGGGAGCAAGGTACAGAAAAGAGTGAAACAAAAACAATGTTCTTTTAGTCTTACTGTAAGGTGGAACCAAGAAACAAAACCATAATTCAAGAGGGATGAAAGGGAGGATTTTATATGGGGTAATATGGAGACAAACATTTACATACGCTAAAACTGGAAACCAAAGAGCCAGAGATACTGGGTTCAAGACTGAAATGTTCCCAGCAGGTTCATGTGCTAAAAATCATTCTGCTATTAGTAGCGCGATTTGGGGAGATTCTGAAAACTCTCAGGTAGAAGTAAGTCATGGAGGCATTTCTTTTAAAGTTCAACCTGTAATTTCTATTCTCTGCTTCCTGATTCCATGAGGTGAACAGGTTCCTCCTTCCACTAGCTCCAGCTGCCATGTTCTTTTTCTACCCAAGTACATAATGCCAAGCAACTAAGGGGTGAATCCTCTGAACCCATGAAGGAAATATAGCATGCTCTCTTATGTTACTCTCTTGGATATATCAGTCACAGCTACACACGGTGACTAATATAGGTTAAGTAGGTGGTGTGTATCACCCTTTCAGAAGACAGGAGATGCAGGGACTAGTCTTACATGGTACATCCACAAACAGATAGGCATGAGTCTGAGACAATTCCATGCAGCAAAGTATTTGCCTGACTGCTACAAGTAGAAATATCGAGGTGAGTCTTACAGCCTCCAGGGATTCCCAACTGAAAACAACTGTGCAGGAGTGAGGCCATGCTGCCAAGCACTGCTGACATCAAAGTCTATGTACATATTTCAGAGCACATAATCTTCAAGTCTTCAAAAAGGCTATCTTATAACACTTCCCACACCGTGATGAAGACACAGCCCTGGCTGGGTAACCTGCCCAAGGTCACAAATCAGCTATCTGGGCAGGACTGACTCAGGCAGTCTGGCTTTAGGCATGCTATGCTGAGTCTTCCAAACATGTGAGTATTCACGGACCCTACTACTCTCAAGAGGCAAACCTAGAAGTGACAAGAAATGACAGCCAATGAAAGCAAAATTGTTATCGAATGCCTTAAAAAAAAAAAAAAAAAAAAAAAAAAACCTCAATAGAGTTGGAATCAGAAAATGAAAACAGAAAGCTAAAAAACATTACTGAGTATGGTGTTTTAAAAGAGAAATGCCCCATTGGCTCACATAGTTGAATTCTTGGTCCCCAGCTGGTGGCAGTTTGTGGAGGTTATGGAATCTTTAGGAAGTAGAACCTTGAAGAGGAAGTACACGTGTGGGGATGGGCTTGAAGAGTTTATAGCCTCGGGCTGGAGAGATGGCTTGGTGGTTAGGAGCACTGACCGCTCTTCTAGAGGTCTTGAGTTCAATTCCCAGCCACCACATGGTGGCTCACAATCATCTGTAATGGGATCCAATGCCCTCAGAGCAACAGTGTACTCATATACAAAACATAAATAATTAAAAAAAAAAAGAGTTTATAGCCTCACCAGTCCTGAGGGCACATACCTTTAACCCCAGCACTTGGGAGGTGAGGTTGATCTCTGTGAGTTGGAAGCCAACCTGGTCTACAAAGGGAGTTTCAGGACAGCCAGGGCTGTTATACAGCGAACCCAGTCTCAAAAACAAAACCAAATAATAACAACAAAAATGTTTATAGACTCACTACAGTCGGTTCCTGTTCACTCTCAGCTTCCTGCAAGTGTATGAACTGTGGCCTTTCATTTTCCTGCTCTGGTCTTCTGCTGCTGTTTCTGTGGTCACTATGAATTCTCCCTCTAGAACCACATGCCAAATACATTTTCTTCCATAAGCTGCTCTCAGTCATGAGTGTCTTGTCTAAGTAGCAGAACATAACTAATACACTGAATTTGGGGAAGCAGGCAGTTACCAGTAATACTGAGAACTAACTTCTAATAATGGGACTGAAGCTAAGACAGAATAAAGACCACTGTGTACAAAAAATAAATAAACAAGCAAACAAACAAACAAAAGAAAAGATACAGGCAAGACCATCTTCCATAGATAAGAAAACTAAGATCATTTACTTTCCTTCTTTTTAAGACATGTATTAATCAAATTTTTTAAAGCAATATGATGTCCCTTTTTAAACAATAAATCCTCCGAGGTTATGAAGCTGAGAAGTACTATGCTCAACTTATTTTTAAAACCACAAATAAGAAAAAAAAAAAGATAATGAACACTAGCTATCCACAGCTACTATTCTACTGCACATGCCATTCACTTCAATCCAGCTTCTGGCTCCATTTCTACTAGTATACTACTCATAGGATCAATAATGACCTATAAGCCACCCAAACTATCAGGTGTGGTTTTTTAATCCTTTACACCTCTGAAGCATCAGATCTAACTGACCCCCCTTTTTTCCTTGAAACTTCCCTTGGATTATCCCTGTCTCAAAGCCTGCTCGTTGACTGACCTTTGTTCTGGCACACACGAGAGCATCCCAGGATCCTACCCTACCCCAAGCCTCATGCTACTACTACCACAGCACCACAATCACCAACGTACACAAGTTAAATGACTTACAAAGTATAGCCTAATGATGTTGCTCATATTTCTCAAAGACCAGGCCCTGAAGGGGCTGACACAGACCTTATCCACTCAAGTGAATTAAGGTAAGGAGAATATTCACTATTTTCACATCTCCATATAATCTCCAATCTAACATTCTCTGTAATCCAGACTCAACAAATAGCAATGTTCCTACTCCAAACCCCAATTCTGTTTCCAGTCTTTCACATCACTGAGAAGAATACAAGTAGTCACAAATTTACATTATCAAATTAGCAATGCTTACCCAACAAAAAAAAAAGCCTCACAATTCTACTTTGCAAAAATATATCTCAATTACATATCCAATCCTGGCCAAAGGTTTAACTGCTTAAAATTATTGCATAAGCCCTAGCTAACCTCCCTGCTTTCTTTCTTGTCCATTCTCCCCATACAAGATAAGGTACCCTTTAGTAAAAAAGTAAGTTAGGCAGGTAGCTCCTGACTATAATCCCAGAACTCTGCCATGGGTTTGAGGCCAGCCAAAGGTACAGAGTAGCATGGGCTCAGAGAGAAGAGAGACAGACAGACAGACAGACAGACAGACAGACAGACAGAGTGTGCACATAAATAATGTTACAAAAGGCTTCTCACCTATCTTTGAAAAACTACCAGTTAACAGTCTACATGCCTCAAGCCCTACGTTCCCCACATTCACCCAGAAACACTGGACTTAGATTCCCCAAACACAGTTAAAATCCTAAGGTGTGTACTGTAAAGGTCCCCACAGAAAAGACTCCTTACCTTGCTATGTGCTTTATGTTCAGGCCTCATCTGGACTCTTGAGAAAAACCTTTCTGGTCTCTAAAGTGCCACCCAGTCAAGGACTATCACACCATCCCACCCTATTTCAGTTTCCACACAAGCACCATTACGTGATTTTCTTTAATCTACCTGTTCTTAAGAGATTTGTTGTTTTTTTTGTTTTTCTTTTTTTGTTTTTCGAGACAGGGTTTCTCTGTGTAGCGTTGGCTGTCCTGGAACTCACTCTGTAGACTAGGCTGGCCTTGAACTCAGAAATCCGCCTGCCTCTGTCTCCCGAGTGCTGGGATTAAAGGTGTGCACCACCACGCCCGGCTCAAGAGATTTTTTTAAAATATGCATTTAGGTGTTTAGCCTGCATATATGCCTGTGAGGGTGTTGGAACCTCTGGAACGGGAGTTATAGACAGTTGTGAGCTGCCATGTGGGTGCCGGGTATTGAGTCTGGGTTCTTTGGAAGAACAGCCAACTCTCTTAATCCCTGAGCTCTCTCTTTCTTGCCCCTGAGCTCTCTCTTTTTTGCCCCTGCTCTTAACAGTTTTAATCAACAGCAAGACTTTTGAATCAACTCAGGAACTTGGATTAAAAACTTTGTTCTATCTCCTACAAAATGTTCACTGAAACGAAACTGCAAGATTTTAAAGCAATGGTTTTCAACCTTCCTAATACTTTGGTGTGGTTACCCCTAAGCATAAAATTTTCATTTCTACTTAACTGTAATTATGCCACTGTTATGAACCTGATAAGCAGGAATATCTGATATACAACCCTTGTGAAAGGGTTGTTTGACCCCCCCATTACCCCAAAAGGGGGGTCACAAGTCATAAGCTGAGGTCAAGCCTGCCTGGTCCATACAGTTACTACAGACCCTAAAAACACAAAACCAACCATGTCAAAAAAACTAACAAAAATTTATATTAGATATTTCAAAATTCATTAGCATGCTTTATCATTTTTACAGTAATCATCTACTTACAACACTACAAAAAAACACTCAAGCAAAATATATAATACAGTTGTTTTTTTTTTAAATCTTGCCATTTTAAAAAGCAGAGGCAAACTTTCAGCTTTCAAAAAACAAGAGCAAACAAAACATGCCCTTGCCCTTTAGACACTGAGCCTCAACTAGGTGATAAGGCTCCCAGAAACCCCAAACCATGGGGTTCCATGTTCCTATGCTCAGCGCCACCAGCAGAGCCACCGCTGTACCCAGCAGGTCCAGCAATAAGTCACTCTAGAACTGCCCTTAGCTCAAGTCTATGTCAAGTTCCAAAGAGTTTCTACACAAGGTAGCTTAAGTTACTTAACGTCCTCAGTCCCTTCAAGTAAAAACACTAGTTAAAAGCAAACCTGAAACCACAAAATATAATTTCCCAAAGACTAAGTCTGTAAATTGCAGGCATTCCTAAAATCCTAACTTTAAATCTACTGTAAAACATTTTCATTCATTCATTTATTCACTCATGTCCAGACAACCTTCTGCAGTCAGTTCTCTCTCACCATGCAGGTTCAGGAAACTGAATATAAGGCTTAGTGACATGAACTTTTATCTGCTGACTCACTTACAAATTCCCAACCTGATCTACTTCTAAAATCCCTGGTTACTTTTTATAACAAGTGAAAATATTTCATATCATCTACTTTTTCTTTTTACTGGAACTCTAAAGCACTGGGTCAAAAAATTAACAATTAACCTAAACTCTACTGGGTAGTGGCCACAGCTTTAAACCCTGCACAGGGGAGGCAGAGGCAGGTGGTTTCTGTTAATTGCAGATCAGTGAAAACTTGTCTTGAATGAATGAATGAATGAATGAATGAATGAATGAATGAGAAAGAAGATACATGACATGTGTGTTTATGCACTCATCAGGCTCACTACCGATGTAAATAAAGGGCTGTGGTGTACGCACTGGTACAAAGCTCGTCTATCTATGCATAAAGCCTGCAGTCCCTGTGCTGGATCCCCAGCCAAATGAAAAGGGAGGCATGGAATAAAAACATTTTACAATACTAGTTTTTATATTACAGTAATAGCAACAAATTACATTTGTTCTAGTAACAAAAGACCAAACATGTATTTCTAAAAATGTAAACTATTACACTCCCTGTAAATAAACTTGTAAACAATAAGTGCAGTTAGGAAGTATTGGCTCAAAGATAACAGCAGACGTGTGTGAGAGTATTTCAGTAGTGTGAAGTTACTGAACAACTCTAACACATTCACATATTAAAGAAATAAAGCAAAACATGTTTCTCCATGTTTTAGTGGTTCTGGGATAAATTAATATTATAAACCTAAAGAGTAAGGACAATTTATCTCATCATTTATCACCTGCATAAGAAGGCATTCTATATTCGCATATCATCACTTGAGAGGTGGCTGGGTTACTCCTTTTGAAGGTGCTGGAGAGGAACTCAGGCTCTCTCACCTGTCTGATCTCCCCGCCCTGTACTCCCTAAGTAGTAGAAAAAAATGGTGGCGCACTCCCTGAATCCCAGCACTCAGGAAGCAGAGGCAGGCTGATCTCTTGATTTTGAGGCCAGCCAGGACTAGAGTTGAGTTCCAGGATAGCCAGGGATACACAGAAACCCTGTCTCAAAAACCTAAAGAAAAAGAAAAACAAAAGGGGGTGGGGGGTGAGGAAGAAATTGGATTCTACAGGGCCTCTGCCCACTAACTGTTAACAACTGCTTCTGAGAAGCCTGTAGAGTTCTCATGGAAATGTTTTTTCTATACCTTCAAGAATTATTGCAGATGTCTGGAAATTAAATAACTTCTTATAAAATCATTTTGTGCCTCAATTTCAAAAAGGTTGGGAATTCTTGGCTTCTTATTCAAGATTGAAGGAGACTTTAGAATATTAGATGTGATAGGTAAAACAGAACACTGTGTCTTCACACAAACATATATATTGATTACATAGTAGGCCTCATTTAGAAAACAACTAAATGCCATTTAATCCTCACCATTTCAGTTGGTACTATTCCCGTTTCAGAAAATCAAACAGGGTAATTTGTACCCGCAGTAGTAAACGAGTTATAGAGCCACAAATAGAATTCGGGTCTCGGGTCTATTTAATTAACACCTCGTCCTGGTTCTTTCAATTACAAATTCAATCAGTCATTTAAAAAAAAAAAAAAAAAAAAAAGGAACCCCCCCACAAATATGCAGTAATCTATTGGCTTACGACAATCTTAACATAGCGTCATAATTCCACGTGAGAAAACTTACACGCTTGACATTTTTTAGATTCCTGACATAAAGTTGTATTAAAGTTAACATAGATCTTTTTACAGGCAAAACCGGAGGCTACTGCATTAGAATTTATCACGTGAACTCGTTAAGTGTAGTAGTCGGCTTTTTACTTAGAACACTAAAAGTTTTTATATTTTTCTCCCTCCCTTCAAATACTACTATTCTGGGAGTCCGAGGAGCGTTCAGGTTCCCAAGACGACCGAGAGAACGCATTTAAATCCGGATCTGAAGGTTTCTAATGTAAAATTCTTCACCACCAACGTGGCCTCTGAGCGTAATCCACCTGTGGGTGTGGGATCGGTGGCTGCGAGGGGACAGATCGTAAAAACTATTCCAAAATAAGACACAAATAAAAGGGTTCCTTCTGAGAGGCCAAAATATTCATTTACCCCCACCATCCCTCCCGGCTGCAGACAAAACTAGGCGCGTTTAAGGCCCACCGTCTTGGGTAACCGGCCCCTTAGACCTCTCGCACCTAGCCATGTCGCGGGAGGGTGGTGGCGACGCCCGGGTCTCCCTCCCCCACCTGTGCACTTCAGGCCGGGCTCCAGCGCCCAGGCCGCCAGGCCTCCCCTCCCCCTCCGTCCCCACGACCACGCGCTCCGGGCCGCGGCCACCAGCGCCCACGCGGACCGGCGCTGCTCCACGCCATCTGCCCCCCGGGCCTTCCTCGTTGTCGGCCACAAAGCCGGCGGTGACCCGACGCCCCTCTGGGGCCCTCCCGCGCCGCCCCGACTCGGGCCCGCGTTCCCCTAACCCGGCGGCGCATACCGTCTCCTCCGGGTCGATGTCGATCTTGAAGGTCTGCTGCTGAAGGGTCTTCAGGGTGACCTGCATGGTGCCTAAGCCGGGGCCTGGCCGCCCCGGGGTGGCCGCGATCCTCGCGCTCTCGGGAGGAAGGCGGTGGGGGTGGGGGGGGCTTGTCACATTCGCCCGGAGTCGCACTCACCCCGGGCCCCGCGTCTCCCCCGGCCGCGCCGCCGCTCGCCCCCGCGGCTTTCCCCGTGGGCTCGACCCGCGGTGCTTCCCTCACGCGCCAGCCACTGGGCCCGCAGGAGGCGCGAGGGACTCCCCGAGAGACGCAGAGAATCCGCTACCTCACCACAGGATGGTGGCCGCCATCACCGTGACTCGCCGAGACGTGCCCCCTCCCCCACCAGAAAAAAACCCGGAGGACGGGGCCAGACTCGGGCGATCTGAGCAGGCGCGGGGTACGGCGACGCGGGGCGCAGGCGCGAACAGGAACTCCGCCCGGGAATTGGAGGCGGGGCGATGGGTGGGGCTGGCGGATCGAGCGGATCGGCGCCGGCGTGCGCAGGCGCACTTCGCGAGCAGCGGCGCTCGCGGAGGCCTGGTCGGGTCCGCGGTCCCGCAGTGGCTCCGCCTACGTCCAGGCTCCGCCTAGCGGCGCGAGTTGCGCAACCCGTAGCCGGGGAACGGCTACGTGGAGTCCCGGCTCAGTCGCGGCGGCTCGGCGAGCGCGGAACCTGGAGGGCGGTGGAGCGGGCGGAGCCTTAGTGGATGGATTGTCTAGGGCCCGCCCAGAAGAGGCGCGCGTCCCCAGGCGAGCGTGTGTAATGCCGGTTGCTTCCCTGACTCTGAGAAGCGACTCCCAGCGTGGACTGCTTGCTTGCGAGTCTGGCGTTCGCTCACCAGCCTTGGGACTTCCCACCTGGAAAGAAAGGCGGATTTAAGGAGGCCTAGTTGTGGCACGCCTTTCCCCCCCATCGTGTTTAGGGGTTGGTGGTGGATATTAGGCGGTTGCCCTCCGTCTCACCCCAAGCGCTGCTTTCCTTTGCACTTTTAATCTTTGCTCAAATGTCGCCTTCTTGAACCCTATCCTGCCTACCCGACTTCAAGTATCTTCTTCGGATCCCATTATCCAGCTCCGCTTGTCTCAGTAACATTCATCACCTTCTGAGTACTCTATACTGTGTGTGTTTAGCATGTGTTGTCTTCTCTTCTTTTACTGGTCCCCAGGCTGAAGTTACACAGAGGCATGCATTTTGTTTTGCCCACGGTGTACCCCCAAAGTCTACAAAATAAGCCTCGCACGTTGTAGGTACAAGGTAAATATTAGAAGGATGGGTGGACGTGCTTCTGGTTCCTTGGCAGTAAGGGTGAGATGTCACTCAGCTAATTGGTGGTTGGAGAGAGTGGTAATGCATGTAAGTCTTAGAGTCAGGAACACAAAGTTAAGTGCTTGTATGTAGCAGTGTGGCCATTTACATTTACACAGCGGTAAGGACCAGAGTGCAGAGGTGTCCACAATAGTAAGTGACACCTTAGGTACTTGTCTGTATGCTGCCTCGACCCCTGTTAGACTTAGAGAATAAAAAGCGGTTACCATCAGACCACAGTGAGGACAATTATGACCGCCCCACCCCCCAGCCAGCACCATCAATGATCACAGTATCGCTATTTGGGTTTTCATGATTCCAGAAGCTAGGATATAATTTTGTCATGGAACTTTCCCTAACCAAGCTCCCTCTCCACCCCACTGACAAGGTACGTCCCTGCCGTGTGATAAATATCAAGTTCTCTGCCCCGGCTGGGCTGTCTTCCTGTGGAGCTAGTCTTAGTCACCAGGTGTGCTCAACTTTTGCTCTGAAAAACTGGCAGCTGGGATCTCTCCCTTTAGCTGTAGGGTCAGCCAAAGGCAGTATTATTGTCTTCAGTTTAACCAGATGCTGGAAAAACCGTGGGCGAAGGTAGCAACTGACTTCCTTATGGGCTTTCCCTTCAAGCCATTTCTCTCCTAGTCTCCCCTAACTCGTGACACCTCCATCTCTCAGGTTCTCAGATCCAAACATCGTCATCATCCTTAAGTCCCTTTCTTCCCTGACTCCTGCTACCTAGACACCACATCCAAACCCAGTCAGCTCTTAGCACGTTTACTCTCCACTCTGCACCCTCAAGTTCAGCCACGTCGCCTCATGATTTCCAGGTCTACAACCATCAGCAGTGGCTGTCTTTTTTTTTCCCGAGACAGGGTTTCTCTGTATAGCCCTGGCTGTCCTGGAACTCACTCTGTAGACCAGGCTGACCTCGAACTCAGAAATCCGCCTGCCTCTGCCTCCCAAGTGCTGGGATTAAAGGCGTGCGCCACCGCCCGGTCAGTGGCTGTCTTCTAAGGAGACTTCACATCCAATCCCCACCCCCACAGCAGTTCCGCAGGCAAAGCACCCAATATGTTAAACTGGGGACTTCAGTTTTGATTTTGTTTCTTATGACAGGGCCTCAACTATATAGCCCAAGCAGAACTGAAACTTGCAATTCTCCTGCCTCAGCCCTCTGAGGGCTGAGATTACAGGTGTGTACCACTATTCCTAGATCAAAGTTGTCTTTTGAAAACATAAACCATGTCACATTCTTTTTTTTTTTTTTTGGTTGTTTCGAGACAGGGTTTCTCTG
>NC_034595.1:9330245-9336350 GCF_900095145.1 Mus pahari | reverse complement strand
AAAAAAAAAAAAAAAAGGTAAAAAAACTATTTCAAGTATATTCATATTTACTTTTGTTTTTGAGACAGGGTCTTGCCTGCTGCTTAGCCCAGGTTGGCTTGGAGCTCAAGATCCACTTCCTCAGCTTCCCAGATGGATAATCGATGTGCACCATAACAATGTGAGCAGGACCTCAGGGCATTAGGGTGGGGCCTCCATGGGATATTAGTGGCTTTATATAAAGAAACAACAGAGACACAGAAACGCCGCCCCACCCACCTTCTCACTGTTCTCAGTGATGCCTCCCACTACGCCCAACATATCCAGCAGGAAAATCATTGCTAGATGAGGTATCTAGACCTTCTATTTGTATAAATCAGAGTCAAAAAACAAAAATAACCACCACCACCACAACAACAACAAAAACCTTTTAGAAAAGCTAATTCCCAGCTGGGCGTGGTGGCACATGCCTTTAGTCCCAGCACTTGGGAGGCAGAGGCAGGCGGATTTCTGAGTTCGAGGCCAGCCTGGTCTACAGAGTGAGTTCCAGGACAGCCAGAACTATACAGAGAAACCCTGTCTCGAAAAAAAACAAAAAAACAAAAAACCAAAACAAACAAATAAACAAAAAGTCTATGTGAAATGTTTTGGGACACTTCTTTTTTATCTAAGCTTCTTTAGTAAACAACATTATAAGATGGTTTATGAAGTGCATTGTACAAATTAACAGTCTGAAAAGATAAAAACGTAAGGCACTATTCTTTCTCCCAAGTCCCTCTTTTTTCCTCTGCCTTTTAGTACCAGGATGGAAGTGTCAGACTTGAAAGAAAAAATTATTCCCTTAACAGTTTCTCTCTCTCCCACTCTCCCTCTCTCCCCCTCTCCCTCTCCCCCTCTCCCTCTCCCCCTCTCCCTCCCCCCTTCTCCCTCTGTGTAGCCCTGGCGATCCTGGAACTCACTTTGTAGAGCAAGCTGGCTTTGAACTCACAGATCATCACCTGCTTCTGCCTCCTGAATGTTGAGATTGAAAGGTATGCAGCACCAGGCCTTGCTCAGTTTTTAAAATTTCTTCATGCCAGGAACTGTTCTGGCTTTGGGGATAGAAGGGAAATTAAACCACCTTTCAGAATGTTATATACTAGTAGGATTAAGAAGTATGTATCAGATAAATCAGAGAAGCTAAAAACAAAAAGTATGCAAGGCATCAGATGAGAGCGAGCACGCATTTGCTACAGAAGCCCGTGGAAAGGATCAGCCTTGCTCAGGAGAGGGAATATGTTCTACATCATGTTCTGGGCAATGTTTCAGCCCCTCCCAAGCCCCAAGTATTGTAGCCTCAAGAGATAGGCCCTTTTATAGTGTTGAGGTCTACCCACCTTAGCATAGCTGTAGTCATTTTATTCTATACCTGCCAGCTATTTCATATTGTTGCTGTAATATGCCTGCCAGTCATTGACACAGAAAATAACTCAACTCAGAGCAAGGACATGCTGGTCACATATCCTGTTATACTCTGTGTGAGGTTTGTTAATCTTAAATTCCACGAAGCTTTATGTAGAACCCATCAAAATAAAGGTCTGTTATGTTTAAAAATGGCTTGAGTCAGAGCTGATCACTGGTCAGCACGTCCTGCACCTGCATATGAGCTCACTGTGGCTTTTGTGGTTTTCTTTTTTTCTTTTCCTCTATAAGAGGACAGAGAAAGATGTTGAATGCTGTGGTTCAGCCCCAGAATTCTGAACTAGGGCCCTGATCGATCAGCATTAGGGTGTGCAATAATACACCCCCGTGTGACTGAGAACAGTGTTTGTGTGGTTTGTGGGACACCTCATGCACCCCAGCAACAGTAGCTCACCTGGCTTCCTAGGGTTTTGCAGAATGTTGAATCTAAATCACACAGGGATTGTTTGGCAGAGGAACAGCATAGCCTTTAGGCTTTGGCATGGATATTGCTGGCTTTGGGGGGCCAGCTTTACAGTGAGAATTAGGAGCAAAATGTAGAGCATAAGTTTTGGGATTGGGCGGTGGGGGCATGCATGTAAGCCAGAGAAGGTGCTTTTCAAAGAGAGTTCACCCAGTGTGGTGGTTTGAGTATACTTAATCCAGGGAGTGGAACTACTGGGAGGTGTGGCCTTGTTAGAGTAGGTGAGGCTTTGTTGGAGGAAGTGTGACACTGTGGGGGTTGGCATTGAGATCTCCCTCCTGGTTGCCTGGAAGACAACAGTCTTCTGTATGCCTTTGGAACAAGATGTAGAACTTTCGGCTCCTCTAGGACAGTGTCTGCAAGGACACTGCCATGCTTCCCTCCATGATGATGAACCTCAGAACCAGTAAGCCAGCCCCAGTGAAATGTTGTCCTTTATAAGAGTTGCCTTGGTCATGGTGTTCCTTCACAGCAATGTAAACCCTAACTAAGACACCCAGGGACACAGGGGCATACAGGTAACTATTTAACAGTATTCAGCCATCCAAGTACTTAGAGGCCACTCCTGTACTCTGGTTTCAGGAGGCCTGGCTACTGCTCAAGATGGCTGCAAGCTGGTCACCATCCAAGTGGTGCTAGTTTGTCAGGCATATAGAATGCAAGAACCACAGGGTCACGGAAGCTGCTTTCAAAGGAAGGTGTGCCAAATCGAGCAACTTACTCAGAATCAGCATCTCTGAAGGAAGTCCTGACAGTCTGGCATACAGATCTGTGAAGATGAAGCCTAAGCCCCCCCCCCCCCCAACATGGCAAGTCTGTCATGAAGGCTGTAGTCAGTGAATAGAGTCAACTGTGGTTGCTAACCAGAATCTCAAATGTTTGATTTTACCAGTAAAGACTTGGGAAAACAGACAGATGCTGGGGTAAAAGCCTGCTGGCTCAGAGAGGCAGAGAAGGCAAGCTGACCTTCCTCCTCATCCAGTGTCCCAAATGGAGACGCAAGCTCTCCTTTCCACTCTACCTCAAAAACTCCTCAAACTAACTGTTCCTCCCTTCTACTTCCTGTCCATCGCTCTGTCCTCCTGACTCCTAACTCTCTGTGGTTTTTTTCTATGTTCACTCCCCTTCAACTGGTTGCATGCTCCACCTCTAGACCTAAGGTTGACTTTATTTAGTCCTGTTTATAATAAACAGAAAGAGCTTGTTTTAAAGATGTGTGCTAGGGCCGAGCTGTACCACAACTAAGAATCAGGTTTTTTTCAGTAAATAATACAATCTAGGGGTTCACAGTGTGGCCAAACACTCTGCAACAGCCAGCCTATAACAACGTCTATGTGGGCTGTAAATGGCAAGGCCGTAAGGGTAAGGCTACCCCAGCCTGTTAGAGATCACACCATTCTTTCATATGCCATAAATGTTGAATATAAAGCTACAAAATCAGATAACTGCCTTGCTAGATTTGCATCTTGTTTTGTCCCATTTCTCCTGCCTGTGTCCCCATGGCTCCCTTTTTTGAAAGTTACTTATTTTGTATGGTTGTGTCTTTTTTGAAAGTTACTTATTTTGTATGGTTGTGTCTTGTCTTGAGACAGAGTTGCACATAGTCCAGGTTAGCACTGAGCTTGCTATCTTGTAGAAGATGACCCTAAACTCCAAGTGTTTACAGACACACACCACCATACCCAATTTATGTGGTGATTGTGTTAGAACCCGGGGATTCATGCATGCTAGGCAAATGTCTGCCAATTGAGCTACATCTCTAGCCCATGTACCTTGGTATAAATGTAATTTTTTCATTTTCTTTCTCTTTCTTTTTGAGTATTGAGACGTAAACTCTTCAAAAATTGACTTCTTATGACTTTGGAAACTTGCCGGGCAGTGATGGCACATGGTTTAATCCCAGCACACTAGAGGCAGAGGCAGGTGGATCTCTGTGAGTTCAAGGCCATTTTGGTCTACAGATCGAGTTCCAGGACAGGCAGGAATTCACAAACCCTGTCTTTAAAAACCAAACCAAGAAACCAACTAAGAAAAGAATTTGGAGACTCCTGGAGATAGACTAAATATATTTTTATTATGTATGTATAAATCCATGAGCCTTTGGAGGTTCGTAGCAGAATGTTACAGCTTAAAATTTGAAATGACCCCAAAGGACTTATATGTTGAATGCCTGGACCTGAGTTGGTGGTTCTGTTTTGAAGTGGTGTATACTCTAGGAGCTAGGATCTGGATAGAAGAAAAGGATCACTACTTTTGTTGCAGGGTCATTTCCTGCCATGGCTCCTTCCTGCACCCCTGCTTCTTGTCTGTCAAGATTTGAGCAGCCACTGTCCATCTATTTGTGCAAACATGCTATTCTGCTTCACTCTAGGCCTAGAACGCAGAGTCACATGACCACAAGCTGAGTCCTCTGAAACCATGAGCTAAAATTAATCTCTCCTCTTAATGTATTGTTCACAGATGGTACAGCGATGGCAAAACTGATTCAGTTGAAAATATAATGATGTATACAATCTGATTTGATCGTTTTCCGAAAAGAAGCAATTGTTTACTTACGATCCTACATAGGAAACATAAACTGAGATAAGTCTGTTTAACACAGTCGTTGTTTTATCATGGTTTTAGACCTGACCTAAGTTATTTCAAACCTAGTTATATATCATCACCTTTGTTCGACTTAAAACTTCCCCTGCCCATTTGAAATAGAGTTCCCTATATTTCCTCATCCCAGTGATTCCAACGCCTACTGCCTACAGCCACTGGGCACAATGAAACCCTAAGAATGAACACAGGAGTCCTATAAACAAGCAAGCCCCCTTGGCACGACTTTCCTTAACAAATCCTCATAGTAAATGTTTTGTTCATGGCATCAGCAGCAGCTACTGGGGCAAAGGCCTGGCATATCCCCCACCCCACCCCTTTTAATGTTTAAACAGTACTGTTTATACAACTCAACATTCTCTTTTTCTTATTTGAACTGATTTTCTCATCAGTTTTGCAAGAGAGTTAAAAAAAATTGGCAATACATTGTGAAATAGATCTGCTAAAGTTCAGTGTGTTTTACTGGCCTCCTCTGCTCCCAACCCCAGCACTTTCTCATTCCAAAAGGGGGGGTCTCAGTTTTCCTTAAAGCTGACTTTTACACGTAATTTACCTGTAAATTAAATATACCAGGCTTATTTTCTTTAGCCAAAACCCACAGCTGGCCTTTTGCTTAAATCATATGTATTTGCTAATTAATTTGTTATCATTTAACTCTAGCATTTATTGGGATATATTTGCATGTAGATCACGATATCAGATAGTACTCTGAATCTCTACCTGAGGTGCTTAGCAGAGGAAAAAAACAAAGGTAAATGATTTGTGTTTTATGTTGAGATGAAGGAATGTTCCAGAAAGCCAGGAAGCCTTGATTGGCTCTGAGAAAGTGGGGGTGTCTGCTTCAGCTCTTGGCCCTTCACAGCTGGTTATCAAATTTATGTGTTGGCAGAATGTTCTGAATGTTCTATTGGAATTAGAATATCATCTTCTCATAAAGTAAATTCCGAAAAAATTTACATAACTCTGTAGCTTCCTGGAAGAAACTTTAGAGCACTTTAAAATTTTTTTTAATTTTAAATGAATAATGCAGGTTTCTTTTTTATTGACCTAATGTTGCTATTTGTATTTTTGCAGTGTAAATTTGCTTGTGTTTTGCAGAGCTGTTCCACTCTGTATGAATTAAGAGCAGCTTCAGGACCAGTTGTGGTATGTAATACGTGCCACTAATACAAGCAGTAGTGACACAACCTAGAGTTCAAAGCAACCTAGGCTTTGTACCAAAGACAAAAGAGCCTTAAATGTACAAGCACATGACATTCAGTTTGGTCTACTAATCTACCTACCCTTATACTGTTGAGATTAGTTTCATAGTTTATGGTTCCCTCTTATATGTGCATCTGCCTCATTTTCTTTGTTTCTTCCCTGAAATTTCAAGTTATTATGAGATAAATATAGTCTCCATTGTAGTTTAATTAAAATAGAAACCAACAGAGCCTGCAAGATAGCTCAGCAGGTAAATGCACTTGCCATGCAAGTCTGCTGACCTGCTTCAATCGCTGGGATCTATGTAAAGTTAGTTGGAAAGAGATAATTGACACCTCAAAGTTGTCCTCAGACGACCACACACACACACACACACACACACACACACACACACACAC
>NC_034595.1:9324499-9329725 GCF_900095145.1 Mus pahari | reverse complement strand
ACAAGCACATTTTTTTTTTTTTTGTGCGCGCGCACACACACACACACACACACACACACACACACACACACACACACACACACACACACGAGGGCTTTGAATGGAATGAGTTCCTAAACATAGTAAAACGCCTATCTCCTCTTTCTCTTCCAACATAACATCATCTGCTTGGGACCAGGAATTGAGAACATGAGACTGTGGGGGGCAATTTCAGACTCAAATCATAATGTGCTCCATTCAACTTGAGGTAATCTGCTCTGCTAGGTGTAAGAAACTAATGCAAATATTGATATTGCACCAGCCATATTAGTAAATACAAACAAAAACAAACTGTAGAAACAGGGGAGGTTTAGCAAATATTTATCCAATTTCTTACAACGAACATCCCAATGTTAAAAACCTGAATATAATTAACTACAAAAAATTATTATTACTGCTCATATCTCCTATAATCCCAGCGCTCTGAAGAGGCTGAGGCAGAATGGTCTTGGTTTTAGGCCAGTAAAACCCTAGAACAAAACAAAACAAACAGAAATTTATTATCTCATTATCAAATAATACAAACAGAAAAACAAACCTAAAATGTTTCTTTAAAAAAAAAAGATTTATTTTTATTTTGTTTTGTTTTGTGCCTGCATGTGTGTCTATGTGAGGACATCAGATCCCCGGGTACAGGAGTTACAGACAGTTGTGAGCTACCATGTGGGTGGGTGCTGGGAAGTAGACCCAGCCCTCTGAAGGGACAGCCAGGGCTCTTAACCACTGAGCCATGCCTCTAGTCCCTAACCTAAAATATATTTCTAACATGTGACAAATGAAATATAAATATGCAAGTTGTTCATACAGATTGTGTGTGTGTGTGTGTGTGTGTGTGTTGGGGGGATGTTAGGAGTCAGGAAAAAAAATCACAAAAGCCTTATATAAAAAACCCATAGAAAAAAGACAATTAGTCAATAAACTCTGTTGATAGACATTTCTGTAGTCCTAGCATGACTCTGGGCTGTTCTAAGTCTTAACTCTTGTGACAGACAATAAGATGATTTTTGCCAAAGTTACTTACTCTTGTGTGTTTTCTTTGTCTTGATCTGCTTTGTAGAGAATTTATATTTTAGAGACATCACCATGCTGAGGTTCCACATCTACAGATTCATCTAGCTGCGGATCAAAAATATTTGCAAGGAGCTGGGGAGATGGCTAAGCAGTTAAGAGCACTGGCTACAATTCTAGAGGACCTAGATTTGATTCCTAGCACCCACACGGCAGCTCAAAACTGTTCACTCCAATCCTGGGGAATCCACCACCCTCTTCTGACCTCTGTGGGTATTGAACACACAGACATGCAAGCAAAACACCTCTATACATAAAAATAAAATAAAAGGGTTTTTTTTTTAAGTTTTTCATAATGAATATGTGGAGATGCTTTTTCTTGTTATTATTTCCTAAGCATGGAAGTATAGTTAGTGTTTACATAGAATTTACGTAGCATTAGGTGTCAAGTAACCTAGAGATGATCTACAGTACACGAGGGTGTGGTCACAGGTAACAGTATACCACGACATTCAAGGATCTGAACAGCTGTAGATTTCTGTATATGCAGGGGGTCCTGAGGACTGATGCCCAGGAATGCTGAGAGAAGATAGTTATCAACATACATGTATAGAAAAGGAAAGAGAGGGGGCCTGGAGAGATGGCTCAGCGGGGAAGAGCACTAACTGCTTTTCCAGAGGTCATGAGTTCAAATCCCAGCAACCACATGGTGGCTCACAACCATCCGTAATGAGATCCGACTCCCTCTTCTGGTGTGTCTGAAAACAGCTACAGTGTACTCATATAAATAAAATAAATCTTAAAAAAAAAAAAAGAAAAGAAAAGGAAAGAGAGAAAGAAGGAACAAAGAAAAAAGGGAAAAAATCAGAAACACAAAACTGGGAGCTGAGGTGTTAGCAAATGCTTAGCACATCACCAGGAGGAGCTAAATCCAGTCCCTAGACTCCATGTAAAAAAGCTAAGCATTGTGGTATATCCTTGTAATTCCAATGCTGGAGAGTGAGAAAATAGAGGATCCCTGTGGCTCTCAGGCTGGCTAGCCTAGCCTAATGGTCAAGCTCCAGGCTAATGAGAAATCCTGACCTGAAAAACAGGGTGGACAGCTTGTTTGTGATGCCTTTCCCAGTCGTCTTTAAGAACTACCCAGAACCTCTCTCTCTGTTGAAACTCTTCCCAGACCCTCTTTGATGTCATCCTGGAAGCCCATCTCAGTTCTGTCTAGGTGGTTCCCTCCCCTCCGTTCCATCTGCTTTCCATTTGTAATCCTTTGGCCAGATGAGCTGGTCCCTGACTAAACACATTCTTTTCAGTCTTTGAAAATGATCTTCCCTCTTAGCCAAATAGCCATGATTCCTACTTTTGAAATAGTGACCTTGAAATGAAAGCCAGCTCTCGTCGTGTACCTGATCAGTCCTTTCTTTTTTTAAAATTGTATTTTTGTTTTCAACATTTATTCCCTGCCGTCTTTTATTTTAGCTATTAAATTTCACAGCATCTCCAGAGGCTCCTGTACTGTTTGGGTGTGTTTTTATTTCCTTGACACTTAGCAGTTGATGTCATTCAGCCACTTCAGTAGGTTCTGCACAAATAGATCTTTACTGTCCTCCCCCCACATTCCTTCCTTCCTTCCTCCTCCTCCTCCTCCTCCTCCTCCTCCTTCTTTTAACTAATAGGCTATTTATTTGTATCCCATGTTGACACTGAATTTAGCTTGCTATCCCAGGCTGGCCTTGAGCTCACTGTAATCCTCCTGTTTCATTCTCTGAAGTATTGTGATTATTGGTATGCACAACCACACCCAGCTGTTACTTGCTTCCTCATATAACTAGACGGTGCCAGTCATGGACATTATTGTGTCCCTCACAGGGACTCTCCAGGCTCCAACATGTGACTTTCTCTCCATAGCTTTCCCATTCCATACCTTTCTCTGTGAGAAAGGCTTGTTAAGTGGGGAATTGCAGGAGAGCAGAAATGAAACTTGATGTAATGCTTTTGCCTGGGTTGCTAGCAAGGGTAAATAACTAAGCAGAACGCGTAAGCCTCAGGACTTTTATCCATCCCGGGGACCTTATAGTGAGCTTGAAAAGTTGTTGGGGGTGATTCCCTAAGATCTTGTGTGTAAAAACGCGGTGTACACTAGCAGTAATACATTCATAGGTCTCAGGTTTGATTTTCTTTCATTTAGTTTTTCACAAATCTGCTGTGCTAGCTATTTGTCTACTGCTGTGGCAAAATATCCTGACCAAGGCAACTTATTAAAGTAGGTGGTTAATCGGAATTTACAGAGGAATAGGAATTCATCACCATCGTGACAAGGAGCGTGGCATCCGACAGGCAGGCACAGCACAGGAGCAACACCTAAAAGTTCAGGCCTTGGTTCACAAATGGAGCAGAGAGCACAGTGGGAATGGTGTGGATCTTTGAACACCCCAAGCCCAGTCCCAGTGACACATCTCCTCCAACCAACCCATGCCAGTGACACATCTCCTCCAACCAAACCATGCCAGTGACACATCTTCTCCAACCAAACCATGCCAGTGACACATCTTCTCCAACCAAACCATGCTTCTTATTCTTTCCCAAATCATCCTGCCAACTATAGGCCAGGTATTCAAACTCGAGTGTAAAGAGATGAGATCATTTTCATTCAAACTGACCACCCCTGCAGGACACTTTTTATAAGTGAGAAGTCACCAGCGTTTGTCCAAACCCGTATTTACATAGTTATTGAGCATGTCCGCTCCCTAGAGAGTCATGCTAAACATTGTAACAGTGGGCATGCTACTGCATTCATTTTCTGGATTTTAATGTCTTTTGCTCACACGGCCCCTGGCATTCCAATAGGTCATCACAACAATGTGCGAGGATTTGCTTATTTTCTACAATACCATGTCCTTCAGCCCTCCACTCAGGCAGGCTCAACCGGAGGTTCATCTGTCAACTCACACCATACCCGTTCCTCACCCTAACCATGATCAGAAAAGTTTTTCTAACCGACTAGTGGAGCTATCATAACAGTATTTTACCATGAAACAATTATACCTTTTTACATGTTGAATACCTACTATATGTTACATATACTACCTCTTTACATGCGTCTTTTTTTAATTAAAAAAATTTTTTTTACGGTTTGAATATGAAATATTTTCAAAAAGGCTCATGAGTTGAAGGCTTGATCTACAGATTGCGGCACAATTTTGGGGTGTGTTAAGACATTTTAGGAGGTGAGGCCTAGCTGAAGAAATGAGACCACTGGGATAGGTCGTTATTTGGTCCTACCTTTCTCCCCTGGTCGCCTTCTCTCGCTCGCATTCCACCATGAGCATCTCTGCCATGTGATCTCATGACTACGATGGTCTGCCTCACCTTGGACCCAGAATCAACAGAGCCAGAGACTGTGACAGCAAGCTCTGAAGTTGTGAGCCAAAATGAATCTTTCCTCCTGTAGGTGAGGTTGGCAGCCTCAGAAGCCTTTGGAACTGGCCAGCGGGAGGAATCTGTGAAAGCGTCACATGATAGAGAAACGCTGGAATGCTGTAAAGGAAGCTGGATGTGTGCGGCTGGATGTGTGCGGCTGGATGGATGTGTGCGGCTGGATGGATGTGGCTGGATGTGTGCAGCTGGATGTATGCGGCTGGATGTGTGCGGCTGGAAGTGTGCGGCTGGTTGGGAGGTCAGAAGACCGCATGCCGATAGAAAGTCTGGTAGGGAAGACTACTCATGAGGTTTCAGATGAGAACAGCGACTCTACTGGGGATATAAGACTGTTCATGTCATATTCTGGCAAAGAACTTGTCTGTACATTTTCCATATCCTAAGTCTGGGAGGCTGAATTTAAGGGTGATGAACTAATTAACCTAATTTAAGAAATGTCAAGGCATCACAGGGTTCGGGGGATGGCAGAGCTATTGTTTTCTGGTTTGGGCCAGATTTACAGTGAGAAACAGGAACCAAAGAACAGAGCAGAAAGACTTGACAGATTTATAGTTTGTCCATAAAAGCCTGTGTAACTTTGGAGCTAAGGAAGTCACAATTATGAAAGAGACTGGAGCCTGGTGTGGTGGCGCATGCCTTTAATCCCAGCACTCTGGAGGCAGAGGCAGGCGGATTTCTGAGTTCGAGGCCAGCCTGGTCTACAGAGTGAGTTCCAGGACAGCCAGAGCTATACAGAGAAAACCT
>NC_034595.1:9318061-9324474 GCF_900095145.1 Mus pahari | reverse complement strand
GAAGAAGAAGAAGAAGAAGAAGAAGAAGAAGAAGAAGAAGAAGAAGAAGAAGAAGAAGAAGAAGAAGAAGAAGAAGAAGAAGAAGAAGAAGAAAAGAAGAAGAAGAAGCAACCGCCAAGTACTTTGCATAAAAAAACAATAGGAAAGATGCAAGGACGGCATCTCTGAAACTGGCCAACTCTACCCAATGCAAGCCCAAAGGTTTAAAGGTTTGTTTTTAAAATTCTTGCTTGGAGAAGGGAGCTCTGGGTAGTGTCACTAGTCAGAAATGTCTAGAAAAGGTCACCATTTTGAGGTGCTCAAGTGCCATCTACAGCCATGAGGACAGATCCTGGCATCGCTCACTTAGTGCTGGTTTTATGTGCATAGCGAATGCAAGTTAAGGGGTCAAGGAGACCAGGACCAAGATCTTAAAGGAAGTGTCAGAGGCTGAAGCAGTGCTGGGAAGCAGAGTCCGGATTTCCAAAGGGCGCCGGTGAAGTGTGAAGCTCTGATGGCAAATTCTGAACAGCTTCAGAGACCCCAGGAAGTTAGACATGCTAGGAATGTAGATTATCTGCCAGGAGAAAGCTGTAAGCAATGAACAGAGTCAGCCTAAGAGAGGCTCTCTCTGTGTGCTGCCAATGCCGTATGAGTGTGCCCAGGGCCCTCTGGGACCGATATCTCAACGCCACGTGCTTGATACCAGCCGTGAAATGAAAGGACTGAATGTTTGTCCTGTAGGTGCTATGCTTTTATCTAAGTTTTCTATACTCACTTCACTGGAGGGTCACTTACACTTTTGGAGATTTAGTTCCTTATCATCCTGGTGGGGCGCACGGTAGCATGTGGGCAGGCACTGGAGCAGCAGCTGAGAGTTACATCAGTATCTGTAGACAGAGTGTGAGAGAAAGCTTGAGGCCCGCATGGGCCTTTGAATCCTCAAAGCCTACACCCAGAGGGCCACCCCTACTCCAACAAGGCCACACCTGCTTACTCTTCTCAAGGAGTGTAACATCCATGAAGACTAAACATTCAAATATACCCATGAGCCCATGGGTACCATTCATTTTCTGATTTCATTTTTTCTTTTCTTTCTTTCTCTTCCTTCCTTCCTTCCTTCCTTCCTTCCTTCCTTCCTTCCTTCCTTCCTTCCTTCCTTCCTTCCTTCCTTCCTTCCTTCCTTCCTTTCTTCCTTCCTTCCTTTCTCCTTTCTTTTCTTTTCTTTTTTCTTTTTTGGATATTGTCTCATTATATAGATTAGGCTGGTCTTAAAGTAACTGCATTGTCTAGTCTGGCTTTGAACTCTTACTATTCCTGAGTCAGGGCTCACAGTTAAAGGTTGGTCTTGAGTCTCAGAGGAAGTGAGACTCTCAGAGGGCAGAACTGTTAAGACCATGGAACCCCTTGGAGATGTGCAGAATGGATTATGTATTGTGAGATGGACATGAGCCTTTTTTTTCCCCCCTGAGACAGGGTTTCTCTGTTTAGCCCTGGCTGTCCTAGAACTCACTTTGTAGACCAGGCTGGCCTCAAATTCAGAAATCCGCCTGCCTCTGCCTCCTGAGTGCTGGGATTAAAGACGTGAGCCTTTTTAGAGGCAAAACATTATGGTTTGGACGTCTCCCCCTACCCCAATCTTGTTTTCTACTTGGTGGCACTGTATTATGAAGGTGCTAGAATTTTTTTTTAATTACATTGATTTGTATATGGTGTGTGTGTGTGTGTATCAGGAAAGTTGAAGGTGTGAGTCCTTTCCTTCCATGTGTGAATCCTAGAGATGAAACTTGGGTTGTCAGGCTTGGTGGCATATGTCTTTACCTCTGAGCCATTTTACTAGATCGGTGCTAGAATTTTTAGAGATGATGACAGGCTAAGCTCCTGGGGGCAGGTCCTTGTGGGCATCTTGTCTTTGTCCTATTCCTGTCCATCACGGTCTTTGCCACCTCTGACTGTCGTTATGTTCTTCTTTACTGGGGGTCCAGAATCAACCCACTGAAATCTCTGAAATTGAGCACAGATAAACCTTTCTTCTTCTCAGTTGTGCGTGTTAGGTATTTCTGTCACAGAGTGGCTCCTGCATTATTGCTCCTTTAACAAGCTGTTCAAGATAATTTTCATAATTGAATGCTCCATAAGATTCTAATACCACACGTGCACAGTTTACTTACTAAGTGTGTACCTGGAATTAACATACAAAACCAGTGAGATCGTGTGTGTGTGTGTGTGTGTGTGTGTGTGTGTGTGTTTGCTTAAGCCCAGAGTCCCATATATCCTAAGCATGTGCTAGGCCACAGAACAACTCCTCTAAACCCTGAAGTGAGATTGTTGTTTCTCAGAAAATTCAATTTTCATCCCCTCTCATGGTTAGTTTAAATTGTCAATTTGACACAACCTGAAATCACCAGAAAAGAGAGTTTCAATGGGGGACTGTCTAGATCAGGTTGGCCCAGGAGTGAGTCTGTGGAGAATTGTCTTGATTATGTTAATTGGGGTAAAAGATCCACCCATCGTGGGCAGAACCATTCCCCACGAAGGAGACCTGTATATGACCCGAATAATAGTGGAGAAAATGAACGGAGCACAAGTAAGCATGCATTCTTTGCTCTCTGTTTCTGACTGTGGATCTCCCTCAAGCCTCTGCTGCTGTGACTTCCCAGCTGTGATGGGCTATAACCTGGAACTCTGAGCTGAAGTAAACCCTACGATGTGCCTGTCAGGTTTTTGGTTTTTTTTAAATGTTGATATATATATGTTTTAAAGATTTATTTATTGTGTGTAAATACACTGTAGCTGTCTTCATATACTCCAGAAGAGGGCGTCAGATCTTGTTAAGGATGGTTGTGAGCCACCATGTGGTTGCTGGGATTTGAACTCAGGACCATTTGGAAGAGCAGTTAGTGCTCTTAACCGCTGAGCCATTTCTCCAGCCCCGCCTGTCAGGTTTTTAAATTATAACAACCAGAACAGAAACTAAAACACAGGTCCACTGAAGGTTAGGCTATCTTATTTCCACTGAGATGTCATTATGTAACAGTTTTATACATATATATAACATACAAACACACACACATACACACACACACACACACACACACACGCATATATATATGTGTTCTTTTTCATCCTCCTCTCACTCCTCAAGTAGCCTACAAAAATGTTTGCTTAATCTTTGAGCATATTACACAACTCTTGACTTGTGGGAAGGACCCTTGACTTACTTAAGGCTACCCTTTCCAGATAAAGGCTGGATGGATCCAGCTGTGGGCTCAGTGCATACTGCTTTCTCTCTGGCCTCCTCCCCTAGGCCTTTGAAGTGGATGCTGGACATTCTTTGTGAGAAATCTAAGAAGGAAACTAAACAACAGCCACTGCCTACAAACTGCCTGCTGCCAACTTTCGTGGGAGCCTAGCTCTTGGAGTAAATTTAAAGTGTATACTGAATTTTCTAGGGCTTCAAAAGCTTTTTAGTTTTCTGTTGGGCCAAAAGGCTAAACAAAGTGGCAATGGGAGAAGATCTCTGAAGGATCCAGGAAAGAAAGTGGGTGGGCTAAAAATCACACCTCGGGGCAGGGCAGAGCTGTGGCTGTAAGGTTCCCTCTGCCCCAAGGCTCCTGGATGGAAGGCTTTCTCTCCAGCTGGTGGTTCTATTTTGAGATGAGCTAGAAACTTCAGGAGGTGGACCCAGCCAGATGAAGTGTGGGGGAGATGATCTGGCCTTGAAACAGGATGGAAGACTCCTGGATAGATGGAAGTGGAAGAGGCCACAAAAGCAAAAGAAGCAGAAAGCAGGTTGGAAAGATGAGGGCCTGGTCACCTTGTGAGCTTGGGCAAGTTACTTAAATACTCTTGGTCATAATTTCCACTTCTGTAAAGGATATATATATATATATACATATATATATATATATATGTATATATATATATATATTTCCAGTTTGGAATCTACATGAAATTTACACATACACTTTCTGACATGAGAAAGGTACTCAATTGCTGAAGAGTTTTTTTGTTTGTTTGTTTGTTTGTTTTTTGAGACAGGGTTTGTTTCTCTGTATAGCCCTGGCTGTCCTGGAACTCACTTTGTAGACTAGGCTGGCCTCGAACTCAGAAATCTGCCTGCCTCTGCCTCCCAAGTGCTGGGATTAAAGGCGTGTGCCACCAAGCCCGGCGCTGAAGAGTTTTAGTTTCTTTATATAAATATAGATATATTAGAAATAAAGAGGCCGGGCATGGTAGCTCACCAATAAATAAATAAATAAATAAATAATAAATTAAAAAAAATTTGAATAAACTAAATTTGTTAAGTGAGAGGGTTTATACAACACATACTGATACATTTGGGCCCAGCCACAAGGCAATCTGAAGCAAAGAATGATGAGAGGGGACTTATAGACTCCTGAAGGGGGCTCAATAAAGAGAACTTTAGTTTGTTATTCATATTTTGAACTAAATGAGAAGTGAAACAAGGGACTGAGCCAGTAGATGATACTCAGTAGTGGTCGACGCTACCCCGAGAGTGAAGCTCCCTTGTATGAGGAACGGGACCCAAGTGCTCAAATCCCGGCCTTGATCAGCTTCCTAGTGGTTTTAGGCAACACCAAAGCAAAGCAGCTTTCCCTCTGAGAAGGATATTGCTCCGAACAGATGAGAAAGTCCTATATGATACCCCAGTTCTTCCAAACTCACCAACAAGGCCAATTGGCACCTCTCGCTGGAGGAGTTTGCGAAGACGCCCAGCACAGGTGTTGTGCTGACTGTGTTTTATGTGGTAAAGAGAAACGAAGAGTTAGTCACGCATGAGCAAACGGGCTCTGGGCCTGTATGAGCAGCCAGCACAACTGAGAGAGTTAGGGACACCTTAAAATTGTCTCCACCGCGGAAGGAAAACACGAGGGAGTGTTTGCAAATGTCTAAAAGCTGGCTTGCTGGGGCAGGCGGTGGGATGGGGGTGGGGTGGCACACGGGACGGACACGAACGACTCACTTTATATAAGGGATCATTTATATAATTTGTAAATTACAGACCAATTATTATAATGATAAAGTGTACCCTTTAAGAGTCACATGACTGGTTTGATTTTTTTTCAGACTGTTGTCACTTTTCCTGAATATTTGTCTCCAAAGTTAATATGTGTTAGCAGTCCAGCAACTATATGTAGTAGGTGAAAATAATCCAAGAACATAGATAATAGCAAGATGTGGAAAGGTAAACTAAGAGGTAATAGGCTAGGCATGATGGCACACACCTTTAATCCCAGCACTGGGGTGACAGAAGCAGGCTGATCTCTGGTGAGTTAAAGGCCAACCTGGTCAACATAGAGTCCCAGGACTGCCAGAGCGACATAGAGAGGGCCTGTCTCAAAAAAAAAAAAAAAAAAAAGTGATAGGACTTCTGACTTTAATAAAAGTTCACTGTCGAGATGATAACTGACATCTTTGTTTTTCTCAACGGTGTTTTACTATGAAGCCCTGGCTATCCTGGAACTCACTGTGTAGGTCAGAATAGCCTTGAACTCATAGATATCTGTCTGTCTTTGCCTCCAGGGTCCTGGAACAAAAGATTAAAAAGTCCTGACATTTTAATAATTGTTGTATTTAACACTCCAGCTTGCAAAAATCCTCAAAATTGATCACTGAGGAACAGTACCTAGTTTCCCTCAGAGATGGCAGATTCCCATCCCATCCCATCCCATCCCATCCCATTCCATCCCATCCCATCCCATCCCATCCCAAGAAAGGCTCTGTGTGCCCACAAGGAAGATGCTCATAGCAAAGCCAGCAGGGAACGGTGCGGTACACTATGGTCTCTCGTATAGGCACAGTCTCTCATGTGGTTCCTGGAGGAACCGAGAGAAGGCTAAGCCAGAGCCCCTTCCTGGTTGTGGGTCAGTAGTGGAATCAGGAAACTAGAACTGAAGCCTTGAGGTGTTGTTGCAGAAGACAAACAGCTTCCTAGTTTTTGCACCCATCTGACTAGAGCCCAGGCCGTAAGGACCACTATCTGCTACCCTTTGATGGTGTGGGAAGAGTGAAGTCTCATTCCGGATGGACGGTGTGGGCTCAGAAGCCGAGTGGGACAGAACTTAACTGGTCTGTGTTTGAGCAAACCAGGAGGTATGACAGACGGTGGTGACAAAGAATTTTCTAGTTAATTTTCTAGTTTCTCAACCTGTGGGTCATGACTCTGGGGGATTGGAATGACCCTTTTACTGGGCAGCCTAAGACCATTGGTAAAAACACAGATATTACATTATAATTCTTAATAGTAGCAAAATTACAGTTATTAAGTAGCAACAAAAGTAATTTTATGGTTGGGGTCACCACAACATGAGGAACTGTTTTAAAGGGCCACAGCATTAGGAAGGTTGAGAACCACTGACTTAGAGTCTTAGGGAGAGATAAAGTCAAAACCATTCAATTTTTTTTTTTTT
>NC_034595.1:9306952-9314452 GCF_900095145.1 Mus pahari | reverse complement strand
ATAAACATTTGATATAATGAATATTTATATGTGTTGTGTATTTGTATATATTATATATACAGTATTTTGACTTTTTAGGCCCCTCCTCATAGGAGGCTTGGGACCAGGCATTGAAAATGCAGGTAAGTCATCTAACTGGCATTAATGTTGATTACACAGCAACAAGAAAATAATGCCTATGAGAGAGAGAGAGAGAGAGAGAGAGAGAGAGAGAGGGAGAGAGAGGAGAGGAGAGGAGAGGAGAGGAGAGGAGAGGAGAGGAGAGGAGAAGAGAATTATTCATTTTACTTTAAATTATGTGTGGGAGTATGTGTATAGGCCAGAAGAGGGAGTCAGATCCCCTTGGTTATAGGCTACTTTGGGTCTGGTGAACCAAACACAGGCCCTCTGCAAAGATCAGTACATACTCTTAACTGTTGAGTTATCTCTCTGGTTCCAGAGCGCCATTTTACGAGTCAGTGACCACAAACAAATAGATGGTTGACTTCGAAGGTGTGTGTGTGTGTGTGTGTGTGTGTGTGTGTTCCTATATCCTGATAAGAAAACTAGAAAACTTAAAACACTTTATGAGTATAACTCAAATCTTGATTATAAAAGGCTTCATTTCATTAAATAGTAAAGATTTTATCCGTGCAAGGGGCTTCTTCTCCTGTGCCTACAGAAAGAGAGGGTTAGTGAGCTTGTATACCCAAGGTTACACTGGAATCGAAGCTTTTGAGGACATAAAGTAAGAAAGCATCATATTCTTCCTCACGTCGTCCTCCTAAAGTAAGGGGACATTTTTCATTCTCTGAGATGTGCGTGGCAGGCACCCTATCTACCATCAGCAGCCGCCCATTGCTTCCCATACCAAAGTCTTAAGTATTACAATATCTAGGGTTCATCTAGAGTGGGGGTCAACTTATATTAGCACATCAAAGCAGGGTACATCTCGTCTCCACTCTCTGTGCCATGGCTTCATGCCACCTGTCTGAAATAAAATCTAACAGAAGTATTTACACGACAGAAATTGACAAACTGTACCCAGGTCTTTAAAAAAAAAGTCTTGGGAACTGGCTTGCCTGTTTGCCTCCTGTTATATAAGACTTGTTGAATGGTTGAGACCTAACATATGTAGTTTCATCCTGTTTTCACAAAAGCTGGTTATATTCTGTGAGACACCACTGCTTGCCAAATGGTCCTGCATGAGGCTAGTCATGTGTTGTACTATTGACTTCCATGCCCAAGCTCTCTGCTCAACTCATTTCTCTCTCTCTCTCTCTCTCTCTCTCTCTCTCTCTCTCTCTCCCACCCCCATGTATGTGTGAATATATGCACATGTGTGTGTGTGTGTGTGTGTGTGTGCCACTGTAGAAGCCAGAAGGCAGCATTGGGTGTCCTCCTCTACCACTCTCCATCTATTCCTTTGAGGCAATGTCTGCCTCAGAACCTGAGGCTAAGCTGGAAGCCAGAAAGCTTTTGCCTGATCCTCTTGTCTGCCCCACCACGGAGCTGGACTTATAATCATGTGCAGGATGCCCAGCTTGCTATATAGGTTATGGGATCTAAATTCTGGTCCTCATTATTGAGCAGTATGTGCTTTTAAATGCCGTGCTACCTTTCCGGCTATCCCCAACCGTTTGTTACACTTCATTCTGTGTCCTTTCACTTGCTACTGCTCTTGAGACACACAGACGTGACTCGGTCCCTTCGCTATTTTAAAGCTGCTTCTGAGTCAGAAGCCACATGCTCCTAGTTAACGTCTGTGTATCTGTCCTTCATTTCACAGCCGAGCTTCTACATTTTCAGGAAAGTATCCTCTGATTCAAAGTTCCCGTCTTGTGTTAAGAGTTAAAAGCTTGCCCACTACTCTAAACACCTTGTCATGTAAAACAGATTACAGGGCTGGTGAGATGGCTCAGTGGGTAAGAGCACCCGACTGCTCTTCCAAAGGTCCAGAGTTCAAATCCCAGCAACCACATGGTGGCTCACAACCATCTGTAACAGGATCTGATGCCCTCTTCTGGCGTGTCTGAAGACAGCTACAATATACTTTCGTATAATAATAAACAAATTTGGGGGCCGGAGAGAGCAGGGACTGAGTGAGCAGGGCTGACCGGAGCAAGCAGGATTGACCAGAACGAGCAGAGGGCCTAAAAATTCAATTCCCAACAACCACATAAAGGCTCATAATGATCTGATCAGCTACAGTGTACCCATAGACATAAAATAAATAAATAAATCTTTTAAAAAACAAGAATATTGATATGTTAACTAAATTTGTATTAATTCACCTCAGTCTTACAATTCTCCCTTCTTCATTGGAGACAACACTCATCATGAAGGTGTTGTGTTCCATCTCTAACAATAAGCCATAATTTGCTGGGATAATCCATCTAAAAGCATAGAAATGATAACATTCATCTCTAGAAATAGTATATATGGATGACTGTCTTAGTTATGGTTTCCATTGATGTTGCCATGACCAAGGCAACTCATAGTTTAATTGGGGCTGACTTACAGGTTCAGAGATTCAGTCCATTATCATCAAGGTGGAAACATGGCAGCATCCAGACAGACGTGGTACAGGAAGAGTTTTGAATTCTACCTATTCATCTAAGTCCACTAGGAGAAGACTGGCTTCCAGGCAGCTAGGATGAGGGTCTTAAAGCCCAATGACACTTCCTCCAACAAGGCCACACCCGTTTCCAACAAAGCCACACCTCCAAATAGTGCTACTCCCTGGACCAAGCATAGTCAAGCCACCACAATGGCAAAAATTCATCTCCATCTGCTAGGTCATAGGCTCATGCTTTTCTTCCTTTCTCTCCTTTCTTTCTTTCTTTCTTTCTTTCTTTCTTTCTTTCTTTCTTTCTTTCTTTCTTTCTTTCTTTCTTTCTTTCTTCCTTTCGTCCTTCCTTCCTTCTTTCTTTCTCTCTCTCTCCTTTCTTTCCTCATTTCTCTCTCTTTCTATGTGTAATTGTTTGTGTGTATCTGTGTGTGTGTTTAACTAAAGTTAAAGATGTTTGGAGCCTCCATGAGGGTGCTGGGATTTGAACCTGGGTCCTCTACAAAAGCAGCCAGTGTCTTCATTGCTTAGCTATCTCTCCAGTCCCTTAGTTAGATTTCTAGTACAGACCAGGACTGCCTGACCAGAAAACAGTGCTACCCACAGTAGGTTGGGCCCTCCTGCATCAACTAACAGTCAAGACAATTCCACAATCCTCCATAGACAAGCCCACAGACCAATCTGATCTAATCAGTTGAGACTCCCTTTACAGATGGGCCAAGCTGACAGTTAAAACTAAGTCCCCCCATCACTTATTTTCAAACTTTAATGTACCCCCTATTCTACCCATAAGATTTGATAGAACCAAGTGCTAGGCTTCACACTCAGAGAGTCTCTTGTGGGGTCGGAGGATTTCTGTTTCTAGCATGTTCCTGAGTGGCCCCACCGTGCTGCACTGAGGATTATGGGGCTCAGATTATAGGGCTTGAGGCCATAGCATTAGTAAAGTTCCCCACCCTCAGCTGTCTGTACTCTGTCCTAACACAACATGCCCTCTCTGCCAGGTTGTGGTCTGAGATCTGGAGGTGTCTAATATCCAAACTAATGTCAGAACTTTGACTACTCTATGCAAACTTTAACAGAGACTGCAAGAGGACTGATTCACATTGCCCATTGGGAACTTCTGAACCCTACAGCACCACATGACTAACAATGCCATGCACTAAGTCTCGTGGGCCTTTTGCTCTCTCCCAGCAGCTCTATTTTAAAACTTTCTTGTTAATTGATATGGAGGACCCAGCCCACTGTGGCAGTTTTGTTCCCTGGGCAAACTGTCTTGGGCTGTAGAAGAAATCTAGCTAAGCATGAGCCTATGAGTAAGCCGTAAGCTACAGTCTTCCAGTTTCTGCTGTCCTTGCTTGGTTGTGAGTAGGTTCTCTGGATGTCTCTCTGTAGAACAGCAAGCATGCCTGCCTTTGCACTCCTGCCTTGACTTCTCCCGTGATGAACTATGACCATCATGTGTGTGCCTGGTATCTACAGAAGCCAGAAGAAGGTATCAGATCCCCTGGAACTGAAGCCACAGACGGTTGCTGGGAACTGAACCCAGGTCCTCTTGGGTCCTCTTAACTGCTGATCCATTTCCCCAGCTCTTTGGCTGCGTGTTTTATCAAAGGAATGAAAAGGAAACAAGAACATAGAGTCTTCAACTTAAACTCTGCTAGCCTGTTTACTTACATGAAAAACAAGAAGGACAATATTATTTATGGTGCAGAGTCTTTGGGAGGGTTAAATACTAACTAACATTTTTGACCATTTACTCAGTGCAGGCACCATTCTTGTTACCTCTCATGTCTTAGCTCATTTAATGCTCAATCCTTAAGTGAACATCACACCCAAAAAAGATCAGAAAAATCCTTGGCACATAGTAAATGCCTACTAATTATTATTTTCTCATTTATGAGCTGAAGAGGTTAAATGAGATGTAGCATGTTTACATGTTGTAGGCTTAATAGATATTCACCATTTGCATATAAAAGTGTTTGTCTAATGAATACCAAAGATTCATGTGAGTCTTTATGGGAAGTAGGGACTCAGGCAAAAAGGTAACTGAGAGGGATTCATTACGGGGGAGGGAAATGTTATAGAAAAAAATTATACATAGCATTCCCATTTCTTTCCTTCTCTGGCTTTTAAAAAGCTAGGAAGCTAAGGGAGCTCTTTGAACTAATTGGGAGGGCCACGAGGGTAATTAACTACCCTCTAATTAAGCTGATAATAGCTGCCCTCTATTGGCAAGATCAAAAGCCAGGGAAGCCCTGCCAGTGAGGAATTTTGAAGACAAGCTGCTCCCAGTGGTGGGAGCCTAGGAGCTTGTACAAAGTAGCTGAGAGTCTGACGCGTCTGCCAGTGCCTGAGAGAAGGATGAGAAAGGATGAGAGAAGGATGAGAGAAGGATGAGAAAGGCACAGAGGATGCAGCCTGGGATTTGTCAGGCAAGGAAGGGCTCGCGAGCTCCGGCACTTCGCACTTCGGATTGTTTTCTAACCTTGCTAAGGGTGCTGTCGCTGAAAATAAACACCCACTTAGCAGTTGCCCTGCAGTTTCCTATAAAGTCTCCGATCCTGGGAAAGGGGTTTGCATAGGAGAATGAAGTTCTCCCTCAGCTAGAAACAGGGGATCAAGTCTCCTCGTCGCCATCTGTTCCCCAACTAAACTGACCACTGTTCTGTATCCCTGACAAATGTCACTGACACTGTGTCGTGTACTGTGGAGGTGATGAGCATTTTCTTGGTCTGGACCTGGTCTGGATTTCTTTTCTTGCTCTTCGCTTTCTCTTGGATGTCCCATAGAAATAATACATAGGCCACATATGTGATTTTTAAGTTTTCTGGTAGGCAATAAAAGGAGTAACAAGAAATGGGCGAAATGAATTCTGATAACATTTTATTTAAATCAACATAACAAGAGTATTGCCACTTTGATATGTAATCAATGTAAAAATATCAATGAGGGGTATTTTACAGTCTCATCTTTCCAATATTGTGTTAGTGTTCATTTGAACTGCAGTGGATATTTTGCACTTTACAGAATATTGTAGTTTGGATTAAACACACTTCAAGTGCCCAACGGCAGTGGGTGGCTGATGGTGTCTATATTGGGTAGTGCTGAACTAGAGGAGATGCAGCTTAAAGACACTCTGTAATACGTCATTTTAGTCGCACAACTTTGTGGACCATCTAGAACATAAACATTTTCCACAGATACATGTAGTAAGCAGAATTGTAAGATGCCTTCCAACATCTTTGTCATTGTGTGCGTGTGTGTATGAAGGCAGGTGTGTACTTGCTATGGTGGAAGTCAGAGGATACTCTTGGATGTTGGTCCTTACCTTCCTACTTGCTTGGGGCAAAGTCTCTTTATAGTTCACCATTGTATATTCCAGGTTGGCTTGCCCATGAGCTTCCGGAAATTCTCCTGTTTCCATCTCCCCTCTCACCACAGGAGTGCTGGGATTATAGATATAGACCACCTTGTCTGGCTTTCCATGGATTCTAAGAATTCAAACTCAGGTCTTTGAAGCTGCATGACATCTCTTCAGGCCCCTTTCTCTTTAGATTATATGCTGAAAGGTTGATTGTCTTGTGTGGATCTGTCCAGATTGGCTGAAACTGAGTTGCGTCTCCACCTGACGCTGGAAGAAAGCATTACATCTGACCTAGAAAAAAAAGAGGATGCCGATTTGTAGTGGCTGCTCTTAGAATCTGGTGGGTTCTTAGGCGCTAAACCAGGTCTCTAGATAACATCTAGGAAGAAAACAGGAACCTTAGTCTTACAACCACAAATGATAGCAATAGTCATCTTGTAACAGGATTTTGACTCTTCCCCCCCCCCCAAAGAAACACAGCGAGACTTACATTTTGAGTTTAGCCTCGTAAGATCTAGAGCTGAGAACCCAGTCAAGTGGTACCCAGATTTCAGCCCTGTGAGCTACGACACTGGGTGTAGTTTTAAGTCATCAAGTTGGTGGTAATTTGTTACACAGCAGTAAAAAAAACCAGCATACCGAGTACATGTAACTCAACAGCCACCATTCGGCTAGCGGCAATGCTACTCAACCCACAAGGAGTAGCCCGGCCCCTGGTAGAGTAGACCCCAAAGCCAAGGCAGTAGCAGAGTGGCGATGCATTTATGTGAGCCGTGCCAGGGTACCTGTGGCTACGGCAGAGTCTCTTTCCTGTCCCCAGTACCCTTCGCATCCCAAGGAAGGGCTTAATGAGGCCAGAAAAAGGTGTTAGAGACCTTCATCTCATGAAAGAGTGATGATTGATTAAGCAGAAGCAACTGTTATAGATAATTCTAGTGTGATGGTTAGGGATTTTTGTTTTTTGTTTTTTGTTTTTTTGGTCAACTTGACACAAGCTGTAGTCAAATGGGAAACGGAACTTCAACAGAGAAAAATCTCTCCATTGGATTATCTGCAAGCAAATCTTTAGGGCGTTTTCTTGATTGCTAACTGATAGATGAGGGTCTACTCCACTGGAAGGGCATGGTTTCCACCTCCAGGTGGGTGGTCCTGGGCCGTACAAGCAAACAGGCAGTGCAAACCCTGAGGAGAAAGCCAGTAAGCGTTGTCCTGTCATGGTCTCTGTTTCAGTTCCTGCCTCCAGGTTTCTGCCTTGAGTTCCTGCCTCTGCTTCCCTTCATGGTGGAGGACAACTGTCAGCAGGAACAAACCCTTTCCTCTCCAAGTTGCTGTTTTGGTCATGGTGTTTATCACAGCAGAAGAAAACAAACCAAGACAGACAGTGACCGTGACTGGAGCAGCCCACATTTGCTCTGACTGTGCTCCTAGGCCAGGGACACTCCCTTGCCTCACAGCTCCTTACAACCCTGGAAGGGAGATAGTATTGTTATCTTTATTTTGCGCAAGTGGTGGACGCTGAATTCTTTTCTCTTTTCCTCCCCTCCCCTCTCCCCTCTCCCCTCTCCACTTCCCACCCCCTTCCTGT
>NC_034595.1:9301760-9306766 GCF_900095145.1 Mus pahari | reverse complement strand
TCTTTTTATGTCCCCTGACAAGATGGAACTTTCTCAGGTGGTTGGTCTCAACTGCTGTCTCTTAGCCTTTCTACTTGCTGCTTTGCAATTACTGACTCTTCTTCTTCTTCTTCTCTCTCTCTCTCTCTCTCTCTCTCTCTCTCTCTCTCTCTCTCTCTCTCTCTCCAGGGTTTTTCTGTGTATTCCTGCTTGTTTTGAACTTGCTTTGACCTACAGAGCTCCCAGGGCTGGGATTGAAGGCTTGTTGCTTTTGCACAATAATTTCTTTTTGTCTCTTATTGGTTCCCTATCTGGGAGGATTAGGCCTTGATGTGTCTGTGATGGTTTGCATATGCTCATCCCAGAGAGTGGCACTATTAGAAGGTGTGGCCTTGTTGGAGAAAGTGTATCACTGTTGGGGTAGGCTTGGGGATCTTCCTCCTAACTACCTGAGGTTGCCCAGTCTGTTCCTGGCTTCCTCCGGATGAAGATGTAGAACTCTCGGCTCCTCCTGCACCATGCTGGCCTAGATGCTGCCATGTTCCCACCTTGATGATAATGGACTGAACCTCTGAACCTGTAAGCCAGCCCTGTCCCGACCCGCAGGACTCAGTTATTTGGGGGGGTCGGAGAAGGACCATGCCTGAAAGAGAAATGGGTGAGAAAGAAGGAGCGAGACCAAGCAATGATTGTCAAGGTCTGTTTATTGTGAGCAAGGTTACAGAATATGTTGTCATTTATAAAACTTGCTTTAGTCATGGTATTGTAGGACTCCCCATTTTCGGGGACCCCCCGAAGTCACGGGAGTCAGGATTTCCCAGGAAACACAAGAGGCCTTCTTGTTGTAAAAGCATGAGATAGTTTAATGGTGGAGCTCCGGGCCAGCACGTACCTCACATAGGAGGCAGAGGTGCTGACCTCGTGGCCTGAAAGCTAGGGGTTTTTATAGGGGGGGGGGGCTAGCAAGAATTGGCACGGTTACCCATGATTGGCTCATTTAAACGTACACATTTGCAGGATGGTACGTGCAAAGGCAGGAATGCTAGGAGATCTGAGGGGCGGGTCAGCGGAACATTTGGTTCAATCCCAGGAATGTTCCAACAATGGCCTGCCTGGGCGTGCCCAGGCTTGTCTCACTGTGCTCTCCGCCTCAAGGCTTCCAAGCTTACAAACAGCTATTTCTCTGGACATAAGTTGCATGAATCCCAGGCCTTAAATTTCTCTTTAAATTTCATTTCCCTTCAGTATCGCTGTTCACAGCAGTAAAACCCCTACTAAGACATTGTCTAAGAAAAGTTAATAACTTGTCCCTCACATTTTGTTCAAAAGCATCATCACTGTGCTCTGAAGAGAAAGTCTCCCAGATATGTGAACCCTGTCACTGATGATCTTCACTGGCTGATCCTTAAACTGAAACACCAAGGTCAGTTTTGCCGATTCTCAGCTCCTTTGCCTTCAGCCAGTCAATTGAATTGCTAACTGAATCCTCCCAAAGTGTTTATTCAATCATTTCTTCTTCTTCTTTTTCTTCTTCTTCTTCTTCTTCTTCTTCTTCTTCTTCTTCTTCTTCTTCTTCTTCTTCTTCTTCTTCTTCTTCTTCTTCTTCTTTTTTAGATTTTNTTCTTCTTCTTCTTCTTCTTCTTCTTCTTCTTCTTCTTCTTCTTCTTCTTCTTCTTCTTCTTTTTTAGATTTTATTTATTTATTTATTATATGTGTTTACACTGTAGCTGTCTTCAGACACTCCAGAAGAGGGCATCAGATTTTTCTTATGGATGGTTGTGAGCCACCATGTGGTTGCTGGGATTTGAACTCAGGACCTTCAGAAGAGCAGTCGGTGCTCTTAACCACCGAGCCATCTCACCAGCCCAATCATTTCTTCTTTATTTTCTGACATCCTGAAAACCCTTTAGTTCCAAAATCTGTCTGACTTCCTCCCTTCTCCACCTTTGAGTCCATGGCACATCAATTTTGTTACCATCTCCCAGTGTCCTGAGTTCTTGCTGTCATTTCTATTTTCATAATGTGGGCACTCAATGACCTTCTGTATCACCCTGGGAGGCTGAGTGGTATGGCCACAGAGAAGGAAAGGAAAGTTAACAGGATTCTTTCCCAGCTGCCATTGAGGTCTTAAGACCAAGGATGCTCAGTACCGCCACACCCCGGGCACCCATGGCATCTAAATGAGGGAATGAGAACAACCCTGAGACTCTCACTGGGCTTTTCTTTAGCTGTGAACTCTTCCTGTGGGCCTCTCTCATGGGAGAGCTTCTTACAGAGAGGAACAGGTCTCTGGAAGCTTAGGGGACTCAGGCAGCATCTGACTCATGCCCAGAGGACAAGATGTCTGAAGTGCTGCTGAAGAGGAAGCTAGGTGGGGGAGATTTGACCTTTAGTCAGACCAAAGTCAGTCTGACTTTAGTCAGAACTACATTTCCCCTCCAAGAGTCAACCCAGAGGAAGAGTGTGTGTCTGGATTGTTAGAAAAGACCCTTGACCTCATCTGGTAGGTGAAGGGTTAGCACAGAAAGGGCTGGAGATATCACTGAATGGAGGAGCAGGCAGAAGATAAATGGCTATTTTCATGGCAGGCAGGGTGGGGGTGGGGTCGGCTTGGTCAAAGGAATTCCAGTGGGAGGGGTCATGCAAAAGAGAGGAGGAGGAGGCTGTAGGAGCTGAAAGAGAGAAGAGAGTCACAGAGCAGTTTCATTAGCATCTCTCTGTGCCACTAGGACTCCCCCGACCCTCTTACTACCTAACCACCTCTGCTCCAGTCACACACTAGTAGGTGAGTAGCAGAGAGATGGAATTGGGGTTAAGGGGCGTGTCTGGCTGGAGTGGGAAGTTGGAGTGAGCATCTCATTCCC
Organism: Mus pahari; assembly: GCF_900095145.1. Taxonomy (NCBI): domain Eukaryota; kingdom Metazoa; phylum Chordata; class Mammalia; order Rodentia; family Muridae; genus Mus; species Mus pahari. Next base: position 9,303,923 of record NC_034595.1, on the reverse strand, counting down.
AGTTGGAGCTCCCTTAGTCTAAGCATAGCACTCCCAAGCTCGCAATGAAGTTTGAAGTTTAATTATGATACTTCTGTGCATATTAATACGTAAACATAGACTAACTACCCTCTGGGTAGGCCTCAGAGGGAGAGTGCTGGCTGCGATGTGTAAGGTCTGGGTTCAATCCTCAGCCTACAAAAAAACAACCCAGAGGAAACAGAAACCAGCAGCACAAACGGAATGTCTGGTTGGAGGTGAGGACGGTATTGTGTCCTCCTTGAGTCTAAGGAGTCTCCCATCCTGAGTGTGGGTCACTCCATTAGTATCACTGAGAGTGAAGATCATCTCAGACCGTTAGCTAGGTCTCACCTTTGCAGCCATAGCAAAGATAACTCCTTTCCTTCAACAGGTAACCCTCTCCTCTGCTCTGCTAGGGCTCCTTTGTCCTCACACTGTCCCTCACTCTCTTATGAACTTGTCTTGGTCTTCACAGATCAAATCCTCTGTGCCTTCTGTGTTACCAAACAGAGTTCAGAACCCAACTGAGAATATTTTATTGTTAGTAAACATGCATGTAACTAAGTATGTAGTGGATGGCTTTACTCATTGAAAATACTATGTTCTGGGGCTGGAGAGATCGATGTCTTAGAAGCTAATGGTGCTGGCTACTGTTCCAGAGGACCAGAGTTTGACTCTCAGCACCCACATTGGGTGGCTTAAAAGTGCCTGCAACTCCAGTTCCAGAGGATCCAGCACTCTTTTCTGACCCCTAGGAATACCACATGCATGTGTACACACTAATACATTCCCCTTCACAAACATACATGTGAAAATAAAAATATTACCTCATGGCTAAAGAGTGGGTTCAGCAGTTAAGTGCACTGGCTGCCCTCCAGAGTTCAGTTCTCAGCCCCTACATGATAGCTAACAACTGTCTATTATAACACCAGTTCCAGAGGATCTTATATTCTCTTTGGGCTTTTGCTGGCACCAGGCATGCATGTGATGCACAGACAAACATGCAGGCAAAACACCCATACACATAAGATAAAAATAAATCAATCTTTTTTTTTTTTAAAAAAAAAAAAAGGAAAATCAAAACTATATTCTGCTAAGCAGATGGGCTTAGTTTTTTCAGTTGATGTGCAAAGTAATGGGTTTCAGTGTATCACCTTGTTTTAATATTGGTTTCATTATCAACTCATTTTCATACGATGTGAAAATAAACTTATAGTTTGATTTGAATTTGGGTTATGTGTTCTATCCATATTAAAATCCACGAGCAGATCTAAAGTCAAATCTCAATTTCTACGTATTGTATATTCCTGTAAACTATGTCCACAAGGCAGCCATTTCCATGGTAAGTATTTGACAATGTTTGAAGTGGGGCCTTTCATGTCTGCTGTTGCCCTGAGAGCCTTTCTACTCCCATTTCTCTTATTCTCTCTAATTACAGATTCATTTTAAAAGCCGTCAGGAGCAAGTATACCCCAAGCATCTAAAAATGCTACATTTAATGTATCTAATGAGTTTTTAATTCCACTCTAACTAACAAAAATAATTGAAAAACCAAATTGCTGATGGAGGGACGCTTCTCCATAGAAGTAATTTACATGATCATAAAAGGACCCTGAGTTCATTATAGAAAATTTGAAAATTGCAGGAAAGCATAAAGAATAAAATTAAAAACCAGACACAATCACACTGCCGTTTCCATCCATTCTTGAGATTCTCCAGCCCTTTTTCTTTTTCAAAGTTACTGAAATAATGTGTGCATTTTATTACAGACTGCTGGCTTCCCACACAACATTGTGGCCACTTTTTTTCTTCTCTTTTTCTCATTAGATTGTCGACAATCTAATTTGTAAGACTGAATTGTATTCCATTATTCTATAATATTTTATAGTTGATATATTATATGTAATATTTAATATTGTAATACATATACTTGCTCTCTTTTAGTTTAAAAATTCTTAATATGATTACTGTTTAAAAACAAACAAACAAACAAACAAAAATCTAGCTGAATGTGGTCACACATGTCTAGAACCCCAGCAGTTGGAAGGCAGAAGCAGGAGGATCAGGAATTTTTTTTTTTTTTTTTTTTTTTTTTTTTTTGGTTTTTCGAGACAGGGTTTCTCTGTGTAGCCCTGGCTGTCCTGGAACTCACTCTGTAGACCA
>NC_034595.1:9297447-9301395 GCF_900095145.1 Mus pahari | reverse complement strand
TGACTGTCCTGGAACTCACCTTGTAGACCAGGCTGGCCTCGAACTCAGAAATCCGTTTGCCTCTGCCTCCCGAGTGCTGGGATTAACGCCCAGCTCGGCTCATCTTTCTTATAATGTGTGGGCAGCTTCTACTTTTCTCCCTTTCTTCAGTGTGATTTTGTTGGATTTTTTTTCCTCTAAATGCTTACTACAGAAAAATCAGGCATCCTCCAGAAGGCTCATAAAACGTACATTTCCTTGCATATCACTTGAGGAACCACTCACCAGGAGAAATACACCATGCTCCTCACTGTGAAATACAAAGTCAAGATTGCCAGCCTTCAAAACTACTCCTTCAGCCGTGGAACCGTCGAGTGGTTTAAATTTACAAAGTCTATGTGATGAGCAGTCTGTCTTGCTGAAAATAGACCCGCCGGGAAAGCTGAACCCTGAGCAAAAATGTGCTTAGTAAGGGTGAATTGGAAAGAAGAGGTTTGGGACTCTAATTCTGAAGTGCTCAGTGGTGCAAGTTAAGGCAGCCCAAGGTTTGCATCATAACGGAGGTTTTGGTTGGGGCTTGGTATAAGGTGGAGGGTAGAAGCACGTGACCTAAGTAGTCCAGTAAGGAAGTGACGTCATGTTCAAAGCTCTCTTACTGAAATAGCCAACTGGCCAGCTTGATGAATCCCACCATGCACCTCGCTAGTTAAGGGTTACGCATTCTCTTCTTTCTCCCTGGTTATGCCTGGCTGCTGCCGCCCTGTTCTCTGTGTTCAAGTGTTCTGTGTCTTTTTACCAACCTGGCTTCACATCCTAAGGCAGCTTCCATCTTGGACCTCAGGGTAGTTACTGATGTAGCTCATTGATGGGAATACTTTTCTCCATGGACAGTGGGTGGTTCTCTCCACTCCCACCCCTGGTGATTAGGTGGGACTCTTTAGCAACTACTTTCCTTTGGTTTATGAATATAAATGTTCGACAGTTCTGAAGTATTTAACTATGGCTATGGCATTCTCTTTCCGCTACAGAGGCCAGCAGAACTCAGGGGAGTGGCCATTCATCAGCTCAGTTCTCAGAGAGCGACAGGAACGCCTAGTCAACTCTTTTTTCTTTTCTTTTCTTTTCTTTTCTTTTCTTTTCTTTTCTTTTCTTTTCTTTTCTTTTCTTTTCTTTTCTTTTCTTTTCTCTTTTCTTTTCTTTCCTTTCCTTTCCTTTCCATTCCTTTTCTTTTCTTTTCTTTTCTTTTCTTTTCTTTTCTTTTCTTTTCTTTTCTTTTCTTTTCTATATTTATTCATTTACTATATGTAAGTACACTGTAGCTGTCTTCAGATATTCCAGGAGAGGGTCTCAGCTCAAGTTACAGATGGTTGTGAGCCACCATGTGGTTGCTGGGATTTGAACCTTTGGAAGAACAGTCAGTGCTCCTAACCGCTGAGCCATCTCTCCATCCCCAACTCTTTTTAAAAATAAAAGTAAAATAATTTTTTGAGACACTGTCTCACTATATAGCCTAGGCTCCTCATGCATTTGCAACCTTTCTTCCACAGTACTAGAACTACGGGTGTGGTACCATACCTGGCTGACTTAACCCATTTCTTCCCCCTTCCCCAGTTTATGGATCATTTCTGTCAGACATTTTTATATAGTATTTTTATTGTTTAACATACACTTAAATAGTGCTAGAGGGGAAGAGGTTTCTCAAGAAAATGTCAGAAAAGCAAATTATAGACAGTCTTATTCTTCCCTTCCCCCACCTCTTTTCTGGGTTTACTGGGTGAATATCACTTTCTAATGTGGTTAAATTCTGTTTTTTTTTTCCATGTGGAAATGTTGAGATCTCAGTTCTATGAATAGCATGCTCAAGCACCCTGTCATCCATGGTTTGTCTGGGTAGCAGGATGATTCGCCGCCCCGTGGAGGCCAGTGGACATCCCAGGATGCTACATGGTTGTGACGGTCTCGTGGTTGCTTGTCTCACTTACTGAGGACACGCGGAAAGGAAGTGGCCTTTAGAAACACGTCTACCGAGAAAACAACACTAGTGCCCATCGAGTCTGACATAATTAACATCTGCAGAAAGCAATTCATGATCCAAGTAAAGTTAACATGTTCTGTTTCATTTCTCACGAGAACGGGAAAATTATGAAAGTGAACTTGATTATATTTTAAAAAGGTGACACGATTGTATTTAGGAAGTTTTCTCCAAAGGAACCGCTAGAATATGACGATATGAGTATGCCTTATTAATAAGAGGGGGCTTATTAGACTGGCTTATTCGACAGGGCCTAGGCAGATGAACAATGGCCATCTGGGTGCTGGAGAAGTGGAGATCCTGCTACCTCAGCCGTCCCCATGTAGAGCTGAAGGCCTGGGAGGTCCCTGGAGAGCCGCTAGTATCCAGCCCACACTAGGAGGCCTAAAGTGTTGAGATATGATGCTGGTAACCTTGGTAGATAGATGTTCTGTCTCAGGAAGAAGCAAAGGGAGATGCAGGGCCACCCTGGAAGGTCCCACCCATATTCAAGGCAGACTCACAGAAATCCAAAGGTATGTTTTGCTAGGTGATTTCAAATCCCTTCAAGTTGGTATTCAAGAATAAACATTCTGACAATTTTCCTTTTACTGATCTTTGGATAGCTATGGTAGAAAAGAACAGATTGGGGTTTTCTTTCTTTTCTTTTTTTTTTTTTTTTAAAGATTTATTTATTTATTATATGTAAGTACACTGTAACTGTCTTCAGACACTCCAGGAGAGGGCGTCAGATCTTGTTACGGATGGTTATGAGCCACCATGTGGTTGCTGGGATTTGAACTCCGGACCTTCGGAAGAGCAGTCGGGTGCTCTTACCCACTGAGCCATCTCACCAGCCCCAGATTGGGGTTTTCTTTATTTTTTGTTTTGTTTTGTTTTGTTTTGCTTTGTTTTTGCTTCCTCTCCGTCATGTAGACTTCCTTCCTGGCCATAAAAGGGGGAGCCCCCACCCGTTTCTGACAGTGCAATCTTGACCATTTGAGACCACATAAAATTCTTCAGTAACTATCTCACTTTATACCAGTTGGGCTGCTATAGTTGCCATAGTTACTGTTTCTCCCATGAGATGATGGGGGCCCTTCTATGGATTACATACTTTGACTTACCATAGCCTTTATCTGAATTTCTGTGGAAACCTCCATTTAGATGTCTGTGGTCATGATCCTGCCCATATGCTTCTATCTCTATAGACTCATTTTTTTCCTTAAAAATATTTATTTATTTTAAGCATATAAGTGTCTTACATACATGTATGTGTGCCTGGTGCCTGCAGAGGCCAAAAGAGGACGTCAGATCTCTTGGAACTGTAGTTATAGGTGGTTGTGATCTGTCAAATGGGTGAAATCACACTCTGGTTCTCTGGGAGAGGAGTCAGTGCTCTTAATGATAAGCCATCTGGTCTACCTGGCTATAGAATTCTTTTCTTTTCTCCTCCTCCTCCTCCTCCTCCTCCTTCTTTTTAAAGTCATTTTGTTTATTATTATTGTGTTGGGGTTGGGCAAACCATGGCATGTGTGTGGAATTCAGAGGACAACTTCAGAAAGTCAGCCCTGGCCTTCTGTCATAGGATCCAGGGATTGTACTCAGCTCCTCAGGCTTGCATGGCAACCACTTTTACCTGCTGAGCCATCTCACCGTGATCAGTATCCCTAGAGACTATTAATAAGCAGTCATCACATGAGTTGTATTAATAACTAGAACTGCAGTTAAAGTCCAACCTCTTGGTGGTGGAGTATAATCTCTGTATGATGAGAACTTGAGTACTCTCTCTCTGCCTGAATAGTTTTCATCTCTTAGAGATAAACCAACATCTCTGTAAGAAGTCAGGGGTTCCATTGTGGTAGAGCAATCTCTTCTTCTCTTCTCTTCTCTTCTCTTCTCTTCTCTTCTCTTCTCTTCTCTTCTCTTCTCTTCTCTTCTCTTCTCTTCTCTTCTCT
>NC_034595.1:9290976-9296731 GCF_900095145.1 Mus pahari | reverse complement strand
AAAAAAAAAAAAAAAAAAAAGAAGAAGAGCTTTTCTGGGTGAGCTGCTTCACTGTTTGTTTGTTTGTTTGTTCATTTGACAGTTGAGTGTCTGAGGGGACTGCACAGATTAGGAGACCCTGGAGACTGGATTGCTATGAGCTCACTGATGGCCCCTCCGAGCAGCTCAGTATAAGCAAGCACCAGCTGTTGGGTCTCAAAACAGAACAGCTGCTAGGACTACTGTGGGACACTGGGGAGTAGAAAGGACAGCTAACTCCATGCCACCTGTGAAGAAGGCTGAAGACACATAGTCAACATCTGTCACAAACAATGAAGGAAATCAGACCCTGGCTGCGTGAAGTCCTGGGAATGTTGGGGCTCCTTGTAACTACAGCATTTTCTAGTTGTACTTTGGTTGAAAAAAGACCTCTTTTATTTTTAACTCTTCAGCTTTCCCACTGTGGCTTTGGCTTTATATTTATTCTCTAATCAAATGAATTCCAATCTACCAGACCAAACATGCTCGGAGCTCAGCTCCCAGTTTCTAGTTATTTTAGGACATCTTTAGTGCGCATAAGAACCTCAATGTGAATGTTTTGCAAAGTCTCGCAGTTGACTTCAAATAAACTCAGCATCTTCTTTCTGTCAGTCGCATCGTTATTGCTTTCCCTTAAATAACACTGCTTTTCCCATTCGCTCAGCATTTTAATTAGGAACTGGTCACATGTCTTCCTCTTGGGGCCAGTCTTGTGAACGGCAAGGTTCAAGAAGCAGAATGCCAAATCGCAGGGATAGGATGAGGCTGCGTCCATTCGTCCGTTTGAGTCCCTAGGACTCCCCATCCTTTGGATAGGGTCTCTCTATAGGTCTTTGGATAGCTCCCTCTGTAGATGAGGATGGCTGTGAACACAGAGACCTGCCCACCTCTGCCTCCTCAGTGCTCGGGTCAATGTGTATGTCTGCCACGATGCCCAGTTTCCCAGGAATCTTCTCTCCTAGATCCTGCTTCGCTTTTCTTATTTTTCTTTTCAGACAGGAAGAATTGACTTTTCTTCTACCGTGGTTTGTGGAAAGCAAAAAATGATTGTCTTCCCCATCTTTAAAAAAACAAAAACAAAAACAAAAAAAACTTTCCTTTTTCTTCTCCTCTTCTCCCTGTTCCTCCTCCCCATTCATTAAAGGGATGTTTGTAGTTGGCTGATTCAGTCTCCATGAGCTGTAATGTATTTTCTGTATATCGCCTTCTTGTCTCTCTTATACTTTGTTGAAGAGATGGCTTCCAGTCCCTGAATTTGGCTAGGAAAGGGAAAACAAGGCTGATGTGGTGATAACAAGGCAGTAGCAGATCTCTGGTCTCTAACGGGGACCACCCCAGCTCCGTTATTGGTGCCTGCTGTTTTACAGCAATTGAAGATCTGGACAGCTGCCTTTCCAAATGTCATCAGGCCATTTACTCAATCATCAAACCAGGCTCATGGCTCCTTTGTTCCTTCAGTCACCAGCATAGAAAGGAGAATGTTAAAAATCAGTTTTTAGCTACACTGTAAACATCAGGAATATGTTTGGGGCTGGGTGTTACAGTTCACATTTCAGTATCAATCAAATGATCAGAGCATTGAGGGTAATGTACTACCCAAAAAGCATCGGGTCCTGGAGCATGCATAGCTCTTTTTCTTTGCTAATGCAATTTTTGACATAAATTCAGTATATGGACATTTCTTGCATCACTGTAGCCTGTGAATATGCTATACTTAAAAGAAGTAAACACTGTTAGGAAAAGGAGCCCATGTATACAATAAGAACTACAGAACCACCCATTTGGAGCTATATAGGGGGATGATTGAGTGAGAATAAGTCAGGGCTGCTATTCTCATCCCCAGGGTTTTGAAACTGGATTCTCTCTGCTGTTTGTAATCTTGAGACCGAATGGCAGTATTTCCAAACTCTTGTGATGGGCATGCCTGTGGGGAATTATCTTGATTGTGTTAATTGAGGTAGGAAGACTTGTTCACTGTGAGTGGAGTCACTCCTTAGGCAGAGGACCCTGGGCTTTGTGGGTGGGAAGGGGGAACAGGGTAGTAAGCCTGTGTTCATCACTCCTGGCTGTGACGTTAATAGCTGTTTCAAGCTCTTGCCACCTTGAGCTTTTCGCCATGATGGACTGTACCATTAGGTGCCAAAACAAAAGCTCCCTTTCTCTTAAATTGCTTTCGCCAGAGGGATTGGTCACAGCACTAGGAGACAAAATCAAGGCAAACCTGCATGGACATGGAGGTAGAGTTGAGTGTGATTTGGGATCTCTCACTCTCTCAGCTCACTTGAGCATCTCTCGCTCCTCAGCTGTGCCTGGTGGTCCCTAATTCAGAATATTTCTGTGCTAACATCTTCAGGGAAGACCCCTTTAGTGCTCCTCTGGGGTTGGAAGAGTTGGCCACCCGGCCACGAGGACAGGAGAGGCTGTTCACTGTTTACAAAAACTTCCAGTCAACTGTCCTATGTCCACCACACCTAGCCTCCTACTTTGAGAGGTCTTTATCACCCCAGTTCCTGTGACTTCTGGTGTTGGGTGACTGAAACATGCTCCCCACAGGATTGTGCATCTGAATACTGGTCCCTGGTTGGTGGCACCATTTGGGGAGGTTGTGGGATCTTTAAGAGGCAGAGTCTTTCTAGAGGAAGCACTTCCCTGGGGGCAGGTTCTGAGAGTTCGCAGCTCTGCCCCACATTTCCAGTAGCGTCTTTCTATGTTGGTTTTCTGGCGAAGATGTGATCTCCTAACTTCCTCTTCTGGCTACCTGCTGCCTGGCTTCACATGCGAAATTATGCTCTTGGTTATGGTGTTTTATCATAGCAACAGGAAAGTAATTAATAAACTTTTGATAGAGGATTGATATCTAGACTATACAAAGAGCTAAAACAGCAACAACTCACTGAGCAACAAGTAAATGGGCTAACAAATAGTTCATAAAAGAAGAAACACAAATGGCCATTAAACATATTAAAAAATGTTCAGCCTCGGCCGGGAGTGGTGGCACACGCCTTTAATCCCAGCACTTGGGAGGCAGAGGCAGGCGAATTTCTGAGTTCGAGGCCAGCCTGGTCTACAGAGTGAGTCCCAGGACAGCCAGGGCTACACAGAGAAACCCTGCCTCAAAAAACCAAAGAAAAAAAAGAAAAAAAAAAAGTCGGGTGTGGTAGTGCACGCCTTTAATCACAGCACTCGGGAGGCAGAGGCAGGCGGATTTCTGAGTGAGTTCCAGGACAGTCAGGGCTATACAGAGAAACCTTGTCTCGAAAAACTATAAAAAAAAAATGTTCATCCTCACCAGCCATCAAAATGCAAATTAAAACTACATCGGGGGTCTGGAGAGATGCTCAGAAGTCAAGAGCACTTACTGCTCTTGCAGAGGGCTCGGCTTAGGTTCTCAGCATCTCCATGGTGGCTTAAGAGGATATATAACTCCAGGTTCACGGAATCCAAAGTCCCCTTCTTACCTATGTAGGGAGCAGGTACGTACATGGCGCAATTTTACACATAAAGACAAAGCACTGGTACACATAAAATTAAATATTTTTAAATTGGGATTTGATTTTACTCTAGTCAGAATGTAGTCTGGCCATTTAGGAAAGAGTCAACTGGGGCTGGAGAGATACATCTGTGATTAAAAGTGCTTCTTGTGCCAGGCGTGGTGGTGCATGCCTTTAATCCCAGCATTTGGGAGGCAAAGGCAGGTGGATTTCTGAGTTCGAGGCCAGCCTGGTCTACAGAGTGAGTTCCAGGACAGCCAGGGCTATACAGAGAAACCCTGTCTCCAAATAAAAAAGAGTGCTTCTTGTTCTTGTAGTTGACCCAACTTCCATTCTCAGCACCTATGTCAGGTTGCTCACAACTGTCTGAAACTCCAGCTCCACCTCCATCCCCCTGATGAAGTGAATGAATGACTGACTAAATAAATAAATAAATAGAATTTGTTCTTGCCTTGGCAGCACATATACCAAAAGGAAAGAAACAGCATCAGATGCTTTCACACACTACAGAAACAGGAGAAACTCTCAGTAGTGAAGCGTGTGTACTGCTCTGGCAAGAGTTGCATTTGGTTCCCAGCAGCCTTGTTGAGTGGATCCCAATCACCAGTAATTCCAGCTCCAGAAAATCTGAGGCTTTCTCTCATCCTTCGAGGGCATCTGCACATCACAGCACACCCTCACACAGACACACAAACATACACATGAGTTGAAGTTTTTAGTTAAGTAACGCATACTATATTGGTTCAAAAGCTGACTGTCTCGTGTGTGTGTGTGTGTGTGTGTGTGTGTGTGTGTGTGTGTGTGCGTGTGTGTACTATTATACATTGCTGTTGGGAATGTAAACCTGACTGGCTTCCGTGGAAATCAGCATGAAAGCTTCTCAAAAAATTAAAAGTATTTTCTCACATATGACCCAGCTGCACTACTCCCGAGGGACTCCACTGAGGGACTGAAGCATAGAGATATTTGCACATTCATTTGCAAACATTTGCAGAAATTCAAATAGCTAAGTTTTGGAACCGAAATAGGTGTCTGGCAACAGAGGAATGGCTAAAGAAAATGTGGTATATATACCAGAGGGAATTTTGTTGTTTGCTAGAAAATAGATATATTTGCAGACAATCATATTAAGCCAATTAAACCAGTCTCAGAAAGACAAACGTTGGATTTTTTTTATAAATCTCATTTGTGATTTCTATATCTCATAGACTTACACAAAAGCGTTATGTGTGTATATTAATCCCAAACGGAAACTGTCTAGGGGAGCGAGGAGGAGGGTAGTGGAGTGAGATGGAAAGGGTGTGTTATGCTCCATGTACAATCTACTTGGGGATGGAGAGAGGGTTCAGTAGCTGTGGTGGTTTTAATAGATTTGGCTCCCATAGACCTCATGTGTTTGAATGCTTGTGCCATAGGGAGTGGCACTGTTAGGAGGTGTGGCCCTGTTGGAGATATGTGTCACTGTGGGGGTGGGCTTTGAGGTCTCATATTCTCAAGCCAGGCCTCATGTAACAGTCCCTCTCCTGCTGTTCGTGGATCAGGTTGTACAACACTCGACTCCTTCTCCAGCACCATGTCTGCTTGCACACTGCCGTGCTTCTGGCTACGATAGTCATGGGCTAAACCTCGGAAACAGTAAGCCTGCCCCAATGAAATAATGAAATGTTTTCTTTTATAAGAGTTGCCTTGGTCATGGGGTCTCTTCACAGCAATGACCCTATCTAAGACAGTGGCTAAGGTTGCTTGCTCATCTCGATGGGGCTCAGAGTTCAGGTCACGGAACCCACGTCAAGAGGCTCACAACCAATTAACTGTAGCTCCAGCTCCAGGGGATCCAACTCTCTCTTCTAGCCTCCTAGCACATGAGAGCACACACACACACACACAGTGGTGTACATGTACACAAACACATATACATAAATAAAAGTAAAACAAAAACATATTCCTGCAGGAATTAAAAACAATAAATTAAAAGTAAAAGAAAGTGCCCATATTCACAATGGGTCTTTTTTTCCCCATAAAGACTGAAATCATGATATTTGCAGGAGAATGAATAGAACTGTAGATCACTATATTAAGCAAAAAGAGCAAATAGTGCATCTGTGTGTATGCATACGTGTGTGTGTGTGTGTGTGTGTGTGTGTGTGTGTGTGTATGAATGCGTGAGTGTATTAGGCCATGAAAGTAGAAAGGAGGCCATGAAGTGAAAGGAAGCAATCTTAAGGGGTGAAGAGAAGGTGACAGAA
>NC_034595.1:9280420-9290121 GCF_900095145.1 Mus pahari | reverse complement strand
TTTCTCAAGACAGTTTCTATGAGCCTCTAACTAATAGCACATTTGCATAGCGGGTTCCATGAACAGTCAGGGTGACTTTTCTTTTGAACAAACACTCCCCAAACCCAGGAAGTGGGTGGGTGAAGGAATATTGCTATCTGTTTTAGGATTAGCATGCCTTGGAGCGTTGAGTCACAAAGGTCACATTCTCAAGCCTGGGCCTAAAGGCCTAGATTTTTGTTTTTATGTTACACTTTTTCAATGAGAGGGCAGCAGAGAAGGGGACAAGAACCAAATGTAACAACATCTGTGTCTGAAACCCATCACTTTGTATGTTGCTCTACAAATATTAGAGTTTAAACAAACAAACAACAAACAAACAACTGTAATAGGATTCAGCCGTTTCCCTGACTCAGGTGTGGAGAGGGCAGGCAAAAAAAAAAAAAAAAAAAAAAAAATGGCCGCGCAGAGGAAGTACTGAAAGCAGAAGATGGAAGAAGCATTTATCTGAATTTATTTATTTATTTATTTATTTTTTTGCAGATTCTTTTTCTACAGTGGTTATCTACTGAGTACCATGCTCTGATTTCAGTGCTGCGGTGTGAGTAAAATGATCCCAAATCTTTAGGTCCCTCCTTGTGTCTTTCCTGGGTTCTTCATAGGACTCAGTGCAGTCAGTAATGTGAGCTGACCTTTGGTAACGGGCAGGGTGAGGGAGAGAAGTGACTAGTGCTCTTTTTTTTTTTTTTTTTTTAAACAGTGAGAAGCAATACAATCATCATTGCCTTTGCCAAGACAGAAGACAAATTGCCTGGGGCTCCTGCTTGTCACTGGCAAGAATACTGCGATGCTGGGGTGACACAAATTACTCTAGAAGTGCAGGACTCTGTCACTTTCTGAGAATCGGTTTGGCTTTGTCCACAAAGACTCCCGAAGGAGGGTCTGGAATTCCGCTTTTTGATCAGTCCAAAGCATAGCCTTTTCACAGCACATTCCACCATGCCAACAGCCGTTTCCAGAGAGGAACTGAGAATTAAGTGGAGCTCTGGTGGCAGATGATTCTTTTTCCGTGCCTAGCTACCCAAACAAAGAGACCGAGCCAGAAGCCAGATCTGCAAGGGCGCGCGCACAATGGGACTGGTGCATGGGAATGTTCAGGGCTCTGCCTGATTAAACTGCCTTCGGAGCGCCAGGGGGCAATTTCGCTAAGCCTCCCTGTCTTGTATTTTGGCAGCTCTCTCTTCCCAGCCCCCTCTGTATCCCCTTCACATCCTCAAACCCATGTGTGCGCCCTCATTTGGACTGAGACCAAGTCACACAGGCTGGCAGTGCTGTAATTGGTATCTTGCTTACCTTGGTTTCTTTTTTCTCTGATCATTCAAATAATGACAGCTTTTTTTTCCCTCTCCCTTTATCATTTCGGGGGGTGGGTGGAGAGAGAGGGAGAGAGAGAGAGAGAGAGAGAGAGAGAGAGAGAGAGAGAGAGAGAGAGAGAGAGAGACTGAAAGACTTGGGGAGTTACAGTTGAGTTTTCTGACACACTGCTACAGGGAAATAAAATGCATATTTTAAGATGTTTTTCTATTTCTGTTTCTCTCCTCTCACCTCAGCCATACGGTTGACACTGATGGGAAAACATTAACAGGGAGAATTGATGCCCCCCTCTGAAGGTGTTGGGACCACAGAGGCAGCATCCTTCAGAGTTGATGCGTCAAAATGTTGATGTTCTCATTTAAGACTGTCATCATCGTCGTGGTAATTGGTACCTCCATTTGTTAGATTCTGTTTGTTTATATGCGTTTCACTTCAAGTGATGTTTCTTAGGGTAATATTCACAAGGGCTTGGGGCTCCTGGAGTGAAAAGTGTTATATAAACTGAAATGATTACCCCCTGGCAAAAGGTAATCTCCCTGGCACACGCCACCTGGTTCTAACATTTGCACAGCCCTTCACTGTTAAGCAAGAGTTTTTCATGTATCCCATCTCCTGCAAGCCCCCGATAAGACCATGGGGCTCCTGAAGCCATTCTGTTTTGCCCTGCCACCAGGCATGTGTGGTCTCTACCTGGCAGCTGGCTGCCTCTTCATAGGCGTTGCTGTCTTGCTAAAGAAACCATCCCAAGAGGCTCGGTCTCTGAGACGGGGCAGATTTAGAGAGACACAAACCAGCACAAAATAATTAGAGGATTCTCAGCCCCCCTCCCCATCTCCTAAGGAGGGACACCAGGCAGATAATTTCTAGATCCTTTTGACAGTCTGGGTGAGAATCTGAATAAAACTGATTCCATCAACACCACGTAGACATTTTAGTTAAGGATGCAAACAGTAAAACAGTATTTGTAAATGGACTAAATGAAACATGCAACTTAGCCACAGGCTAGAGGAGGGGAGGGGAGGGGAGAGGGGAAGAGGAAGGGAGGGGAGAGGAGAGGAGAGGAGAGACAGAGACCGAGACCGAGACCGAGACCGAGACCGAGACCGAGACCGAGACACAGACAGAGAGTTGGGGAGAGCTGTGGGTTTCAGCAGGGCAGCTGCACACATGAATTTACAGCAGCTGTGGCAGCATGCGTACGATCTGCAAGCTCAATCCAGACCAACTCTCAGCATGGGGAGGAGAAGTGGGCACGAAGTCCCCACCCCTCGCAGAGGAGCTACTGGCAAGTGGTAACTGCCAGGAGAGGGAGAGTGGGTTTCCTTTCAGAGTCTTTGTAGCCCCTGCTGAGTTGACTGTGCTCCAGTGGAAGGTCATAAATTCAAGAATATACACGCAGCACAAATTGGACTTGATGGATCTTAGAAAAGAAAATGGCACCAAGTTATGTAGGTAGAGACTGGGGGATGGGAATGAGAGGAGGAGCTGGAGAAGGAGGTGAATACAATAAAAACATGTGCAAAATTCCCTAAGAACTAGTATGTACATATGTATTTCACATATATGTCTGTATTTATATTTAATAAGCTGCATGTGCCCAGAGAGATGGCTCAGAGGTAAGAGCACTGGCGGCTCTGCCAAATGACCCTGGTCCAAGTTTGACTCCTAGAACCCATATGGTGACTCAAAACACTTGTTACACAGAGGATCTGGCGCCCTCTCCTGGCCTCAGTAGGTACTGCACACAGAGTGCACAGACATACATGTAGGCAAAACACATACACACACAAATAAAAATAAAGGAAAATTTAAAAACAAATCAAAACATGTGCTTGCTTAGACATTTATAACCTCAGAGTTGAGGTGGTATTTTGTTTGTTTGCTTTGTTTTCTTAGATTAAAAAAACAGCATATGTGTACGTGTGCCGTTTTCTTTGTGTATATGCTATGTGTTTGGAAGGCACCCTCAAAGGCTAGAAGAAGGCCTTAGATCCTCTGATGCTGGAGTTACCCGTGGCTCTGTGGGTTCTGAGAAACAAACTCAGAGCCTCTGGAAGGGCATCAGGTGCTAATAACTGAGCCATTTCTCCAGCTTTCTGACCTAAGACTTTTATTAAAAAATCTTTTTATTTTTAGGCGTTTAACAGTTCTGTTAAAAATTTTTTAAAGGGGGCGTGGGGTTTGAGAGAAAGAAAGAAGGAAGGGAAAGGAATTTCACCCTCATATCAGAGTATTCAACAATACTGTAGCATTTGTGGATGTGATTTGGGTTTTTCTCAGGCCTTCTTCAAGGAGTACCGTAGTGCGGAATGTAACACACACAGCTGTAGGTGGCCTCCTTATGTTGTGTGTGTGTGGGAAGCTTGTCTGGGAGAACATCGGCTGTCGACAACAAGCTCGAGCTGACCTTGGCTCCCAGATCATCCAAGGACCAATTTCATCCCCTGCACATAAATAACCGGGTGCTTGTGAGCCTCAGTTTCCCTTTGTCAGTATGGGTGAAAGACCCTTGCCTGCAGAATAGCTGTGAGAATTAGATGGAATAACGTGCTTCTGGAGTGTAGAAGCAGCTCACACACGGTGCCCATGCTTGCTGTGGATTCTCCCTTTGTGCACAGACTCTAGATGCCTGAGGTCAGAACTCCATGCAGCTTCCTTCCCTCAGGGCTTCCTTGAAACCCTGAGGACTGACACAGTGGAAAGCCTTAATTGAGCTGCTATTAGTCCTGGTTCACTGCAGCCATGATGGAAGTTCATACCTTGATAGATCGGTTAGATCGGCTGGATGGGTGAGTTTTAGAAAGGACCGTTTTTTTGGGGCAACTGCATGGCAACCGACATGGTCTAGACTCTGGCTTGTGTGGAGAATTAAAATAGGAATCAGTGTTTTATTTCTAATATAAAATCAAAGGCAAAAATAATTATAGCTGTATTAGGACTGGGGGTATAGTTCACTTGGTATGGTGCTGGCCTATCACACATTAAGTTCTGAGTTTGATTCCTAGCTCTGCATAAACTGGAATGGTGGCACTCTGGGATATATATCAAGTTGGAGGCCAGCCTAGGATACAGGAATTACAGTTTTGTCTATTCTTGCTTTTACCTATAAGTTCTGACATCATACTTAAAGATAATGGGGGAATGAAAGCATTTCCTGGCATCTGAAGAGAGGATCATACTAGCCCCACATTCCCCTTCTTTCCTTTTATACTTGGGCCTCTCAGGAAGTTCCTGAAACTTACAGGCTAGTAAGGCTCCATCCCTCGGGTCTAATTGAAGGGGAGAAGACACTATCTGGCCTGCAAGCTCTTCGGAGATCTCCAGGGATTGAATTTTGTGAGCTGTGGTCCATGCTGTGGTGGACATTTCAGTGGTATAGCTATCTTTGAGTCATCCACTCTCCTATAAGTAACCCCAATTAACTTATGGGTTCCTTAAGCTAGATGGGTGGAATAATTGGTTTGTTGTTGGTACTCCATCTGGGGTGAACAGACTAGACATTTGTTCATATCTCCCTACCAAGTGCCACTCAGTTCCCATTCCAGGATAGTTGACACTCTACCCGGGAGTTTCCCATCCCCGTTTTCTTTACTTGTGCAGGTTTATGAGAATCCTAAGGAATGTGAGCTGGTAGCTTAGTGTTTACTTCATGGCCCACGAAGTTAGGCATTGCTTAAAAGGAGACTCTTAACAGTTAATAACAACCATTAACGAACCAGATAGTGTGGAGAAGTAATAATAAGTTAATAAGCAGTATGAGTGCTAATATACTCCAACACAGGGCACCTTGTATAGATAGCCTCACGGTTTCTTTTTAACACCGCTGTGATGGTTAGCTTTGTATGGGTGTATTTTCACTGCACATCAGTTTAGCTGCACCATATTCTTATCCCTTACATAGCGATATTGTGTCTCATGTCAGAAAACTCTGCAAGGGCTGAGGGATTAAAGCTCATGGGACAAACCCTGATAGTGAGCAGCTGAGAAGTGATGGATAAGCATCCCTCCTCCCATTCACTAAGCCAATACTCCCGAGGCACGCTTCATGTTGTACCACCATGGAAGAAAGGGCCAAGTGCAAGGCTGTGATGGTGGGGGAATCTACTTGTGCATCCTTGTCTAACTGAGATAATAATCAAAACCAATGTCACAGGGCCAGAGTCAAAGCTAGTGCCGTCATTAAGACCTTAAAGGGTACAGGAAGGAAGGTCTTCCTGCCGTGTGACTTCCTTTTACAGATCCTAAGGTAGCTATAGGATCAGATCAGATGATGGCCCAGAATTGCAGCTGCTGTGGTGAAGTGTGAGCCTTTCCCTGAGCAGATCAACATAGTCTGTGGGACAAGGTGTATGGCTTTTAGCTTGGTAAATGCATTTTCCTGATATCCATTACTTAGGAGGTACAAAATATGTTCACACTATTATGGGAAGGCAAACTATAGGAACTTGTATCCCTGAACAGAGAATCCCAATCTTTTTTTGTTACTGCTTTAATAATCATCTGTAAGAAATTGTTCATGGTAACATTTTGTGGTACCACATGCTTCTCCTCTGCACAAGACAAACTGGGCATGGAGAGCGGAAAGTGCTAGGTCCTTCTGATACTCTAATAAGACGTATGCACTTTGGAGGCAGAGAGAAAACTCCACAAACACTAAGAGAAGTGCTACACCAATGACTTTTTCCAGGAATTCATTAGGAGCTAAACCAGGACATTTCCTGCTAAAAGAATCTCTCATTCTACTAAGAGAAAGTTGCACTGGTGGATGAGATACATGGATTTGTAGAGTGACACTTAGGAAGAATGTCACTTAAGAGTAGAGTACAAGGTAAAAGAGAACTTTGTAGAAAACCTGGGCTGGATATGAAGCAAGCCGTCTCAGGATATCAGTGACTGTCCTGGCTAAAGAGGATGTGTAGACTTTCCTAGCAAGCACCACAACTGGAGAGTCGCCATCAGGAGGGTTCTAGTGAGAGGGTGTGTTTTCTGCAACAGAGAAATAACCCCCGTTTGAAGTGCACTGTCCTGATCACAGGACGCAGACAATTGCACAACAGTGTTGCCATCATGGTCTGGACATATCAGGCTTTCAAACTCACAAGATGGGATGGGAACAGAACTTGAGAGTGGCCATGAAAGTTAGTGACTTTAAAGGACAGAGTCACACATGAGGAAAGCTGACTAAGCTATGAACAATTGTAGTCAGGGGTTACGTTATATGGAGGGTGAAATGGCCTGAAGTGGAGACACTCAGAGTCCTGTCGAATGGCAAACGGTTTGGTTGGTCAATCAGACCTCCCCCCACCCCCCGTCCCCACTTCCCAAGAGCTAATTAAGAAGAATCAAAGACAAAAATGTGTAGGTAAGAGGCTTATACATGAACCTATGAAAGCAAGCAAGTAGTGGCTCTTTGTGTTGTAGAGTAGTGCTTCTTGGAGAACAGCCATTTGGAGGAGGACCCTGGATTAGTAACCTTTCCTGTTGCTATGACCGAACACCCGACAAGCAGCAGCTGCAGGAAGGAAGATTATTTAGACACACAGTTGGAGAGACAGTTCACGGTGGCAGGAAGGCATGACCATGCGGGCCGCTTTCAACTGGGGCAGCAGGAATGTGAGGCTGACTGCTCAATCTGAGATCAGGAAGCGAAGATGGAACGGGAAGTGAGTCTGGGCTATGAAACTCAAGATTCATCCCCTATCAATTCGTTTCCTTCCAGGGCTAGGCTCTACCTTCTAAAGGTCCCATGACCTCTCAAAATAGTGCTATCACGTGTTCAAATAACGAGAGCGTAGAGACGTTTTTTCATCCAAACTGTAACAGATTCCGTCAACTGGATAGATGGATCGCTTGTCTGTAGTTGTCAGCTAGTCTGTGTCTATTGCTACTCGTGTGTCATGGTACAGGGACTGACATTCTCCATGGATGAAACAGAGTGCATCCTCTTTCTTAGTAGCAGTAAGTCTATATACCAGCATTTCTCAACCTGTGGGTCACAACCCCTTTGAGGGTTGAGTGACGATTCCATAGGAGCCACACATCTGGTAATCCTGCATATCAGATATTTACATTCACATTCGTAACAGTAGCAAAATGACAGTTATGAAGTAGCAACAAAGATAATTTTATGGCTGGGGTCACCACAACATGAGGTGTATTAAAGGGTTGCAGCCTTAGGAAGGTCGAGAAGCACTGCTCTGCATGGTACAATCTCTTGAGAAGAGCAAGAAGGTACCCAGGGGCAACTTGATTACATCCAATGTCTTCTGCCAGTTGTAGGAATAGGAACTTCAGTTTTTGCCACAAAGCTTTCTGTATCAAGTCATTTGTAGAGTCCCATGTGGCTGACCTTTGATCACATTGAAAGCCCTTTAACGAAGGAGATTGTATGCAGGACAGAAGTTAATCTGGCTAGAGCAAGAACTATACCATGCCAGACACGGGTGTGTGCCGCTTCACATCCTCTTGTCTCCCTAGAGCACACGACACAGCAGATGAGCGCATGGATTCTGACAGTGTTCCACTTGTCCTGTTCCATGGTTTTCCTCATTGGGATTTCTCTATCGCATTGCTGGGGGGAGCAGTGGAGACTCCCTCAGGCGTGTGCAACCTGGAAGATCATTGGGATTTAAATTCCTATGGACATCTCTTTACTAAAGGGGGGGGGTAAAGGCTAGGGCGGATGAGTAAGGGTGTTTTAAATGTGTCAGTGTGTACACGCGCACACACAATATGCCAGGGTGCATGTCTGGTGGTCAGAAGAAAGCTCTCTGGAGTAAGTTTTCTCCTGCCAACTTGTGGGACCTGGAGATCAAATTCGGCTTTCATCAGGGATCAAAACTCGAGAGAGCCCAGCCTCGATGGGGGATCGCTGATTGAGGTCCTGCAAAGTTCACACAGGCACATAGCAATATCCAACTTCATGGTATGTATGCTCTTACATTTCTCCTCCCTCCTGCCTTCCTTTCCTGTGCCACATCTCAAAGAAACAACTTACGCACACGCTCTTGTCTTGGTCTCCACGTTTTAGAGAATCCAGAATCACTACAATTCCAACGAGACACACCCCCCCCAACTTAGCTCATTTTCTTGGCATCTTCTTTGCAGATATAGGAAAGAGGCACAACGAAGAAAAGTTCCAAAAGCTTGAGCTCTGGCCTCAAACAGAATGAGCGCCCACACATGGATCTCAAATTCTCCCTCTCTGTTTTCCTCAGATGCTATGCTCAAAATCCGTCAGCAGACACACCCTAGACCTGTCACCTATACAAGGGCGCTAGATGACCATGATGATGTCATCTGTGCCAACCTCTCCAGGTGTTGCCTGTGTCTGTCCCCACCTCTGGGCTTAGGAAGCTCTGCAGTCTCTCAAATCTTCTCAGTGTTCACTGTGCATAAGAACGAAGATTCTTCTGTGCCTTTAGGTGACACTTAGTTGCCCCGCACCAACAGCCTGTGAGGGGTGTCCTTATGTTTTTTCCTGGCTCTGCCAGAAGTTTAGAGATATCAGAGCTTGTCTATGTGTCTGGGTCAGGGAACAATATTCCTCCTCACATTCATCTTTCTCAGACTTTCTCAGCCCCTTGAGCAGTGGCGCTCAACCTTCCTAATGCTGCAACCCTTTAACACAATTCCTCATGTTTCAGTGACCCTTAATCATATTATTTTGTTGCTACTTCATACCTGTACTTTTACTACTGTTATAAACCATAATAAAATATCTGCTATGCAGAATATCTGGTACGCAGCCCCCAAAAGGGGCCTTGACCCGTTGGTTGAGAACCACTGTCCTTGAGTATTGGTTACCTTTCTGTCGATACCAAGGCAACTTATGGAAGGAAGGGTTTATATTCATTCCAGAGGGATAAGGTTTTATCATGGTGGGAAAGGATGGTGGCAGGCAGATGTGACAGCCAAAGCAAGCAGCTAAGAGGGCAGGCTCATCCTCAGCTGCAAGCGTAAAGCCGAGAGAACAAACTGGTGTGGAGTCGGGCTACAGGCTCTCAAAGCCTGCTCCAAGTGACAAGCTTCAAGGCTGTACCTAACTAAACTTCCACAGATAGCTCCACCAATGGGGTGAGCAAATGTTCAAATGCCCCAGCCCCTGGGGGTCTTTTCTTACTCAAATCACCACAACTAGCTTCCACCCAGACAACATACCAAGGCAGGCAGTTCTCTGTTCAGTGGTTATTCTGTCCTGGTCTTTGCTGTTGTTTGGCTCAATGGTAGTTCAGAAAAAGAGACAGGAAAATGATTAGGCTTAGTTGTGTCTGCTGGTTCATGATTTTTTTTACTCCAGTATTCGGGAGGCAGGGGCAGGGGCAGGGGCAGGGGCAGGGGCAGGGGCA
>NC_034595.1:9261994-9279450 GCF_900095145.1 Mus pahari | reverse complement strand
GTCTCTGTCTCTGTCTCTGTCTCTCTCTCTCTCTCTCTCTCTCTCTCTCTCTCTCTCTCTCTCTCTCTCTCTCAGCTAACACTAGCTACCCTAAGGAATTTGAGGCAAGCGTAAGCTTACTATAACATATAATGAAAGCCAGTCTCAGGGAAGATTCTGCCACACAAGCATTTGCTAAAGACACAATCACTAGCAAGCAAGTAAGCACAAAGTCACGCACACTGTCTATTGGGGAAGCTTGATGAAGTCACAGCCCCTGTCTGGCCTTTGGATGCTCTGATGAGCACCTTGCACGAGCTTCTGTTCAATGGAGGCAAAAGCCAAGACTGCAGAGACAGAAATGTCGCCCTTACAGTCGACATCAGATAACAAGGATATTCCTGGTCGATGGCCCTACACTGGTGGCTGCCCACAAAGGCTTTCAGCAATCTCGCTTCCCCAGTGGAAGGCTAGCAGTTTCTTTTGGATCCTAAAACTCTCACAGTGTGAGCAACGAGATAGTTCAGCCAGTTCTCACATTCATTCTCCAGGGATGGAGAGAGAGCTCAATCAGTAAAGTGCTTGCATTAGGTAAAGGAAAGCACATGAGGACCCCAGTTCCAGCCCAGACAGCACATTCGGGGGAAAAAAAGCAGGGCCCAGTGATACATAATCTCAACCCTGGAGGTGTGGAGATAGGAGAGTCACTGCTGGCCAGTCAAAGACTGTCTCAAAAAATAGAATAGAATAAAATAAAATAAAATAGGACAGCAGCTGAGGAATAATTACCTGAGGTTTTATGTATGCACCCCACCATGCACCTGCTCACATGCCTGCGGGTATACACACACACACACACACACACACACACACACACACACACACACACACACACACTTTCTTCAAGAATGTAGAAAGGTACAAAAGACAGTCCTTTGCTGCTGCTGATCAATTCCAGGTCCTTGCATGTAGTAGCAAAGTAGTCTACCAGGAAGTTATAACCACAGACCCCAACTATTCTAAATGTTACCAATAAGAGCTCGTTTTTGATATGTGTTATGTGGGTCAGCAGGATACTATTGTTCACAGTTTAAAGAAAACCACTTTGCTATTTAATGCACAGACTAGCAGAGCTTTGACTATTGATAGAGATAACTGACAAGAAAGGCTCTGGTGGACAGGCTCCAGGTATGTGTGCCTGTTAACCTCTGAAACCACCTTAAGGTTAAAGTCGAAAATGATGGACATGTGCGGCATCTCATTGTCACTGTAAAGTGTTTAATGGTCACTAACCAGAGCGTCCAACACGACAAAGCCCCCTAGCCTCTCGGGCTTCACAGATGATGCGCCTGCTCAGTTGAATGCTTGCTCACACCCCGCCCCCGCAAAACAAAACACGACATGGCTGACCATTGGACCTAGAGAAAGCAGTCACAACTATGTAGTGTTTTTCAAACTACAAATTAGAATCAATTAATACAGTGGTTCTCAGGGCTAGCGAGATGGCTCAGCAGGTAAGAGCATTGACTGCTCTTCTGAAGGTTCTGAGTTCAAATCCCAGCAACCACATGGTGGCTCACAAACACCCATAATGAGATCTGATGCCCACTTCTGGTGCATCTGAAGACAGCTACAGTATAATAATAAATAAATCTTTGGGTCGGATTGAGCAGAGTTGACTGGAGTAAGTGGGGCTGGCCCAAGTGAGCAGGGGTCCTAAAAAAATTCAATTCCCAACAACCACGTGAAGGCTCACAACCATCTGTTCAGCTACAGTGTACCCATATACATAAAATAAATAAATAAATCTTTAAAAATTACAGTGGTTCTCAACTTTCCTAATGTTGTAACCTTTTAATACTGTTCTTCATGTTGTGGTAGCCCCCAAGTATGAATTTGTTTAATTTCTATTTTATAACTAATTTTTGCTACAGTTATGAATCCTAATATAAATAATTTGGTTTTCTGGTAGTCTTAGATAATGACTGCGAGAGGGGTCGCGACCCACAGGTTGAGAACTACTGTATTACAGGTCAGTGTATCTGGTTTAATGGAACATGACCAACAATAAAACCACTTAAATTGGGGAGATGGTGAGCCTGGGGTGTGGTACTTCCATGACTTGAGGGTGCCAGGGGACAGACCCTGAGTCGAAGTCTCCTTTGGAGATGGAGTTGGGCTCTCCGAACCCGGATCGTTCTCCTCACCGCTTGTGGACAGGTGACACGAGGCCTGACAAGGCCTTCTAGCCCAAGAGCCACTTCTTGTCACCCCTCATGTTGTTGAATGAAGAGGCTTGGAGTATAAACCAGCTGCTCTGACCCTCCTTTGTGCGCTGCCACGAAGAGCCATCTTGCCTGCCGAGCCTTCGTTATTTTCTAAGCCACCGGGATAGACCAAGCAGTGGGACTTGGCTTTGTCGCTGTTAGCCCGTTCATTTTTACCTCCTACACCATTTGGGTAATTCTTTCGCCTACACCGTTTGGGTAATTCTTTTGCCATTCGTTGACAGCCAGCACGTCATCCACAAGTACTTCTTGCCCCGAGCCTCTGCGGTGCTCATCCCATTGCTCCTGCTGCTCCCCTTTGTGGGACTGTTCGTCACGTGTGTGATGCTGAAGAGCCAGAGGGTGACCAAGAAAACCCAATGAAGGTCCAGCAGGGATGAGGTCACGAGAGCCTTCCCATATCTCCTCCAGGGAAGGGACCAAAGTTCAGCCTACAAGACCGTCAAGCTGGCTGCACTCCAGCCCTCTTTGGGAAGAGAGGCTGCTTACAGCTCAGCTTGACAAACCAGAGCCCTGCCTCTCTCTCCGTCATCCGTCATCCGTTTAGAAGCCAAGAGGAAGGTGGATTGGGAAGTCACTCGCTCATTCCCTTTGGGCTCAGTCAAAGCTCCCTGTCCTTCCTGCTCTCTCGCCTCAGGTTTTCATCCTGCCGTGTGCTGATAGACTGAGCAGGCTCCAGGCTGTGTGCAGCCTTCCTCCCTCTCTACAAACCCCCGTCCCTTCCAAGTCTGACACTGCCCAGGTTTCAGGAGGATTTCTGGCCCTAGAGAGCCCTGGGGAAAGACGGACAAAGCCCAGAACCACACGGATACATCCAGGCAGCCACACCAAACCCCAGCTAGCCTGTTCCGGAAAACTTACAAATAAATGTTAATCATGTTTTTAAAAACCCACCAAGGGCTGGTGAGATGGCTCAGCAGGTAAGAGCACCCGACTGCTCTTCCGAAGGTCCTGAGTTCAAATCCCAGCAACCACATGGTGGCTCACAACCATCCGTAACGAGATCTGGCGCCCTCTTCTGGAGTGTCTGAAGACAGCTACAGTGTACTTACATATAATAAATAAATAAATCTTTAAAAAAAAAACCCACCAAGATAGAATATATAGAAATATCAGAGATGATTATGGTGAGGCTGTGTGTGTGTGCGTGTGTAGTCCAGAGGTCGGTGTCAGGTGTCTTTCTTAATCCTGTGTTGTATTTTACTTTTACATGTTTTTTACATTGTATGTATGTATGTATGTATGTATGTATGTGTGTATATGTATGTGTTCATGTGCCATAAAGAATTTGTAGAGGTTTGAGGACAGTTTGTAGAAGCTGTTTCTCTTCTTCCACTATGTAGGTCCCAGGCTCCTATCATCATCCTTGCCAACGTTATTACTTTTTTGAGAAAAGGTCTCTCATTGAACGGGGAGCTCACTGGCCACCCAACGCGCCATAGGCATCCTCCCATCTCCTCCTCCCATCATCCTCCCATCTACTCCTCCCATCATCCTCCCATCTCCTCCTCCCATCATCCTCCCATCTCCTCCTCCCCAGTGCTGGACTTTTTATGTTGATGCTTGAATTCGAATTCAGATCTTCATCCTCCTGCCGCAAGCACTTACCAGCTGAGCCCTCGCTCCAGCCCCGACACTTACTAAATTTGTCTGTAGTTGGCATTCTGTAGCTCCCTGATAATTAGTAATATTAATAACTTTAAAACGTTTATTATTGTTTTGTTATTTTACACATGTAAATGTTTTGCATATGTTTTGCATATGTTTGTCTGGGCACCACCTGCATGCAGTACCTATGGGTACCAGAAGAGAGCGACAGATCCATTAGACCTGGAGCTACAGGTTGTGAGCTGCCCTGTGGTGCTTGGAATCGAACCCAGGTCTTTTGGAAGACCCAGTGCTCTTAATGGCTAAGCAATTTCTCAAGTCTCAACAGTAATAGTAATAGTAGTAATAATAAATGATAATAGTAATAATAATAGCAACAACTTCTATTATTATTATTATTATTTACAAATCTATTGGCCATGTGTACATCTTCTTTGAAATGTCTATTAGTTAACTTGTCCTAAAATGTTCGTTTAAAACTGTGTGTGACAAAAGCTGAAGACTCTGGATGAGTGGTACCTCATGGGTTGGGTGCTGTTATATCTGTCTATACCCTTCAATAACTGATCCTGTTGTAGGTTCACATCTGGGCAAAACACTTATCTCCCTCTTCAAGGGCCCAGAGTGGCTCTGGCTAAGGACATGGGCTACATTAGCTGGTGGAACCCTGGCTTAACCTGCAGTGCCAGCATTCCGACTTAATTTGTTAATGTCTTGGCTGCTGTCTTCATAGACAAGGAGTGGACGCTTGCTTTATATTTGTGCAATTATATGACCAACCCTGGTATTTTTTTTCCCAAAAAAATTGTGCCAAAGATTTTGCAAATTAGACAAATTAAAGAACAGTGGAAGCTGCCCTGGTGCCTTTCTTCCTTCCTGGCAAATGGAGGCTCATAGCAAAGGGAAACTGTGGTATGCATTTGAGCTCCCTCATTTAGTCAAGTGTTTTTGTTGTTGTTGTTGTTTTGGGTTTTTTTGGGGGGTTGTTGTTGTTCTGGGTTAGGGGGTGTTGTTGTTGTTTTGGGTTTTTTGGGTGGTAGTTGTTGTTTTTGTTTTGAGTTTGGGGGTTGTTGTTGTTTGTTTTGGGGGGTTGTTGTTGTTTTGGTTTTTTGGGGGGTTGTTGTTTTGGGTTTGGGGGGTTGTTGTTGTTTTGGGTTTTTTTGGGGGGTTGTTGTTGTTCTGGGTTAGGGGGTGTTGTTGTTGTTTTGGGTTTTTTGGGTGGTAGTTGTTGTTTTTGTTTTGAGTTTGGGGGTTGTTGTTGTTTGTTTTGGGGGGTTGTTGTTGTTTTGGTTTTTTGGGGGGTTGTTGTTGTTTTGGGTTTGGGGGGTTGTTGTTTTGGGTTTGGGGGGTTGTTGTTGTTTTGGGTTTTTGGGGTATTGTTGTTTTGGGTTTGGGGGGTTGTTGTTGTTTTGGGTTTGGGGGTATTGTTGTTGTTGTTGTTTTGAGGAAGGGAGGGTCTGACTATGTAGCCCTGGCTGTCCTGGAACTCACTCTGTAGACCAGGCTGGCCTTGAACTCCTAGAGATCCATGGCCGTGGCCGCCGAAGTCACCACCAGCAGCAGCAGCACTATGGCAGCTGCCTGGCTGTTTCACTTGTTTTTATTTATGTGTGTGATGCAGGTGCCTACAGAGGCCAGAAGAGGGCATTGCGTCTCCTGGAACGGGAGGTAGAGGTGGTTGAGTGCTGAGAACTGAACTCTTGTCCTTTGTAAGAGCAGCCAGGTCTCTTAACCACTGAGCCATCTCTTCAGCCACTTGTAAAGTGTTAAGAGAACTCTCCTATTGAAAAATAGTCTTATCCCAGGAGTGAGCTTTAGGTCTCAACATTCTTGTTCCAACAGCCTGTGTAAAAAAAACTCACAGTGGTGAGTGCAAAGATGAACATGTCTCATAATTCTTTAAACAAAGAGCCTCTTTTGAGTCTGTGATTTGACTGCTAATATTAATTTTTAAATTAATAAAGATGCATACTAACTGTATAAGTATAAATATTATGATTTGTGGTGTTACCTAATAATGATAACGATATAATATATATCCTCTCTCTGTATATGCATCTCAAAACGCAGCTGATGAATCCCGTGTGTTGATAGTAGTGATCAGCCAGCTTACCAGTGGGGCGTGGCAAGGGAGGGATACACAGTTAACCATGAAGGATAACACTGAGCTGTGAGTGTGTTCTGCCGAAGGAGCTTCCTAAGCACGACCGGTACGAGGTCGCCCTAGACACAGGGGGAAATAAACATGTGATGTCTGGGCCACGCATCCGGGGTCGGTCGATCTGGAGGTCTGGACTTGGTGCCATACAAAGGCGCTTGTTGGAGAGAAGCAGAAAATCTCGAGGAGGGAGCCTGGGAACCAGGGACACAGGAAGTGACTCAGAAGGATGGGGATGAATTGGTGCGTTTGTGGTATCAACACAAGGGAAAGGACCTGGGTGCTCTCCTGAGCTCATTGAGCTCATTGTGCATTGTCAGCCAGTGGCTGCCAGGAGCTCTCAACCAACGGGGCTGTGCGGCGTAAGAACTGGCCTGTTAAAACAATCTGGCGGTTATGAAAGACCTCACAGAGGCCGTAGTTTTAAAATCAGAATCAGGAAAATTTTTCTACCTTCCAGAATTTGTAGTTATGTTTCGTTGTCTGTCCTCAGGGAAAAAAAAAAGTGAAAGTGATGTTCCGAAGCCGCCCGCGCGTTTTAGTTTGGGTGACAGGGTAGAGGTGAAAAGTGAGCCTGCTAGATCTGTCCTCAGACGCCTGTGACCCTCCGCTGTGATGAATTCTGCCCGGAGGGTGAGAAGGGCAGAGGTTGTCATCGGAGAACCTTGCTGTCCAAACTGGGAGCATGCATAGGTCGGGTGCAGCCTCAGCTACTGAAGGTGTGGCTTCACATCCGGTTCTGCACTCTCTGCCTGCCCGGAACCTTCATCTGCTAGAAATGTAGGGCAGAGATCCCTGGGGCGTTTTTAAATTGGTCGGACCGACTTGGCCCCAATCCCTGTATGGTTTCTCAGATCATGTTCACTTATAGAAGGTGCAGAGAGACTAAGAGCATAAGAGCTGGGCCTAGTCTCAAATTCTGACCCTGCCGGTTACAAACTGTGAGACTTTAGACAGCTGAACAGCCTCTCTGACCTCAGTTTTCTTAGTTGTGAAATAGGAATAGATTTATTCTTAGTGTAAAATTTTTCATAAGGACATACTGTCTTCTCACTAGTTGTCACTCTGCTGCAGAGGGACAGCATGTGACACAAGATGAGACTCAGAGTTGGACTGGACCTGACTCTTTGCAAGGTGACCCTAGGCAAGTTCCTTCTGTTTTCCTGTGTCTGTTTTCTCATTTGTAAAACAGAGATGATTATAGGAGTCCTTCCCTCACAGGAACTGAGCAAGAATGGAAAAAGCTAATAGATCTAAAATGATAAGAGTGACTGAGATACAATATACGTCATTAGGACACTTAGTTTAATTTGCATATGTAATTTTTAAATCTAACTTTTGGCTTGCCTAGACTAGGTGCTTCTGAAGAGGCTGTTGAGGGCTGAAGAGGCAGCTAAGCCTGTGAAGTGCTGGCTGGGCTAACAGGAGGATCTGAGTTCCACCGTGGCAGCACACACTTGTGATTGTATTGTTGGGTACGAGGAGACAGGATGATCCCTGAGGCCCTCTGGCCACTCAGCCAGTCCCAGGCCGTGGAGAAACTGTCTCAGAAAACAAGGTGGGGGCTGGTGAGATGGCTCAGGGGGTGACGGTGGCTGCCGCAACTCAGGATGCTAGCCCGAGCTTGATTTCTGGGCCTCATGTGGCAGAAGGAAAAGGCTGACTCTTACAGGTTGTCAAGTACAAATGCACGCACACACACACACACACACACACACACACACACACACACACACGGAGCTGTTGAATACTTGAATGGGTAAATACATGCAGTTTAATTCAAGGTACTGCGGTATAGGTACTGGCTGTGCATGGCATTTTAAATTTGATACCCCCACTTGGATTCGTCTGCCTCACATACCGCTGTAGATGAAGCGTAGACACTCAGCTACCAGTCCTAATGCCGTCTTTCATTCCTCCCTGTGGCAATGAGTGTCAGGAGGAGGATCCAAATGATATGAGGCTGTGATGTCACAGTGAGTGGCCTTCCACGTGTGTGTGCTAACACTAAGGTATCAGCATGGTTTTCTAAAGTTTGGAACCCTAAGAAGGAAATGCAGATTAGAAACACAACGGAAGAACTCTGAGTCTTCCTGTGTGACTGTTGCCCGTGGAAGGAGCAATGGCACTGGCTGCTGTGGAGATGAATAGGTCCCCTAAGCAGAAAGGCTCCCTGCTTTTGTAGAGGGAAATCTCTCTGCTGCCTGGGCGGCAGTGGCGGTTCCACCCCTTCATAAACATCAAGACACAAAATAATGGAATGTTTAGTCTGAGTAACACATTAAGGAAATCAATTAGGCCCACATGCAACTTCCTAAGATTTTAATTACAGTACTTAGGGTACCACACTAGAGCAGTTTGTCAGGAACATAATTTGTTAATGAATAACAACTGACACAGTGAATTAGTTGGGGTTGTAATTACCTCTCGCTAGCCATCCGTTGGAACCCTGATCAAAAGGCACTCAGAGAAAGGGGAAATCAGCTGTGTAGGGTCACCTAGACTGTGTGATCGGGGGCCCACCTCCATGTCAGGCTCTCCTGAGGGGTCTGAGTGAGACCTTGTCAGCCTGTGAAGTCTAATGGGACCTGCTGAGAAGGACTGGCCTCACACAGAGGAGAAGCCTGTTTGACATGCAGGGTCCTGGGCTCCACCTCACATCTGTTAAGTCAAAGCCAGTATTTTAAGGTGTCAGAAACTTGTAAACACTTGTATTTGAGAAGGGCTGGCAGTAGCTTAAAAAGGAAGCAAGTCTTGTTTCGTGGATACAGGGTCTTATGTAGACCAGGCTGGGCAAGAACTCACAGATCCTCCTGCCTCAGTTCCTCCGTGTTGAGATTATAAGTAGGTCTTATGGTAACTTGTGACTTCTCACTTGTCCTTGGGGAAAGGCCATGTCACTTTGAGCAAGTAAGTTAGGAGAGTGAGTAGAGGTGCTATTTTTAAAGAGAAGATAACAGAAGCAATGAGTTAGCCTAATTCTACTGAATTACCATTTTTTTTTTTTTTTAAAAAGTTGCCAAGTGCCCAAATAAGAAGACAGTGACCTGATTAAGAATCGTTATCGGGGGTAGCACAGGATCTAGGCTCAGTGTCTTCCTGGACTGGAGGTACTGAAGGTAGCTCTGAGGTTTCATTCCTGCCCAAGGCATTTGTGTTTGTAACCATTTCAAAATCCACAATAGTTGAAATTAGATTCCTATTGATAAATAGTGTTACATAAGAAATCTAATTATAGGGCTGGTGAGATGGCTCAGCAGTTAAGAGCACTGACTGCTCTTCCAGAGGTCCTGAGTTCAAATCCCAGCAACCACATGGGCTCACAACCATCTGTAATGAGATCTGAAGACAGCTACAGAGTAGTTCCATATAATAAATGAATAAAATATTAAAAAAAAAAGAAATCTAATTATAAATCGTACTCTGACCACTAATCCGTTTGAGAAATGGTCATTGCATTTTTGTCTTAATGCAAATGTTTTAAAAACCTGGTGAACCTTTTTTTATACCTCATACTTCAAAACAGTATTTGTTTTTTTTTTTTTTAAAAGATTTATTTATTTATTATATGTAAGTACACTGTAGCTGTCTTCAGACACTCCAGAAGAGGGCGTCAGATCTTGTTACGGATGGTTGTGAGCCACCATGTGGTTGCTGGGATTTGAACTCCTGACCTATCGGAAGAACAGTCGGGTGCTCTTACCCACTGAGCCATCTCACCAGCCCCAGTATTTGGTTTTTAACACGCAGAATTCTCAAATACTCCTGGGTCAGTTACTCTGAGGATAGACTGGGTGCCCGCAAAAGGATATACCAATGATGAATGGGGAGAATTTCCAAATGCACAGATGGCTCACCTCCAGGAACTCAATCTTCTTACACCCCCTTTCTCAGCACAGACAGGGGTCCTACTGAGCTGTACGCTGGGGTCCTCAAGAATCAGCGTTAAGTGGCAGAAGCTTGGTGAACAGTGCGGCCTCTATACTGAAGAGCTGTTCCTTGACTCTGCTCAACAGGTGGAGGCTGAGGCTGAGCTCAGTGGGAACTGCTAGGGTTTTACTTGAAGTCTCTGTGAGTTTGTGTGGCTTTACTCAACTCTCAAACAAAGTTGCTGATGGTCCCCGGAGGGGAACGATCCAGGACACCCAGCATGCCCACAGCTTTAAGGGTTATGGTCTAATGGCACAACTGTACCCAGGCATGGAACACGACTGGTGACTGCCAAGCTTTGGGTAGCTCAGTGTCAGGAATAAGGCCACTCTCGCCTCAAGCTTATTGCCTCTATGCAATGTGGCCTCTGCACCCACATCCTCTGTTACTTCCTATTCTGGAGATGGTTTTGGGCAACCCAGTTTCTTGACATCATGATTCAGTGTTGTCATCTACAAAGTTCACAGTGAGAATTGCATTAAAGAAAAATCATAGTGCCACCTCCCCCTTCAGCCCTCACCAATCTAACAGTGTTTTAAGTAAGTTTACCACTTTGTGTTAGGCTTATTCATAGCCATGGTAAGGTGTATAAGGCCCATACGCTGTGGGTTGGAAGCCAGAGGCTGTCTTGATTGCGATGAAATGAGACTCATTCATCTCTGATCAAGCATCTTTCTTCCCTAATGACTTTTCCCATTGCTTTCACGCTATGACGACATGCCTAGAGTGTCCAACACTTGACTTAGGGTCCGATGAGATCTTTTAAGTGGTCTATTGTGCTACACTTCCTCTGGTGTTTGAGGTGTGCAGCTTCAATTAGTCTGTGTTTGCGTTGCACCGATTACATCCCACTTCTGAGTTTGGGGGATGGAAGAAGCAGAAAGCTGGGTAATAAGAGGCTCTTGTCAGAATTCTTTATTCCTTGACACAGGTTTAGCATTGGGACATCAAGAATGTAATGAGGAGGTTACATGGCAGGCTTAGGTGATGCAGTAGCGAGAATATGGAAGTAGATTCAGTGTATGTTAGGTGCCAATGCAAGAGAAAAATTAAGTTGAAAATCACATCTTGCCAAACCTCCAGCCATGTCAAGGACACATTAGGGACACAAGAGTAGGGATTTATATAAGATTTGTGCAGATTTCTTTGGGGAGTGTGGTTATGCTTTGAGTTCTTCCTGTCCTGAGATCCTGGTTGAAACAGGGGTTATGCTCTCTCCCCACTTCATCAATGGAACCATGTGGCAAGCAATCAGTGAAACACATAAACCTGTTGTCTGACTCCTAACCCCACTCTCCAGCCCTCTAGGATACCAGAAGATGAAGTTTCCTTCTTGGGCGTTGATTGATCTTCGCTTCCATATTTTGACTGGACAAAGAGAGTCGTTTATCTGACAGCCCTAGGTATGACCGTCTTGCATCCTGTAGAGTAGATTGGTCCTGAGGGAAATGAAGCCTTCTCAGAAGATAAGCCAGTGTAGCATTTCTAGAGCACAAGGATCAGAGGAGAGAGTGATACCAGACCAGCAGCCCTTTGCCCAGGTCAAGGGGGTAACCTGTGGAAACCCACCAGGGAACTGCTCCACGAAGCAACTTGAACATCTTCCTGTCCATTGGTCTATCATAGAAACACAATAGACAAGCTGGAGAGATGGCTCAGCAGTTTTAAGAGCACTCATTTGCTCTTCCAGGGGTCTTGAGTTCAATTCCCAGAAACCACATGGTGGCTCACATCTGTCTGCAGATGGGATCCGATGCCCTCTTCTGGTGTGTCTGAAGACAGCAACATTGTACGCACATACATTAATTGATTAATTAATTAATTAAATATTTTTATTAGATATTTTTTATTTACATTTCAAATGTTATCCCCATTCCTGGTTTCCCCTCCGAAAAACCCCCTAACCCATCTCCCCTCCCCCTGCTTCTGTGAGGGTGTGCCCCCACCCACTCGCCCACTCCCGCTTCCCTGTCCTGGCAAAAAAAGAAAGACAATAGACACACTTGATAAGACATTTTTCTGCTACTATTTCTCACTGCCTCTATCTTCCTGCCTGATTTTGCCCTACCTCAGCCTTGGCGGGGGCTGGGGGCAGGGACAGGATAAGTGTGGGGCAGAGTCCAGTTCCTGCTGTCATTCTAACTGGAAAGGAGAAGAAAGCCTCTTTTCAAATTATTGACATCTTCAAATAAGATAACTCATCTTCTCAATTACTTGATACATATAATGTATGCAACCTTAAGTGGCCACCGGACATTTTAGCAAAAATGTAATCAGAAAATCATGATATCTCCTGAAATTTTTTCATCTCAGTTTCAGAGTCTGCCTCCAAAACTAGCTGTTGAAATACTTTTTGTGGGAATTTATTTATTTATTTATTTATTTATTTATTTATTTATTTATTTATAGATAGGGACTTACTCTGCAGCTCAGGCTGGCCTTGAACTCACCACCATCCTGCTGCAGTTTTCCTAGTAAATGACAGGTGTGCCTCACTACATGGAGCCTCAAGTAATTTTTGCCTAGGTTTGTGGACGCCCGAGAGGCAGACATTGTGCTGTTCATTGTTAATTCCACAGCATCACATGCTGAGAAGCATCAGGCACCGATGGATTAGCTCCCTTCCCTGTGGCTGGGTAATTCATGCCCCACACTCAGGTGCTTCTAGCTGCCCTGACTCAGTCTTATCAGGGGAACTCTTGAACAAATCGATCACCCTTTCTTTGCTTCAAGTCTTATTCCCGAGTCTGTCTCTCTAGTTTTCAAAAACACTTCGATTTTAAAATTGTGCTGAAAAGGGAAGAAAATGACTTTTCAAGGTCAGGAGGGTCACTGGGAGAGAAATAGATGTGTTCAGAGCTGCTGTGTGAACACATTGCCTATAAAAACCAAGCCATCCTATTGCTGGCACCCACCCCCATTCAGTGACACCATTTTCTTTGGAAGAATAGAACACTTATTATTCAGACTCCGGGCAGGAGAGTGAAATGGCTGGGATCTAGAGATAAGGAGCAGTTTACGACTGGTCAGCGGCTGCCCTTGTCACCTAGCAAACGCAGGTGTAAATGGAAGAGGGTGGGCTGTGGCTCCCAAGACAGACTGAGTTATTTTGAGCCACAGTTTTCCTTTTTCTCTGTACCCCCATCACCTTTTGATAACCCTCATCTATTTTCATCTCACTCCATGCCTCTCTCCTGCCCAGCTTCCCCCTCAGCAGAACATAACCTCTCACCTGGCCCCTTTGATCCAGGCCTCTCTCCCTTCATCTTTCCAAGCTCACCCTCTGCCCTACACAGTTCCCGAAGCTCAGCTCCGGCACCCATATCAGAAGCTCTCATGACTCATTGACTAAGGGGCAGCAATGTATTCATGGCCTTCCAGGCGTTCTCTGCTTTCTGATCTTTCCTATTGTGTTGCTCCGCCATCAGCCCATTTCACCAACAGCCTGTTGGTAGGCAAACCCAGTTTCCCTTTCTCTGTGACACTTTGCTCCCTTGGAATAGGCCTTTCCCCAAATTCTGCAAACTATTGTCTTTACTTTCAGAATCTAGAAGAATTAGCTTTCTTGAACGATTCCCCTAGTTTGCAGAGGACTGGGGGGGGGGGAATTGATCAGAACTGCACACACAAGCGAGTGGGGAGTAGCACTTTCTAGGGTTTTGTGGGAGGGTGAAGTGGGGTGTGTGTGAGGTTTCAGGTAGGCAAGGTGGATACATTTTAGGAGTATGTTGCTAGGCAATTGCATCTACAAGTCCACAGCATGTATCTCACAATTTAAAATGTGCTGAGAGAATATACTACTTGTTAAGTGTTCTTAACACAGGACAACAGGAATTGTGCAAATACAGACATGCCAGGCTAATTGCTGAGTGCACAGTACTTGTCTGCACCATTTAATTGTACAGGGAGAAAAAGGGAAACAGTTTCCGATGTCTGATATCTGGCTGCACAGCCTACTCCCAACATTCTAGAGAGCTGTGTGATCTTAAATAAGTTGCCATTTCCTCCTCCTCCTCCTCCTCTTCCTCCTCCTCCTCCTCTTCCTCCTCCTCCTCTCCCTCCTCCTCCTTTTCCTTCTCCTCCACCTCCTCCTCTACTTCCTCCTCCTCCACCTCTTCCTCCACCTCCTCCTCCACCTCCTCCTCTACCTCCTCAGATTTAAACTATTATTTCATGTATTGTTTTGTATGGGTGTATGTTTGTGTACGAGATGTGTGGATGTGGATGTGTACATGCTACTGCACATGTGTAGAGATCATAGTTCAGATTTCTGGAGTTGGTTCTTTCCTGCCATCATGGGACCCAGGGATCAAACTCAGGTTACAAAGCTTATGAGGCAAGTGCTTTTACCTACAGAGCCATACCATAGACCCAAAGGTTTAGTTGACTTAGAAATGTCTTTTGTTCACAGAAAGTCAAAATAAAGTCTGAGATTACCTGTATATGCATTGTGTCCCTGTTGACAACATAACTTACATAGAGAGACACTTGTCACAACCAGGACACATCATGGACACTCCTAGCCCAGGGTTCTCATTAAGATTTGCTTTGATCTGATACATTATATAATGTGCAGTATCACATAGGAGGTAGATGCTTCTTTCTAATGTTCTGATAATAATAACTGTCTCTCTGGGTCTATAGATAGACTGACTGTAATGATACAAGTGATAAGTCCAGAGTGGGGCCAGGTCCCTGATACCAGGTTAGGACTCTGCTATGAGAACAAGTGCAACCCCAAAGCAGACTGGGCAAGGAGTGAGGCAAAGGCATTGGTGATGATGACCATCTAAGGGAGGGTGAGCTATTATGGGTGTCTTAGGGTTTTACTGCTGTGAACAGACACCATGGCCAACAGACACCAACTCTTAGAAGGACGACATTTAATTGGGGCTGGCTTACAGGTTCAGAGCTTCAGTTCATAATCATCAAGGTGGGAGCATGGCAGCATCCAGGCAGGCATGGTGCAGGAGGAGCTGAGAGTTCTACATCTTCATCTGAAGACTGCTAGCGGAGTACTCACTTCCAGGCAGCTAGGACTAGGGTATTAAAGCTCACACCCACAGGGACACACCTACTCCAACATGGCCACACCTCCTAACAGTGCCACTCCCTGGCCCAACAATATGCAAGCCATCACAATGGGCAACATGATTCTTACTAAAATGACTGTGTGGCGGGGGGGGGGGGGGCGGGGAGGGGATCTTCTCTTTTCTCCCTGCAACAAACAACACAGAAGACCAAACTCCCCAAAGATGTGGAGGATTCTCCCAAGCAGCAGACAAACCATCAGTTCTGTCTAGGACAGCACAGTTCTAACATTGTCTACCTTGAGACAGTGTCAGATCCCATGGGTTAAGGGTTCAATTCCAAAGGTGGCCCTTTAGCTCTGTAGTTGATGATCTAAAGCCCTGGGATTTTCACCCGTGTCACTATTGGGGCTCCCACAATCCTTTCCTTGGGTTTGATTATTTGAGCGGCTTATAGAATTCAGGGAAGCATTTATAGGAATTGGTTCCTTACAAAGGATACAGGTGAAGGGGTGCACAGGGGATGAGGGGATAGGAAATTGAGCTTTCATGGCCTGTCAGGAATGCCAGCCCCTACGCACCACCATGTATTTGGCTATCTGAAGATCTTTAAACCCCATTTGAGTTCTTATGGAAGTGTCATTCTGCAGGCAGATTGATGAACCCTCTAGTCTTTGATAGCCAACATATCCTTCAGTCCCATTCCCTTCAATGAGGTTTGAGGAGGGGGCTCAAAGTTCTGACCCTCCAGTCCTGCAGTGGTCTCTCTAGTAGTCAGCATCCATATTGAGGTTCTCTGGGGACTGCTGTGAATCAAGTTTATTAGCACACCAAAAAATATCATACACAAAAGTCTAAAGATTTTAGGAGTTTGTGTCAAGATATGTTAGCAAAATATGAATATATATAAATATATAATACATATATAAAATATATGTATTATAAATAAATACATATTTAATTATGGAACATACAAATATATTTTAATAGTTAATAGGAATATAAAATGCATAAATTATTATATATAAATATATAACGTAAATGTATTTATTAATATATTAATACATTTATTTATATTTTATATGTAAATAAATAGATAAAAATAAATACAATTCTATTATTTATTTATTTATTTTTACAAATTTTTATTAGATATTTTCTTCATTTACATTTCAAATGCTATCCTGAAAGTCCCCTATACCACCAATCCATCCACTCCTACTTCCTGGCCCTGGTGTTCCCTTGTACTGGGGCATATAATCTTTGCAAGACCAAGGCCTCTCCTCCCAGTGATGGCCAACTAGGCCATCTTCTGCTACATATGCAGCTAGAGACTCGAGCTCAGGGGGTACTGGTTAGTTCATATTGTTGTTCCACCTATAGGGTTGCAGACCCCTTCAGCTCCTTGGGTACTTTCTCTAGCTCCTCCATTGGGAGCCCTGTGTTCCATCACATCCCACGGTCTCTGAAGACAAGTCAAAGATCTACAGTGTGCCACAAAAGAAGAGGCTAAGGAACACTGTCAGTATCAAAACTTATGGGATATAAAGGGTGAGTAACTCTAATTATGTCAGTTTGTCAGAATTCTTGTGAAAACTAGGTGAGGTAAGTGAAGGGCAGGAAGGCCAAGCAGGGAGGTGAATACTCAGAGGAACTTGACTGAACTTTGGTCAAAGAGCGTCATTATTTTCTGTGTCTCTCTGTCTCTGTCTTGCAGCTCTCTCTTTCATCTGCCTCTCTCCTCTTGAATAAGATGGTATTTTATTCTTTATTTCAAAGATGCCTACAAGGGCTGGGAGATGGCTCAGTAGTTAAGAGCATCGTTGATCTTCCAGAGGACCCAAGTTCCCACCTCGGGCAGCTCACACTGCCTGTAAACTTAGCTCCAGGGGATATGACAGCCTCTTGCTTTCATGGGTGTCTGCACACATGTGGCACATATGCAAAAGTATACATACATACATATAAATAATAATAAATAAACAACAATAACAGTAAAGTCAGCACCAACTCTGGAAAGTTCTGCATTTGTTTTTAATTCTTTTTTACAGTTAAAATTGCAGTAAAAATACAGTGGATTACAAAGTAATGGGTTTTATCATGACAAGTATATATCTGTTATATATTATATATATATATATAAAGTATAATATATATAAAATTAAACTTTGTTTTCATTGATTTCCCTTCTCTACTACACTTCCTCTCCCTTCCAACGGCTTCACTTTCTTATCTCTGTTATTTCTAGTCTGTTTCCTTCTGTTGCATTTTGTTTTTATGAGACAGGGTCTCTCTCTACCTAGGCCTGTTCATCCTGGCACTCACTCTGCAGACCAGGCTGGTCTCAAACTCACAAAGATCTGCCCACCATTGCCTCCCGAGTACTGGGATTAAAGTTGTGAACCACCCAACCTGGCTGTCTGTTCGTTCTCTCTCTCTCTCTCTCTCTCTCTCTCTCTCTCT
>NC_034595.1:9248588-9261694 GCF_900095145.1 Mus pahari | reverse complement strand
TCCCTCCCTCTCTCCATTCCTTCCTTCCATGTAGCCCCAGTTGTCCTGGAACTCACTCTGTAGAGCAGGCTGGCCTCCCAGAGCTTAGCGAGTGCTGGGATTAAAGACATGTGCCACCACTGCCTGGCATCTGTTTTCCTAATACTCA
This sequence comes from Mus pahari, assembly GCF_900095145.1. Taxonomy (NCBI): domain Eukaryota; kingdom Metazoa; phylum Chordata; class Mammalia; order Rodentia; family Muridae; genus Mus; species Mus pahari. Next base: position 9,261,546 of record NC_034595.1, on the reverse strand, counting down.
TCTTCGGTCACAGATCAAAGGGATTGTGCTTGTCACCAAGTCCTGATGATCTGGGTTGCATCCCTAGACCTCCCCTGGTAGAAGGAAAGAATTGATGCCTTCAAGTTGTACTCTGACCCCCATACTCTGCCAGGACATGTGTGCCTCCTCTCAATGCACATACATAAAATAAACACAGGAATAAATAAATGTAAAGATGAAACCTTGGATTTATAGTGTCTGGGGTACTTCACAACCTCAGGGAAATTCAGAAACATTGTGGACTCATTTGCAGTTAGATGACCCCTGTACTGGCTGGTTTTGTGTGTCAATTTGACACAGGCTGCAGTTATCACAAAGAAAGGAGCTTCAGTGGGGAAATGCCTCCATGAGATCCAGCTGTGGGGCATTTTCTCAGTTGGTGATCAAGTGGGGAGGGCCCCTTGTGGGTGGTGTGATTCCTGGTAGTCTTGGGCTCTATAAGAGAGCAAGCTGAGCAAGCCAGGGGAAGCAAGCCAGTAAGTAACATCCCTCCATGGCCTCTGCATCAGCTCCTGCTTCCTGACCTGATTGAGTTCCAGTCCTGACTTCCTTTGGTGATGAACAGCAATGTGGAAGTATAAGCTGAATAAACCCTTTCCTCCCCAACTTACTTCTTGGTCATGATGTTTGTGTAGGAATAGAAACCCTAAGACAACCCCTGAGATTATTTTCAAGTCTGTCCTAAAGTTTAGTTGCTATTGTAGGTAGTGATTGAGAGCTTCCACTTGGCCTGTTGGGTCTTCCTATCTGTGTCTAGTAAGCATCAACTTTAACAGAATTATTGCTTTTTCCCAATATTATTGTTTTTCCACACATCTTCTGAATCCAATTGTGATTCTTAGTAAACAGTACAGCCTAGGGCCCAAATACAAGAGATTCAGGCTACAGAGCTTATGAGGAAGAGGGACTCCACTACACCAGGCCTTATGTCATGGCTTTAATTTTAGCGGACATCTTCAGGATTTTGGCACCACTTAGAGACCCTTGGCAGTGACCATTATACAACCAGTATAGAAATGTTTCAATAGTCAACTGAGAAGACTCCCCTGGCTGGTATCGTTTATCTGCTTTTTATTTCTACGGTTTCTGCTTTATATCTATCACCGTTTCTTGCCTGGACCTATTTTATGGTCTCCCAGTGTTTTCTTGGTTCCAAACACACATCTCTATAACCTATTGTCCAAACAACAGCCAGAGCAATCTTTTAAGACTATAAACCGCATCATGCAATTCTTCTGCTTAGAACATATTCATAGCGCACTTGAAAACTCTCTCACCTGATGTGGACGATGGCACTATTTGCCTTCTTCTCTGCTCTCTCGCTCCCTACTCTCTTCCACTGCCATGGTAGCCTCCGTCCTCTGTATTCCTTCTTCCCCTCACAGCCCTGACGCCCAGTCTCTCATAAATTGTATTTCTAGGCCAATTTTGTATGAGGATCTCTTCATTCAGGGTCAGAGTCAAAAGTCACATGCCACCCTTCTTTGTGTTATAATGAGATTCCATCTATTCAGTCTGTGGTCCCCCATCTATTCAGTCTGTGGTCCCCCATGTCCTTAAACTTTTATTGACTTTTACTCCCATCCACTTGCCACTCCTCCAGCTACTGAGGGCACACAAATTAATATGACCAAGTTGCTCTCCACAAGGTCCTCAACAGGGTAAGAGAAACAGAAAGAGAATTTCACAAAGACCTCAGGATATTTATGGTACAACGCAAAAGTGAGCTGTAATGGAAGGCTCATGGGAACTCAGAGGACATGGCCATTAATAACTGTGCCTGGGGAAATTAAGGGAGATTTTTAGAGAGTATCTGACTGCCTGGGTAATTAGAGTGGAGGATCCTTGTTTCCAAATGGACATAGTGAAACAAATTGCACTGCACTATTTAAGACCTAAGATTTGCAAAACACTAAAATGGACATATCCTCGATTTTCATACAAGCACATCCTAGTGGGCATCTTCTGTATCCAGTGTTGATTCCTTTACCTTCTTATTCAACGAGGGCCTCTTTTGGCTTAGCTGACTTAGCAACAAAATTGATTTTCACTGTGTACCATTAGGAGGCTGAGGTTTGTGTGTGTGTGTGTGTGTGTGTGTGTGTGTGTGTGCTGGAGGTCTTGGTGATGGAGCTGATTCATTTTTCAGTCCTTGAAAGGATGAGTGGATGTCTTCTCTCCTGGGTAGGACATAGCTTCTAACTGCTCTTTACCGTTCCCAGGAGGGTGAGTGTCTTCCTATTCAATCTTTGCAGAGAAAAGAGAAGAGAGAAAACGTGCACGTTCACAGTTTTCATGCCCTAGTTAATACAACCATTGCAACCATAAGTGTTTTTATTTTATTTTAATTTTTATCTTCCTTGTACAGTTTTTTTCTACCTAGCAGTCACCAGGACATAGAATTGTGTCATTCCTTCCAGGTCACTTGTTGCACATGTTTGTTTTTGCTACATTTTGGAAAGTTCTATGAATGAGAAAATGTCTACATGTCCATTGCTGTCCCTTCATAGCTAGCATCTGGTGTAGAGTTGATTCTCAAAATCCATTGACTCAATGAGTGAGCAAGGGAAGGAAAGAATGGTCTTGATCATAGGAGTAAAACTCCAGAAGAAGGTACCTGGGTGGGTTCACATCAATTAAAGGTTAGGATGTCCTCTGGGGACAACCTAACAGTCACAGAACTGTTTCAAGTGGGCAGGAGCTCCAGGTCCCTAACCAATTATATTCTCTTCCAAAGGGATATTTTAAAATGGTCTTCTGGGGCTGGAAGTACTCAGAATTATAAATCATAGAAATATTTTTATTTGCTCAGCTAGCAAAAATCCTTTGTTTTCCATAGGAGGGGACCTATTAGTCATGTTCTACTTCAATAGGATATGTTTAATGTTACTAAATTCATTCAAGAAAAATAGTCTTTTTTACAATTATTATTGTTATGTGTGTGTGTGTAGGATGTGGCGCATGTATGGAAGCCAGAGGACAATTTTCAGGAGTTGTTTCTCTCTTTTTACTGTGTGTCTCTTTTTACTGGGGATCAAACTCAGGTCATCAGGTTTTCCAGGCAAGAGCTTTTACCTGCTGAGTCATATCACCCTCCTAAGAATGGGGCTGGAGAATCACTTGGGACTTTGTATATGCGAAGCACATGCTGCTACACTGAACTGTGCCCCCAGAACTTCTTTAAGATAAACTTTAGCAAATGGGTAGAGTTATAATTTGAGAATGAATCATTTAAGAAGTAGTTCAAATTTGGTGACTAGATCATTGAGCAAATGGTTCCTGTTAAGCACGTGACTTTTGACTACTCCAGTTCTCAAGTGTCACTTGCCTTCCTGGTGGTCAATGGTGCTGAATGCTTCTGTTATTAGAAAGAACCCATGACCCCAGGTGGGACGCCTGTAAGTCTGCCTGGTGGTTTCTCTTTTTAATGTTATGGACTGACTCGACACAGCTTGACTGTGCATAGTCTTAAGTTCTTTTTTTAGAAGTCACAGCTGAAAAATGTTGGTACCTTTCAATAATTGATGGCTAGGGACAAAGTTAAAAATCATGGTGTGATGGACAGATGGACCTCAGGATTCCTGCCACCCTGGTGGCCATGTTCTATATAACCCCCTACCCTTGAATCTGAATTAAATTCAAATGAGACAAAAGAATACATGGAAACATTATTCCCATGACTGGGTTAGAATCATCCCAAAGGTAGACTGTTTTATTTTGTGTGCTCTTGACTTATTCAGGTGAGCCCTTGAAGGAAAGTAAAATGTCAGAGAGATTGCTCTGCCAGCTTCAGACAAGGCAGAGAGCAGGGCATGAATTACTGCGGGTGGTGGTGCTGCTGGGGGTGGTGGTGGTGAGGTCACATGACCAAAACCAAAGGCAGCCTCTAGGAGCAGAAAGCAGCACCTGGCCAGCAGCCCCTGAGAAAGCAAAAGGCTTGGATGAAGCTCAGTTGATCATGCTCAAAGATTTCTGAGTTTAATCTGTGTCACTGCGTGAATGAGGCATGCCTGCAACCCCAGCATTTGGGAGGTGAAGACCAAAAGACCAGAAGTTCAAATTTGTCTTCAGTTATACATTGTATTTGAAGCTAGCCTGGGCTACATGAGGCCCTGTATCATAAAAGAAAAATACAGAAAAACAGAAAGAGTCAAGAGAAAGAAATCAAAGCCAGAATTCTGCCCGCGCCCATAACTCTGCCCACTACCCAGAGTTGCTTGGGGGAAAAAAATGCCAGGTGGTGGATGAGGACGTAACCTGACGAACACCTTGATTTCAGCTTCTGAGCATTTTTGCAGAGGACCTAACTGCTGCCAAGCTAGGGAGAATGTGAAACAATATGTTTATGGGCATTTTTTTTTTTGAGACAAGTTTTCAGTATTTAGGGCAGGCTAGCCTTGAACTTGTGACCCTTCTGCCTTAGCTTCCTGAGTGCTGGGATTATGGATGTGTGTACCATTCCTGCTCTGCCTTTTGGTGCTTTGAAACATCTATCTCTGAAAATTTCTTATATAGGAATATATATATATATATATATATATATATATATATATATATATATATAAATATATGAAATGTGATTGGTTATTTATAACTAGGAGGATAAAACTAAATGGGCTTTCTTAGTACAGAAGTTACAGACTTTTAACTATGTGAGGGGGATCTACAGGGAGATCAGTGATCCGGGTTTAGATGCTGTCAGGGTGGCGGTCATTCTATGACTGAGAATCCTTATACTATTTTATCTAAGGGCTGGGAGGAGCAGATGCAGCTGAAAGGAAAAAGCCTGAAGTACCAGATACCAGTTAGCTGAACAAGGACAGTTTTGTGATTTGGATACTGCTCGTGTGTTTGTGCTTGGACATGAATCCAGAGTCGTCTTCTTGACTTGCATCTTGATTCATAACTGCCAGAGAGGCCTCGTGCACGTTCAACAGGAGGGTACCGTGGGTTTGCTCTGAGAACTGGGCCAGCCCCCGCTGATAGCCTTTAGGGGCTTTTCCAGTATGGGGTGGGTGACAGTGAAAGAGTTACACCCCAACAGGTTTCAAGTAGCTCTATGAAAAAATTCTGCCATATGTACAAATATTTATCAAAAAATGCTCATTAGCAAGTTGGGACAAAAGAGTTCACAGGACCTGGTGCAAAGGTCTGCTATGAGGTCTTCAACCTGTACTACACATTAAAGAGTCATTCAAGGTATAGGCCAAAGATCTGGTCGCCTCTCAAGTCTTCATTAGACAGCCAACCCCTTTGGCAATTAGTAACAAAATGTGGGACCTTTTCATTGAAGACCTTTGGGACAACATATCCCTAAGAAAATGGCTAGTATAATATTTCTTTTTCAAATTTATTTTTTCTATTTATGTGCATTTGTATCTGTCTGTATATCTGTATGCAGTGGATGTGGGGGTCCAAGGAGGCCAGAAAAGGGTGTTGGATTGCCCTGGAGCTGGAATTATAGGCAGCTGTGAGCTGCTCACTTTACATGCTGGGAACTAAGCTGGGCTTTTGTAGAAGAGCAGGAAGTGCTCTTAACCACTGAGCCATCTCTCTAGCCCTATAGTATTTCTACTATAATATCTTTTCCATTCTAGGTTCATATGAGGGAGGAAGCAACTCTAATATACATTGATTATAGAACCAATTTGCATTGAAGTAGACAACCCATTTGGTTCTACAGTTTTGATTGATTGAAGAAGGGTAATAAAGAACAGGCAGTAGCTCCCTCTTGATATATATATATATATATATATATATATATATATATATATATATTCGTATATATATATATATTCGGTGGAGGTCAATCAAGGGTCTCTCTATATGTTCCCATCTTTCTTGGAANTATATATATATATATATATATATATATATATATATATATATATATATATATATTCGGTGGAGGTAGAGTCAGGGTCTCTCTATATGTTCCCATCTTTCTTGGAACCAATCCTTTAGACCAGGCTGACCTCAAATGCACAGAGATCCGCCTGCCTCTGCCTATTAAGTGCTGGGATGAAAGGCCTGTGACACCATGCTTAGCTCATATTAATATTAAAATGCTATCTAACCACCTCTAAACTTTGTACATGTAAGTGCATTGACAGTTTCTGGTCTAGAACTGAATACAGTGAGTTTCTTCTTGGCCATGCATTAGAGACAACTGGAGAAATTGTAAGGCCACTAATTCTGCTGCCATGCCTGCAGATGGAGGATGTCAGGACCTCCAGAGGTGGGATTCAGGCATCAGGACTTTTTGAAAGTTCCTGTATTCATTACTTTTCTAGTTGCCATGAAAAACACTCACAGTCCGTTGTGGAGCGAAGGCATGACCATGGAAACAGCTCAGGCTGTGGCAGCAGAAGGATGCGGTGGCTGGTTACATCATGTCTTCATTTAGGAAGCAGAAACCTTGGACTAGAGACAGAGCTGACCGATAAGTGCAGCCCCTCTGGCATCACCAGTAACCAACTTCCTCCAACTAAATTCCATTTCCTAAGGGCTCCACAATCTCCCACAACATCACACCAGCTGGGGACCAAATGTCTAAACATGAGCCTGTTGGGGACATTTCACATCGAAATCATAAAAGCTCCCTAGGTGACATTAGCCTACAACCTACATCAAGAATGATGGCTTATTTCACACTTTATTAGTGTCACATACTTTTTGCTGAGATTTTGTGAAATAAATTATGCATGTTTTAGATACTGGTCTCCCTTAGGATTACCTGGAGGAACTTTTTTGTTTTGTTTTGTTTTGTTTTGTTTCGAGACAGGGTTTCTCTGTATAGCCCTGGCTGTCCTGGAACTCACTTTGTAGATCAGGTTGTCCTCGAACTCAGAAATCCACCTGTCTCTGCCTCCCAAGTGCTGGGATTAAAGGCATGCGCCACCACGCCCGGCTCTAGAGGAACTTTTAAAACAAACACAGCACTTGGTAAGTAGATTTCTGTGAGTTCAAGGCCTGGTCTACATAGTGAGATACTTTCTCAAACAAACAAGCAAACTCCACAAAACAAAAAACCAAAAGCAAACAAGCAAATATGCCTAGACCTAGCCCAGAGAACTAACTCAGAGTCTCTTCCTGAGCCCTGTAACCTTTATACATGTCTAGATGATTCTAATGCACAAATGGGATGAGGGACTGTTGCCTAGAGATGCATGACCCCAGTGGTAGGCAAGTAGGAATTAAAGGCCTAGGAGGAGAATAGTGCCATGGCTCTTCCCTTGAGTGATAGGAAGGACTTACAGCAGGGCTAGTTCTGCCCCCTTGGACCTTGCCATACACTGGCCACCAGGGGCACCAGGCTGTTCCCCAGTGCCAACATGCTTCCTCTCTCTAAACTCTAATCTCAGTTTTCACCCTCTCCCTCTTTAAATATCGTGACTCCCCCTCTGTGGCTCCATACCATCACTGTAGCCTACCCAAGTTCTCAGTGGATGTCCTCGGTGGGTCTTCTCGTGGGCAGGAGTGATGGTTAATTCCATGTGTCAACTTACTCAGAGGATGGATGGCCAGCTAGCTAGTCAAAGGCCATTTCTGGATGTGATTTTGAAGGTGGTCCCCAGAGAAACTAGCATTTAATTCTGCATACCCAATGAAGATGCTCACCTTCATCTACATGGACGGGCATCATTCAGTCTGTGGGAGAATCAAGAAAAGGAAAAAAGGCCAACTGTGTCCACCAAAGCATGGTTACATCTCATTGTGTCCTCTTGAGTGAAGACATCATCTTCTACTGCACTTGCACATCAGAACTCCTGGTCCCCAGGTCTTTGGGTTTCCAGTCTGTCTTGGTTAGGTTTTCCATTGCTGTGAGGAGACACCATGACCAAGGCAAGTCTTATAAAGGACAACATTTTATTGGACCTGGCTTACAGGTTCAGAGGTTCAGTCCATCATCATCATCATCAAGGTCATCATCAAGCATGGCAGTGTCCAGGCAGGCATGGTACAGGAGGAGCTGAGAGTTCTAGATCTTCATCCAAAGGAAGCCAGGGGCAGACTGACTGTCCCCTAGGCAGCTAGGAAGAGGGTCTCAGAGCTGACCCCAGGAGTGACACACTTCCTCCAACAAGGCCACACTACTTCCAACAAGGTCACACCTCCTAATAGTGCCACCTCCTAGGCCCAGCCTATTCAAACCACCACATAGTCAAATGAAACAATGAAGACAATAAACAGACAAAAGGCCCCAACATAATGACAACAGAAAGACACAAAAACAGCTGGCTTATTTTCTAAATGTGTTGGAATGTAGGCCATCTGTTATTGGGTCATCCGATCTTGAAGGGTTACTTTGAGATAAAAATACCAGAAAGTTTTGACAATAACTTAGAAGTTTCCCCAGCCTCCAAAGTATTCTGAATGCTGGTCTGTCCTGAGCACTGTAGGGCAATTAGCCTGGACCTACATGCTGTACTATGCTAACCCTAGTCACTGTGGTCACACTGCAAGACACCCCCACATCACAGGTCTAAATCCCTATAGTTTTCTGATAAATGCAGAGCTCATGGATAAGACCAAGTCCTTAATCCCAAGATGCTGCTCCAAAGATGTTGGGCTTCTGTGTTTTGATACCTGACTTGTCAAAATGTTCTGCTAATACAAGGCAGGTATTCTTTCGATAGATTGCACTTTGTCACGGAAACATTATTCCTAATATCTCTTACACTAATTAATAAGCTTGCTGTGCAGCTTCAGCCGGTGGCATTTAAAACAAGCACTTGTGTTAAGGCTTGTAGCAAGCTGTGCAGTTGGAGTGCAGGCTCCTGATTAGGGGCTTTCAGATGCTAACCAGCCACCTCTGGAATGTGGACTCCTGATTAGGGTGCTTCGGAGATGAATTAATTCTTTCTAGGTTATAGATTCTACTGTTCGTGTCTACAGCACATCGTACTACCGTTGTTAAAATGTGTTTGTGTAAATGACAGATAAGATACAAAATTTTACATATACTGAATGTGGCAATTGGTCTAGGTCTAATGGAGGATACTGGAGTATATTTAGGAAAGCCCTAGAAAGCATGTAGAGTGGGTAAATGCTCCAGTTTACCAGGACTGAGGGGTGTCCTCAGACATGGGATTTTCAATACAAAACCATGGAGAAGATCTAGGGCAAGGAGCATAGACACTTGGTTACCCTGGCAGTGACTCTGCCTCCCGAAAACTACATTGGGAGCCAGGAAGAATTAAGAGGGATTGCTTGTGAAAGTAAGTCTGTAAGGAAGATACAGGGTCATACTAGGAAACTCATTGACTACCTCTTGGTGTGTTCATCAGTTGGAGCATTACAGCTCTGAAAAGCCCATGCATGCCCTTTCCTGCTAGGGCTGCCATACCAAGGTATCATAGGATGAATGAGTTAAATAACACAGATGTGTTTTCCCGTAGTTATGGAGGCTGGACACTTCGGGTCAAAATACTGAAGGTTTCCTGGTTCTCTTTGTGTATTACAGATATCCAACATTTTTTTTAAATAGGACTCTTAAAATTAATTAATTATTTTATTTATTTACATTCCGTCTGTTGATTCCCCTCCTTGTCCTCCCACAGTTCCTCATCCCATTCCCCTCCCCCTTACCTCCAAGAGGATACCCCCTGGGGAGGGTGTCCCCCTCTTCTGGGGCCTCAAGTCTTTCAAGGATTAGGAGCCTCTTCTCCCACTGAGGCCAGACCAGGCAGTGAGTTATTACAGCCCGTGAGACTAATGTCCTTTGCAGAGCAACATGCTGAATGGGTTAGCTTATTTTCTTTACTGTTGGCCTTTAAAAACAAGCAAACAAAAAAACAAAAAACCTAAGAGGACTTGGCACTTCACACCACAGCTTTGGACACAATAACCCTACTTCCTTGGGAAAAGTTCTTAATTAATGTTGGGATCATTAGCATTAACAACTGAAGACATAGGTCACCCAAGAAAACCAGAATTCCAGAGAAACAAAAATGATATTTCCGTATAAATATATGCCAAATATGGCTGAGAGCCTAGGCGTGGGTACTGAAAACTACCCTTTCTTTATTGAACCTTCAGATTTTTTTTTTTCAAGGCAGGGTTTCTCTGTGTAGCTCTGGCTGTCTTGGAACTCACTTTGTAGACCAGGCTAGCCTCAAACTCAGAAATCTGCCTGCAGAGGCCTCCCGAGTGCTGGGATTAAAGGTGTGCACCACCACACCCAGCGAGCCTTCGGATGTATGCCATGTATTCTACCAAATATTTCCAGCTAGTATGGGTGTGGCCACGGCACTGAGAGGGACCTGGACCATGAAGCTGCTTCACACGCCAAGTCTGCTGCACTTTGGTTTGGGTACTGGCATTTCTTCTGCAGTGAGGAATAAATTGCATATGAGACAACCTCTAGGGTCCTCAGTGGGCACTGGTCATGTGAGGTGCGCTGGGTGAAAGGTGAGACAACCTCTAGGGTCCTAAGTGGGTGCTCGTCATGTGAGGGGTGCTGGGTGAAAGGGACAAGAAAGCTTCTGCTTCAGGAGCCATGCTGTTTTGTGAAAGTTGTACAGCCTCCTCAGGATTCACTCTCCTCATCTGCAAAATGGGGCTGCTTATATATGATTTGTGAGAAATGAAATGAGACACATCTAATGAAGCAGAATATAAAACATTTGATATATAGATTAGACAGCCAACCAAGAAGACCTAGTATGAATACTACTAATTCAAAACCAAACGAGACATGATGAAAATTGATATTAAGTCCTTTCTCTGTATGCCTCTCCCTTGAACACGTAAGGGACAACATGAAGAGGTCCCCTTCCCTGCCCCCAAGCCATTTCCAGTGGAGAGGTCTGCAGGAGACAATTTTCTACCAAATTCTCTCAACTGACACAAGAGAATCAAGACAGAGAGAGAGAGAGACAGAGACAGAGAGACAGACAGATAAAAGTGGACACAGAGAAAGAGAGAGAGAGACAGAGAGACAGACAGATAAAGATGGACAGAGAGAGATAGACAGACAGACAAAGATGGACAGAGAGAGATAGACAGACAGACACATACAGAGAAATAGAGACAGACAGACAAATAGATAACTATGAACACAGAGAAAGAGACAGACAGACAGATAAAGACAGACAGATAAAGATAGAAAGACAGAGAGACAGACAGATAAAGACGGTCACACAAAGAGACACACACACACACACAGAGAGAGAGAGAGAGAGAGAGAGAGAGAGAGAGAGAGAGAGAGAGAGAGAATGAGTGTATGTATGTAAACTATCCAGCATCACCCATCTGAGGAAACCAAGTCTCTTTTGAGCCCCATCACAGGCTAAGAGTAGCTGTGAGAAGTGAGGGTGAATATGGGGTGGCTTCCAGAGCACAGAAGCAAGGCTGTCAATCAGCCCTAGTCTTCAGTGCAAAAACGAGGGGTGCCACCTGCCCAGATCCCCTACTACTTCTAAGCAGAGCATTGGTAGGAATGGGAAAAGGGTATCTACTCGACTTCATACTTTAGATCTTGTTTGAGTGCCTTTAAGTTGCTAGAAGAACTTGCATGGTGTACTGTCTGGTTTTGTGTGTCAACTTGACACAAGCTGGAGTTATCACAGAGAAAGGAGCCTCCCTTGAGGAAATGCCTCTATGAGAGTCAGCTGTAAGGCATTTTCTCAATTAGTGATCGGTTAGTCCAGGCCATTGTGAGTGATGTCATCCCTGGGCTGGTAGTCCTGGGTTCTATCAGAAAGAAAGCTGACAAGCCAGGGGAAACAATGTAGTAAGCAGCACCCTCCATGGCCTCTGCCTCAGCTCCTGCCTCCAAGTTCCTACCCTGTGTTAGTTCCTGTCTTGACATCCTTTGGTGATATAAAAGACATGGTGTAAGCTGAATAAACCCTTTCCTCCCCAACTTGCTTCTTGGTCATGATGGTTTTTTTTTTGCAGGAATAGAAACCCTGACTAAGAGACATGGCGAGCACTACTTGTTAAAGGATCACTTTCTCTTTCTTGTCTTCCACAAAAGGAATAAGGCCCATAGGGAGGGAGACAGATGTCGAGTGCATCAGACACTGCAGATAGCTCAAGGATGCGGCTAATGTAACTTTATGATGAACGAGGATGCTCTATCAGCCTCCGAGAACCAGCATCAAAGTCAGCATTCTCCCCCTTCCTCACAAGACACCCTTTGCTTCTGAAATTCAGTCTTTATTCTCCTTCCCCTTTCCCTCAGGAACAAGTCTCTCGTTCGCCCCACTTGTTATTACCTAGACGGCTTAGGGACCGGGCTGACTGATGGGGTGAGGAGTGAGCAAACAACAGACGCACCTACATAGAAGCTGGGATCAGATAGGCCATGTTCTCTGATGGAGATGCACCTACAACCTGGAAACTCGAGGAGCTTATTAGATACAGCTGAATGAGGAGGTGGGTTGGCTAATCGCGCATGGGGGACTCTGTAGTTTCAGGCTGCAGCCACTTGAGGAAGAAGCTCTGCTTGATAATGTCTATACATGGTGCCAGCGTCCTTCCTCCTATCTGGAAAAGGGCCTACCATTCCCCTGAGGCTGACCTGCAGAATCCTTGCTACTCCCACAAGTCTGAGGAGTCGGGGTCCTTGCTGTAGCCATATCCATGTCATGACTTCTCACTCATACGTGATATACTTGCTCCCTGTGGCCTCCTATTTCAGAATCTTAGATGCCAGACTTCCAGGGACTACATCAGCATGGACTCCAAATCATTACTTCTGTGCATCTCCTTGTTTCCGAAGGAGGAGCTTTCCTGGGATCTTTGAAACCTGCCCTTGTTTGCTGTTTTGCCATTTTTCTTTATTATTATTATTATTATTATTATTATTATTATTATTATTTTCTTTATTTACATTTCAAATGCCATCCCGAAAGTTCCCTATACCCCACCACCACCCCTGCTCCTCATACCCACCCACTCCCACTACTTGGACCAGGCCTTCCCCTGT
>NC_034595.1:9232547-9248273 GCF_900095145.1 Mus pahari | reverse complement strand
GATAGTCCATCCTTTCATCTTAGCTCTAAATTTTGTCTCTGTACCTATATCCTTTCATGAGTATTTTGTTCCTTATTCTAAGGAGGAATGAAGTAGCAATTTTTCTTATCACCTGGAACTTACCTGCTCTTGTCACTCCCGCCTCTGACATCTTACCTGCTCTTGTCACTCCCGCCTCTGACATCCCCAGTGAGACTGGCTTTATTTGTCAACATCATGACTTTCTCAGGTCAAAGGTTATGAGAGAAAAGGTTCTTTTTGTGCTCGTGTGTGTGTGTGTGTGTGTGTGTGTGTGTGTGTGTGTATTTGTAGGCCAGCAACCAACCCCAGGTACCCTACCTCAGGACATAAACTACCTTGGTTTGTAAGACAGGGTCTCTCTGTTCAGGGTTCTTTGACCTGGAACACACTAATTAGCCAGCAAGTCTCTGAGATCTGTCTCCATTCTCCCAGGGGTGGGAGTAGCAGTGCATGCCATTGTGTTCAGGTTGTTTGTTTGTTTGTTTTTCCGTAAGTCCTCAAGATTACACAGCAAGCACTTAACCAACAGGACCATCTCATCAGCCCAAGAAAAGGTTCTCAAGGGCAAACTCAATCTTCTGGAATTTAAAGCCGCAAAGCTTGAACCCCCGCTGTGGCCTGCATCGCCCTGGGTATCAAAAGCAATCTTCATATGTCAGTTCCAGACGCAGACCATCAGCCAATCATCTTGCTTGTTTAAGTGCTCCCAGCCTCTTCAGATCCCACAACGGTGCATCATTGTTACCATTCTCTCTTCTCTTCTGCTGCCAAAGATGGGACTGGAACGCCCCACCTGCCCTCCCCCACGTCGAAATAAATACTTTGTGCCATTCTGAAAATTTCTAGCAATTAGCTGGTACCATCACCTCTAATTAGTCACTGGCAAACACAGTTGAGATAATAAAGCTTACCAAGAAGGGAGCATGGATAAGCAGCAGATTCTTAGTCTACTGGGGAAGTGGCCCTGATGAATCATTTAATAGTCACTGTAATGGAATTGTACAGGTTTTCTGTACACACACCGCAGAGAACATATTAAGTGTGTCTGAGCCATGAGAGAGCCTTAATGATTAATTTGCCATATGGTACTAGAAAAATCTCATTTTTGACATACAGTATACTTCTACATTTTTCCTTATTAATAAAACCATCAAGAAAATGTACCTTTCTTTCCATCTCACTAATGACTCCCACAAATTCATCCCGACAGCCAAGGATTGTTTTTTTTTTTTTAATTATATCTGAGTTCCTGTGGACAACAGGAACACAGCTATTTACTCTCATATTATGTGTTTGATTTCAATTGTTGCCGATTGCTTTTCAATCATTTTCATTGGCTATTCCATGGTGACATCACCCAGAGGATGATTGTTATTCTTTTTTATTTACAGAGAAAAATGTCCCTGGTGGGTTAAATGACACACCTGTGACTTAGGCTAAGGGGCTTTTGATAAGAGCCCAGCCTGTTAGTTCCCAGAAACACAGGAATGACTGGAATTTGAAGATTCATGGCTGAGACCTAGGCACCACTGAATCAACCAGCGTCCTTCTACGCAAAGCCTGAATCTCCATGGCACTGAACTTCCTGTTCTGTAAAATAGACTTATCATGGAACATCATTGTCATAAAATGGCAGAAGGAGAAGGGCTTTGGGGATTCGTCATACCTAAGGGACTTCGGCATCACCACAGTGGGCAATCCTTATCTGTGTCTCAGCACTATAGACCCCCAGCATGGTGGTGCCCACCCGCGATCCCAGCACTGGGAAGGCAGAAGCAGGAGAATCGGGAGTTCAAAGTTGTCTTCAGCTACATAGTGTGGTTCAAGAACAAACAGCCTTTGATATGAGAGCTCCTGTTCAGAACAACAACAACAGAAAACAACAACTTGTCAAACAACACCCTCATGGAGTATAGGGGCAGGGGATAGTAGCTATGGTAATAGGCCTCAGTTTAGCGTCCCAGTTCTATTTTTGCTGCTTCAAGCATAGAGAGTGATGTACTCACATGAGGTTGCCCAGGGAACCCACCCAGCTATGGGCTTCTTTAACCACTTTTCTCGCTACAACTTTCCCATAGAAATAACTAGCTCCTCTCCCATCTCTCCTGAGGTGTAATGGATTTTTCAAGATCATGAAAAATGTTTGTGATTAGCTGGGACTGCGTCCCCTTATTGGCTACCACTAAAGACAGTCCTGGTGTGCTGGAAAGTTTTATGTCAACTTGACATAAGCTAACATCATCTGAGAGGAGGGATCCTCAATTGAGAAAATGCCCCTGTAAGATCAGGCTGTTGGTCAAGCCTGTAGGGCATTTTATTAATTAATGATTGGTGGGGGAAGGACCAAACCTATTATGGGTGGTGCCATCCCTGGGCTGACGGTCCTGGGTTCTATAAGAAAGCAGGCTGAGCAAGTCATGATTGAGCAGGCCAGTAACCATCATCCATGCAAGGCCTCAGCATCAGCTCCTGTCTTCAGGTTCCTTTCTGGTTTGAGTTCAAGTCCTGACTTCCTTCAGTGATGAACGGCAATGTAAAAGTGTAAGTCAAACAAATGCATTCCTGCCCAAGTTGCTTCGGCTATGATGTTTCATCACAGCAATAGGAGTCCTAATTAAGACATCTAATAATGAATGTCAATATCCAGGATGTCCCAGGGCCACTGAGACTATAGTTGAAATCAGTAAAACTGAGCCCTCATAAGCAGACTCACCACTGGGGAAGGAGGAGGGAACTTTTGTCATTGGCTTTTCTGCTCATAAGATTCCGTGACTCTTCTTGCCTGTTGTAATACACAGGAAGGGAAAATGGACTCAAATTATATTAATGATACGTAGGTGATCAAATTGAGTTTCCCAGAATCTATGACTAAGTCCTAGGCTTCAGGACCTGTGAATATGCCCTTTTTTGGGCAAAGGATCTTTGCAGACTGCGATACTTGAAGGATTTTGAGGTGAGATCATTTTAGATTAACCGGGTGGGCCCAATGACACAAGTCTTTTTATTTTAGAGACTGGCTCTCACCACATAGCCCAGACTGGCCTCCAACTCATGGTCTTTTGCCTTGGCCTCTGGAGTGCTGGGATTATAGACATATCCCACTACACCCAGTAACAGATGTCTTTATATGAATAAAGGAAGGGGAGGGGAGGGAGAGGAGCACACACATGAAAAAACATGGCCAAGAGGGGACAGAAGCAGGAGGTGGAGTTATACACAGTCAATGAGCATCAATCTTTGTCAACAGCCTCAGAAAGCTGTAGGAGGCCAGCGTCAGCCTCTTCGCTGAAACCTCGAGGATACCTCCGTGCTGGGCTTCTGCCTTCCACAGCCATGAGAGAAGGAATTCCTCTAGTGTTAAAGCCATTCAGATGGGGCAGTACTTTACAGCTTCGGAGATCTACACAGGGGTAAGGGTGTGGACTGACAGGGGCTTTCATTTCTGAGCCGAGTCCCTCTTAGAGTATCTGAAATTAAGTGCATTTTATCCAGAGCTAACGTCACCCCGCTCACCTCAATATATTTTCAGGTCCTGCCTAGCTACAGCCTTAAGAGAAATAATTTTTCCTGTTAAGAAATTTAAGTTAGTTTTTTTTTGTTTGTTTTTTTGTTTTTGTTTTTGTTTTTTCGAGACAGGGTTTCTCTGTGTAGCCCTGGCTGTCCTGGAACTCACTCTGTAGACTAGGCTGGCCTTGAACTCAGAAATCCTCCTGCCTCCTGAGTGCTGGGATTAAAGGCGTGCGCCACCACGCCCGGCTTTTAAGTTTGTTCTTAAAAAACTGCTGCAATCACACACACACACACACACACACACACACACACACACACACACACACGCGCGCGTGATAATACTTGGCTCTTCCCAGTTTGATAATAGAAATTAATATTTTCCTATTCATATGCTCTCCTGAGTGCAACCAGAGTCTTATGCATTTCTGAATCCCAACCTAAGGTGCAGCCAAACCCCTTCCTTTAACCCGCCCCTGAGGGTGACACTGAGCAACCCTGTCACTCCCCACAGGAGGTGTCCAGAGCATCACACGTGGTAGCCCAGCATCCTGCTGCTAAGCTGAATCCCCAGCCCCATTCACCAGTTTTAAGCACTTGTAATCCACCTTTCCTCCTTCTACCCTGTGTGCTGTGTAAGAGCCGCCTCATCTTTGTATTCCACATCTCTGCCGGACTCCGGGCGCATAGCAGAAGTGCAGGAAGTACTTGTGAACCAGAGTGACTGGCTGCCCTGGCTTTCTCTGGGCAGAGGAGATTTTTTGGGGATGCTTGGATCTCAGATTTTAAACTGGACCAGTCCTGAGGACAACTAAGTTGTTGGTCATCCCAGTTAAGAATAAACAAAACAGATGCAACAACTACCCCGACCCCACTGATCCTGGGATGCAGTGACTTCTCAGTACAATGCTATTTGGTCTCAATCTCACTCAGCTTCCTTCTGAACCTTTAAACCTTCCAGGCAGCCTTCTCCTTTACCAGGGTGCTAATTCTAGTCAGAGCTGGTGCCCAGGGGCTCGTAGCTAACAGCCCCTTAATGCAGGTCCAGGCTCCTCTCACATGGCTCTGATTTTCTCCCAGTTCTCTGACCGGTGGTTTCTCTTCTCGTGTTTCTTAAATGTTGGACGTTTCCCAGGACTCTGAACTGGACAGGCACATTCCCTGATAGCTGAAGAGCAGAGATGAACTCCTCATATGCACTCACTCGCTAGCTCCCTTTTCGTACCCATTTTCATCTATCAAAAGCTCAGTTGACTCCTTTATCCGAGTAAAGCTAAGTCAGTTCCCTTCTCCTCATTCCCAGGGTCGCTGTCCCATACCAGGTCTAGATCATTCTTGACTTTTCCATTTCCATAAACCATTCAAATTTCTCCTTTTCATTGCTTATAGGAGCAAATGGTACTATGTCCCTCTCTGGCTTAAAGGATGCCAGAGGCTCCTTGTGTTCCTTCAGATGAACTCCAGCCTTCTCAGATCCACACAGAAGATACCTCATCCTCTGCTCTTGCTATCAGTTTGGCTTTATCTATCACTAGATGCCTACCTCAGATCCCCCGCCTCAGAGAACATACCTCTACCTCCGCAGCGGTCAAACCCTTGAACCTATTTGCTAATCTGCTCACTCCGCTCCTCTAACCAAAGGTCACTTCTGAGACGAACTGAGGTCAGGAAACTGAACAGAGCTCTGTAGTGATGGGGGATGAGGAACTGGGGGGAGCAACCAGAAAGTCACAGATTCCAGGAAAGCAAGAGCCTCCCAGGACTCCACTGGGATGACAATAGCTGAATAAGGGAGGGAGAACCTGTTGAGACCATATCCAGAAGTCCAGCATGCCCCCTGCTCCCCTCCCCCATGGTTGAGGGATGGGGCCACCCACCCATCTCCAAAATTTTAACCCAGAATCGCCCCTGTCTACAGGAAATACAGGGACAAAAAGTGGAGCAGAGACTGAATTCAGGAAAGGCCATCCAGAGATTGCCACATCTGGGGATCCAACCCACATGCAGACACCAAACCCAGACACTATTGCTGATGCCAAGAAGTGCTTGCTGACAGGAACCTGATACAGCTGTCTCCTGAGGCGCTCTGCCAAATCCTGACCAATACAGATGCAGACGCTTGCAGCCCACCATTGGAATTAGCACAGGGACCCCAATGGATGGGAGGGGAGGCTCTTGATCCTGTGAAGGCTTGATGTCCCAGTGTGGAGGAATAGTAGGGTGGTGAGGCAGGAGTGGGGAGGTGGGTGGGGGAGCTCCCTCATAGAAGCAGGGTAAGGGGAGAGAGGATAGGGGGTCTGCAGAGGGGAAACCAGGAAAGGGGATAACATTTGAAATGTGAGTCAGGATGGACTATCTTCCTCACCGTCCTGAACCAGCACCTTGTGTTTACCACCCCAGGACAGTTCCCACCGCCTGTTTTCCCTGATGTTGCCGACCAAGCCAACAGCAGGGCAACCTTTCTTCGTGAGAGTTGGGTTGGTTGGTTGGTTTCAGTTTTTTGTTTTTGTTTTTTGTTTTGTTTTGGTTTTAAACAAGATCTCACTATGTGGACTTGGCTTGCCTGGAATTCACTAACATTGAGCTTTCAAATTCCTAGAGATCCATCCACTTCCACCTCCGTCTGGGATGCTGGGATTGAAGATGTGCAAGAAAGAACTGTTAGCCTTTCTTGGCTTTGCCTCCTTCTCCCTCAGCAGGCGGCGTACTGTAAGCACTTCACTGGCAGTCAATATGCTCCTACACAGCCCACAGCCTGGCAGGGGGAAGGTGCTTAACGTGTGGTGAATGGGGCTGGAGACTTAGCTCATCAGCAGGACGAGCTGAATGACCTCGACCTCCTGTGAAGTTCTGGACTCAATCCTCAGTGTGGCAAAGATACAGCCTGTGGGGGTTGGCAGGATTGCTCACTGTCACTGTCAAGGCCAACTTAAAGGAAGATGGCTTGATCACAACTTAGGCTGGGGTTCAGAAACGCTTAAGACTCCTGACTCTTGGGTCCAGTCGGACTCCTGGTCTGTAAGAAAAAACATTTGCAGATGTACTTAACTAGGTTAAGGTCACCTTGGATTAGGAAGGTCTCTATATGCACTATAATGATGACCTCATAAAAGAGGAGAAGACCCAGACACATGGATATATATCATAAGCATACATAATACATACATACATACAAAAAAACCAAAGCAATAATAGCAATGGATACTGGAACATGGCCACAAGAAGCCAGGCAATACCAAACATTCCTGACATCTGCCAGGAGCCAGGAGAGGAATCAGGAGGTAGGGGTGGGGAGAGGGCGGGGAGAAGTGGGGAAGGACCCATCACAGAACCTTCAGAGGGGATAACTTGGTTTCAGATTCCAGGACTCTGAAAACGCCCATTGCTGATGGTGTGAGTGGCATTTTGGGCTCCCCGTGTTAAGGGAGCTCTATGAGGAATCTAGTCCCCCTTTCCTCCCCTGCAGCTACGGAGCAGAGCCTGTCACTTGTCAGCCTGGGGCTGGAGTGCTCCGGGAGTTTTCTGACTGGTCTTCTGTGTTTGTTAAATGGAATAGTACCAAGAGCTCAGGACTCCAACAGATCCTGTGTTTATCTGGCTGATCACCAGAGAAAAATTTCCCTCTCATGACCCTATGACAAAGTTAGCTGGATCCTGGTTGCTCAAAAAAAAAAAAAAAAAAAAAAAAAAAAAGTCACCTATATTCCCTGAGCAAGCTTTCAAGCAAAGCTCTGGTAGTTTATTAAAGGACAATGATTTGGAATGTGTCTGAGCTCTCAGGGCAAGAGACACATGCCTATTCTTGTACCTGCTTAGCTAATAAATGAGAGCCCGAGTGGCAGAATTTCTGTGGCACCTGCTTTCATTACAGCCGGCAGAGACTTATGGCCCGATGACCTCTTCCATCTACATAGTGAATAACAAAATTGACTCAGGTCAGTTCTAGCCAAGAAGGTCATGGGGAGAAGTTCAGTTTTGGAACGAGACAAATTTGGGCTAACATTCCAGCTGTACTACTGACAGCCTGAGTCACCTATGATGTCCCTTCACACTGGTGACAATGATCCCTGCCTGCCTCACCAGGCTGGTGCTATAATTATGTGAGATCAAGCATGGAGAATGTTACAAGTGTTTGCTGTCATTCGGTGTCCCGCCTGCGCTCAGTCACACAGCTAAGAAGTAAGGTGCTGTCCGAGGTCTCACCCCCGAGGACAAGACCTCTCCCCCAAGCAGAGACAGCGCCTCTAATGAGGGACTTGAACATTAATTAGGAATCCAGGGTGTAGGGTTATATGTACTTTCACATACAGTATCTATCTTGATCTTCACAAAGGCCTTTTGTTTTTAAAAATTCTTGTCCCTACTAAAAAATATAAGTGCATTTAGGAATTAAGACTCAAACCAGGTACTGCTTGCTATTGTTCTTGAGGTAGTGGTTTCCCTGGGAACTTTAAAACTCCCTCCCTCCCCGGAGCAACCCCCCTCCCCCCAGACCTGTGAATGTCTAAGCTGGGGCCTCCTTCAGAGTTTTAACCCCTTCTGTGCTCTAGACTTTATAAGTTACTTTCTCTCAAATTGCAGTGGTTTTTGATTTATTCCCTTGTGAGAAGAGCAGAGTTGATTGATTCCCATTGTACCCATCATGAAGGTGGGGAAAACCAAAGCTCAGAGAAAATTCTGCAAAGATTTGGACAAGAACTAAACTCTGTGTGTGTGTGTGTGTGTGTTAAGCCAGAAGTTAACCTTAACCTCAGGTGTCACTTCTCAGATGCCACTTTGTTTGTTTGTTTGTTTATACATATATATATATATATATATATATATATATATATATATATATNTNTGTGTGTGTGTGTGTGTGTGTGTGTGTGTATATACATATACATATATATATATATATATATATATATATATATATATATATATATGTGTGTGTGTGTGTGTGTGTGTGTGTGTGTATATACATATACATATATATATACATATATATATATTATATATATATATGAATGAGGGTGTTAGAATCCCAGAGCTGGCGTTACAGGCAGCTGCGAGCCACCTGATGTGGGAACAGAATGGAGGTCCTATAGAAGAGCACGGTGTGTTCTTAACTACAGTCTCCTGTCCAGCCCTATGTCTGTCTCTTAAACACAAGAGTCTTTCATGTTCTCACACATGTGCCACCAGCACTTTACCAGCAACTGAATCATCACCCCAGCCCCAAGAAGCAGATTTCTTGATTGTAAAGCTTGACTGTGGACATGGTATGTGTGCGCGAATGTGTAAGTGTGTGCACGTGCATGAGTGTGCCCTCCAGATTGATGCCCTCGGAGTGGCCTCTTAGACTAGGGTTTATGGAGAACTCATTACTAGCAAATGAGAACCAGGTTCTGATGGCCAGCCCCAGTGGGATCATCTGATCACTGTATTCCTCTTCTAGATCATGAGTATCCCGCCATCAGGAGTGGAGGCCATTTGGGCCTGTCACACCCATTTCATTCTACCCCTGTTTTCCATCCACTCACGTGGGGTCTGTAGTTACAGGCTCGTCTCTGCCAAATGTTTCTGAGGTCTGGAATGGAGAGAACAGCAGAGGCCAGAGCGTTTATACCATGGGAAAGGTGGCCTTTCTAAGGATCTTCCTCCTCCTTTGGCAGGTTCTCAGGTCCTACAGAATTCTCAGGGGGGCTGGTCGACTATTAAGATATAACTCTGGATAGCAGAAGGCTCTGATAGGCTCACGGATGGCTCAGCCTGGTACCCCCAACCCCAGCATTCATGCACACACACAGTCCCTCCAGAACAATGCCACCAAGTCATCTTGAGCTATGGAACCAGAGCATCCAACGTCATGAAAGAACACAAGAGGGCCTCTTTCTGGCCGGTGGTGTGATTTCAATAGAAAGCCCTTCTCAGGCAGGAAGAAACAATTCTTGTGCCATGTCCCTGACAAAAGCTGACCTCTTCTTCAGCAGCATGACTGGGTAGGCCCAGAATCAAGCTGGGGTTATTTCCCCACCATCTCCATAGTCATAGCAACAGCTTTGATTAATGCCATGGCCCATTAGAGAGATAATGTCAGCCCTAATCAGAAACGCCTCAAGTATCTCTCTTTGCATTTTGGTAAATGGAGTAATCACATTACGGTTGGATGTGTCTGGGAGCTGATTGCTGTCTCGAAAGTCTGCCTGATTTTCCAGGTTAAGGGGTGTCAGGGGGCCCGAGCCGCAACTAATCATGGTGCATTGTTAGGAGTGTTGAGAGGGAAAACAGAAGGCACAGAGACAGATGGGGAGGTCCCTGCCCTGTCCCTCCTCCTGGGTCAACAGGGGATCTCTGGCTGGTGGTCTATTGGCAGGGACTGCTTCCCTGAAGATGAGCTTGGTGTCTCAGAGGTGGTGCCCATGCTGTGGATAGACACAAGGATGGAGAGGCACAGCTGGCAAGAGCAGGCAGGGGCCTCAGTGGGGCCCGGCTTTCCCTTCTCCTTCTGCATCGAGCTGGTGATGGACAGCCAGCCTCGGGTCATGCCACTGGGCTGGAAAACTGGCAGGAGAGAGCTCACCTTTGGCCTGGAGATAGGAAACGGCAGAGGTGACATGCACCCTGTGTGATGAGTGTACACGCCCTGTCACAATAGGCCTGGGCCTTCGGCAGGTTCTGCCTTGTGGGAGACTCTGTTGAAGCTTTTGAGGGCAGAGTCTCGATGCATCTTGGGATCTCGAGACTTGAATCTTTTGTTGCAGAGACGCCAGGGGAAGGAGAGGTGACAGCTCTTAAGCCTTTGCTCTCATCTGGAATGGATGCTTAGTTCCATCTCTCAAGAGACCTTTCCTATACTACTACCTCTGTCTGCCTTCCAGCCTGGCTGCCTTTGCTTCTGCAGGTCCACGGGTGACAGTAACAATACATCATAGCCACCCATATGGAGAGATTAAGAGGAAGACCCAAGGAAATATGTGTTGAGCCCCTGGAGGCTATGTTCGTATGCTCCTGGGAGGGTTTTTTTTTTTTTTTCTTTTCTTTCCTTTTTTTGGAAAGGACTCACACAGTTAACTACGTATGACAGTTTGAAGGTAGAGCAGAAATAGGAGCGTGGTACTTGGTGTCCCTGCCAAGGCTGAGAACTAAAATCATCTCAGAGGTCCTGAAGCCACTTCAGAGCCATTAAATTTACTGTCTGTTAGACAATATTTAATATCGAGAATAACATTTTATTTTGGGGCCCAGCAATAATCTTTCTTTTCAGTTTTAAAAAATTATCTCGGGGCCTGCCAAGTTGACCCCATAGAACTGTTATTTACAGGGTCACAGTGTTGCCCCGTGGCCCTGTCCCCCCAGGAACACAGATCCCTTGCCAGTGAGGCTGAAGTTCACCTCCGAGCTTCAAGATCAAGGTCCCAGGTCAGGGTTGGAGTGTGGAAAGTTATGGTGGGGAGACCAAGAACAGCAATTAGGCAAGAGGTTACCACATCACGAACCAGCCAATCTATCTCTTCCATTTGTCTCTGCTCCAGACCAAACTTTATCTTCAAGAATCAATATCCTTCCCAGGAAGATGTTGAATTAGACACGTTGACCTAAGTAAGCTCTTACAGACTGGTTAAGAACTGCTCGGTAAGACCGAGCAGGAGAGACTGGACTTCCCAGGCTGAGATGTGTCTCTAATGGCTCTATAAAGCGTTACAATGACCTCCCCTGGAGACATGTCCTTGACCATCATTGCTTATAAACACAGATCAAGGGCTTGAAAGATAAATCAAATTGAAGATGTGGCACCTTGACCCTCACACAGACAACAGCTTTAAGCAAAATCAGTGGGTCTCAACCTGTGGGTCACAACCCCTTTGGGGGAGCGTCGAATATCATATATTCTCCATATCAGATATTTACAATATGATTCATAACAGTAGCAAAGTCACAGTTCTGAAGTAGCAATGGAAATAATTTTGTGGTTGGGGTCACCACAACATGAGAAACTGTATTAAAGGCTCACAGCATTAGAAAGACTGAGAATTAGTGAACTAAATGAACACAAGAGATTCACGGGGAATGAGTTAGCATTATGGTCAGAGTGTCTACTGTCTCTGCAGGTTCTCTTACCCTAGACACCACTGGTTCTGGCTGACTAACCCTGGACCTGAGACTGATTCTGGCAGCGGCAAGATGTACTGCAGTTCCTACCCTCCCTCAGTCCAGTCCACTGGGTTTCCCAGGCCCACAGCTCTGACTAGCCTCTGTTAGCACCTCAGGTCTGTCACTTTCGGAAGCCCCCCACACTCTCACGTTCGCACCGTACGCGTGTACTCTCCTTAGACACACAGATCTAATGATCTGCATAGACCATCTGCTTGGCGTCCACTCCTTCTTGACGCTTCAGTTTGGTCAATAGCACCTCACACTCGGTAACTGGCTACTTGGGTACCACCAATGTTGGGACTTGGGCTCTGTGAGACTCTGCTCCCTCGGCGGATCGTGTCACTGTAGCTGATCCTGCTTCCGTTCTTTGGTCCTAGCTCATCACCTCTCCCTGACCCATGTGGGTGGTACAGAGTTTGTATGGGAGCCTCGTACATCGTGAGCTGCCCACGAGCAGAAACCTCACGGGATTCCCCCCTTGCAGTACCCTTGTCACCTAGCTCCACAGCCAGCACAAAGTGGGAACCCTGAACGTGCATTCGATGCATGAATCAGAAATGACACTGTAGCCCATTTCCACAGAAGGGAGGGATTTACCCGTTTGATTTTTGATGACCCATAGCTACCAATTAAATAGAAAGAACACGGCCATTATCAACCAACTCTGGCAGAATTTATCACTTCTGAAGTAGTACCCTCGTCAGACAGACTGGTGCCCTTCGTGAACAAGTACCTACATATCTAGGACAGAGGTCAGTTCTTATCTGTCAATAATGTCTCTGTTCATCCCAGAGAGAGAAATATTTATTCTTCAGAGGGGAAGAAACCCGTGGTTGGAGGTGGCTGGCTCCCGGCTGATTTTATATGTGAGTGAGTCACCAAGTGGCTCTTCCCTTTAGTTTCCTCATCTGGAAACAGATTTCTCCCTCTGATTTATGATTCCACTAACAGAGTCCCAAAGCATTTGTTTTTCTGTCCTGCCTTTTGGTCAAACCACAGCACCTCAGGGGGAGAGCCTTTGCCTGACATTTTATACATCACCACCAGGTGGCAGGAGCGTGCTGCAGTCCTTTGGTCCCAAACACAAAGAACGTGCGCTTTGGAGGTTGTCAAGAGGCTAGCTCTCTGAAGCAAAGGGCTAGCAGACCCTTCTGTTTGTAAAAACGTTGACTTTTATGAAAAACAACAGCCGGAGGATTACGGATGACTACGCCTGGGTTCATCTAGGAGGGTATGAGCACATTCCTCGCCTACAGGGAGCTTCAAGTTTGCTGAGGGGGCTGCCAAACTGACACTAAAATTTGACTATAGGAAGAGGACCGCAGAAGAAAAGTCTGGTTTGTGCTCTAGCCATGAGCCATTTGTGTTTATCTACATTTAACTTGCTGACATTAAATATAAATTAAAAAGAAATGCAGCTTCCCAGTCGCACCAGCTGCAGTTCCGGTGTACGGTGGCTGCATGTGGTTAGCTGACTGCGTGGGACAGCGCGGACTCTAGGACTCCTGTCACTATCTA
Organism: Mus pahari; assembly: GCF_900095145.1. Lineage (NCBI taxonomy): Eukaryota > Metazoa > Chordata > Mammalia > Rodentia > Muridae > Mus > Mus pahari. Next base: position 9,235,088 of record NC_034595.1, on the reverse strand, counting down.
GGGCAGGGTTCTTCGCAGCTACAGCACCAGCACGCTTGACTCCAGGATTCTAGATGATTACCTGGTGTCAAGAGCAGGCTGTAGTGTGCGTCACAGGGTATTTAACGTACCCACTTGAGAGCCACTAGGCTAGAGGATACTCGAGAGGACCTGACTTCTGCGGTGGGGAAGGAGAAAAGTAAGTGTTCTAGAGAATAAACCAAGTGTGGTCGCAAGGTGGGAAGACAGTTCCCAGTTCTGACTGGAGGATGGTGGTGCTGGGGCTTCCTCAGGGAGTCATCATGCTTTGCAGAGCAGCACAGTGGCATCATTGCGAAGGTGCCGCACAGCATCTTACTGCCTGCATCTTGACTTTGCCATCTATTCCTAGCTGGTCCGACCCCGAATTCACAAAAATAATGTCCAAAAATAATGTTTGTTTTCTGTTTTCCTCTCATGGTTACTGGCCCTGGGAGGATGGTCGTTCCTCTGTGGTCCAGAGCAGGGCTTTTATGTATCAATAAGAGTTAGCTCAGTCTAAATTCATCCAGGACCCACAGAAATGTGGGCAAGGCCGTTGTGCTCAAAAAGCCTCGTTGTACCTCTTAAACACATGGGCCATCTCTTCTGCCCTTTGCATGTAACTTCTAGTCTTTTCTCTCACAGGATGATCAGTTTCTCCTGGTCGGTCGACAGAGAGTCCAAAGGAGCCTCTGGTTCCCCCTAGGGTGAGGTAATGCTTGATAACCCTTTTGGCTTCGTTACCAGCTATGACTGGTCTTTATGAATTTCAGGTCAATATCTTACAAAGGGGACAAAATTAGTCACTTTGTTGCGTTGAGCAAGGCCACACAATTCAAGAACGTCTGGTCTGGATGAGGACTGGCTTCCCTTAAGGCTCATGTCCACTTCTGTTTTGTGCCATTTGGAACAGAGTCTGACTGATAACTTCACAGAGACCTTTAATGATAGAACAAGTGCTCTATACACAGCTGGTCCAGCCTCTACCAACTAGACTTCTTTTCCAATTTCTATTTCTCATTTATTACCAGGAACTATAGACCTGACCCAGCCCCTCTCTTGTCTCCAGGCAACTCTCGGCTTTCTTGGGGGAAGTGCGGTTCTCAGCCTCCAGCAGAGGCACAGTGCACATTTGGTGTATGGCTGCTCACCAAAGACTAGGGGATACATCTGCAGTTGGACAAGTGCAGGTGCTCCGAGTCAGCTTCCGGAAGGGAGAACACAGAGTTCCTTAGTGCGGGAAGATTTGACGGGCTTGTGGAAGGCTGGGCTACAGAAACATCTGCTAGGTTTGTATTGGATGCCAACAAGATGTGAGCAGTTTGGCATCTCAGAAACGCTGGTGCAGTAGGCGAGAAGAAAAAATTGAGGCTGGGTAGGTGTACCACTGACAGGAAAGCAACAATCTTCCCAAGAAAACATTTCATCTCTAGTATGGCCTCAATTCTGTTTAGTAGTAAACATTATTTATCACAGTTTGACTGACAACACGCTTGATTTTCGCTTATTTAGTTCAATGCAAAAAAAAAGAAGAAGAAGAAAGAAATTACATAACTGAATGAATATTTAAGTTTGGCCAAATGTAGAAGCAATCACAGTGGGTGACAAACAAAACTGAGGTGCCATTTTTAAAGCAGCCGAAGTGATCCTTCGTATTATCTGTCTTTTAGGTGATTGCTTTTCCCTGCTTTGCATAAAATTGGCCTTTAGTATAATGATATAATGCAGATCCATCTGAGGTTCTGTCTACCATGTTGGAATAAATAGTGGTTGATGGTTTCTGTTGTTAGCACCTTCGCCTCTCTCTTGTGATTGCTCATTCAAAAGTACTGTGCAGTTGGTCTGTGCTCCTCTTCAGATGTGGTCCCACATACCACATCTTATCTTCTCGGAGCTAAGAACAAAGGGTCAATTACTTCCTTCCACTGTTTCTATTCGACTCTTTCTTTTCTGGCAGCTACATTACCTCCTGCTTTCATGCGAGCTGTTTTTGAAAGAGGGACCCTAAGGGTGGCACTTGATGATTGCAAGTTGGCCTGAGAGCTCATTAACCTTTATACATCTTGCTAGTTTTACTTACCAGTCTAGAATTTTGGAGTGGAAAGGAAATCCCATCCTTTGTGTTATTCCCTGGACCTTTTGTCATTTAGTTAATGCTCCTCCTCTGTGACTCACTCATAACCTTAACCAAATGCTGAGCAGGTCACCATGACAAAAAAGAATTTCTCCACAAGTCCTCACAATGTACTAACAGCAGGATGTCAGACTGTTTTCAATATTACCCACCAAGATGGTAGCTACTTGCCATGTGCATTATCAGGTTGCCGTACCAGAAAGCATGGAGAGTTGGGGTAGTGAGCGTAAGGAGATCAATAAAGATTTATAACAAACAATTCAGGCATCAGGACATCCGTCCTTAAAAGTAGGGTGGAGTAGCTTTGAGAATGGACAGACATGTTGGTGCTAAAAACATGAAGAAAAAATTCAACACATCTCCACAGGCAACAAATGAATATGGTTAGAACTGGGGGGGGGGGGGAG